>NC_088387.1:91841666-92144696 GCF_037993035.2 Macaca fascicularis
GAAGGAGAGTGGGTTAATCAACGCCTAGATCAGGGTGCTGGGCAGGTCCCCAGTGACTTCCAGTCTATGGCATACCCCTTATTAGGGGGCGGCGACTGGTAAAGGAGATATTAACAGGCAGATGGGGATGAAAACTCCATCTTGATCAGATCCAGGTGCCATGCTGGCTGCCCTGTGGCCCTGGTACATGTTGTCACCACCAGCTCCCCCACTGCAGTAGCCTTTGTTTTCTTTGGCAGCCTCCTCCTTGGAGGGCTGAGGATGGAAATCAATCACATCCTCACCCCTTACCTCTCATCTCTCCGTCTGGTTGCAGAGGCTGGTGTGTGTGGGGCATGGTGGCAGATTCCACAGCTGCACACATCTGGGAACTTCTGGACCCCTGAGTCCCTGCCACACCATATTACATGCCCTTCCATTTGTCCAGCATGGAAGGGGGTAGTAGAGAGATGATGAGCCTATGCAAGAGACCATTAAAACCAAGACTTTCCGGAATTTCCATGGAGTTGCAGGGTAAAACGAGGTGAAGTGCAAGTTGTTAACCATTCCTCCAGACTCCCAAAAATGACTTTAGAGAGCCTCCCTGACCCTCCCCGCCAACAAGCCATCCAGAAATGCAAACACCATTTAAAGCTGACAGCTCCAGCTTGATCATTGTCCTCTACACCATGCAAATGTGAGCACACTTAATTAATAACCTGGGATGCCCTATCTCCTGCACACTGGGAGGGCTCAGTGCCTTTCTCTTGGTCACCACTGCTAGCTGATTTTTAATTATCTTTCGGGACTGTCGCCTTTTGAAATGCCGCAAAGGAAATGCTCACCCCAGCTGGGCCAGGGCCAGGCCTGTTGGAGAACAATGTCCATCGCAGAGTCCATTGTGCTGATCTCTCGGCTGGAACGACAGCCCTCAGACGGGAGAGGAGCGCTTCCCTGCAAACCGAGAGAGGGCTTGGTGCCTTTTCAGCATTCTGTCTATGGAGCTGACATGACTTAAAACACTGACCTCTTTTTAAACTTTTAAAACTTTGTTTCTGAAAATACTGCCTTGAACAAGGCAACTGGGGTCTTTTATTATGTTTTAATCCAACAATTATGATGATTTCCCCTCTAATTGTAGCAGCTGGTGTTTATTGAGCATCTATTCTGTGCCAGGCACTGTGTTTACAACAATTTTATTTTAATTTTCTTAAAGACGAGTGTGGGGCTGAGCATAGTGGCACATGCCTGTAATCCCAGCACTTTGGGAGGTCGAGGCGGGTGGACCACTTGAGCTCAGGAGTTCTAGACTAGCCTGGGCAACATGGCGAAACCCCATCTCTACAAAAAAATACAAAAATTAGCTGGGCGTGGTGGCACACGCCTCTAGTCCCAGCTACTTTGAAGGCAGAGGTGGGAAAACTGCTTGAGCCCAGGAGGTCAAGGCTGCAGTGAGCCGAGATCACTCCATCGCACTCTAGCCTGGGTGACAGAGCGAGAACCTGTGTCAAAAAAACAAAACAAAACAAAACCACCAAAAAAAACCCCAATGTGATACTATAGGCACTGTGTTTTACATGTATTGCCTCATTCACACCTTGCAACTGTGTGAAGCAGGTACATTTACTGCCCCCCTTTTACAGAGGAGGGGACTGAGGCTCAAACATTTATATCCCCCTCCCCTACCTGAGGTCTAAGTGGCAAGTAGAGAGTGCTGGGATTTGAGCTCACGGAGTCTGATTTCAGAGCCTACCTTTTAGCCATGACCTTCCTCTTCCCTCCTCAGAATTGAGTATATATTCCATTCTGCCCAAGAACAGGTCCTGGCAAAGCATCCACAAACCCCAAGCCTTGGTCTTTAACTTTTATTTAATATTTTTATAAGACAGCATCTCACTATGTTGCCTAGACTAGTCTTGAACTCCTGAACTCAAGCGATCTGCCCGCTTTGGCCTCCCAAAGTGCTGGGGTTACAGGTGCGAGCCACTGTGCCCGGTCTGATTTATATCTTCTACTCACTCCATCCCAGTAATCTGTGCTTACCTGCTTCTGAAAAATAGAAGGACTGTGTATGGTCAAGGTGCCATGTTCTTGTCACCACAGTGAGTGTTGAGAGCCAGGGCCTTGGTGGACGAAGACACAAAGTCTGCTTCCAGGAATGGACGGCAAAGCTCCTGGGTTTGCCAGCTCTTGCAGGTTCTCCAGCAAGCTCCACTGGATGTTTCAGGAAAGATGTGGCTCATTCTCTCCTCAACTGGGATGTTGCAAGGAGAGGAGTGAGAAATGGGGCAGGACAGCAGCAAGGCATTCCAGAGGGCTTTCCTGCTTCCTGCTGCTAATGGTTTTTCCATTGCTGTGACTTTGGGCCTGCAATCCTTCCCCTTTACTTGGCTCTAGAACTTTCCTCTCTAGCATTTTTTAAGTCACAAAGCCAACAAGCCCGAATTTTAAAGTAACCCCAGACCAAACATGGTGGGTTGAACTGTGTCCCTCCGAAAGACACGTCCAGGTCCTAACTCCATGTACCTATGAATGTGACTTTATTTGGAAATAGGGTCTTTGCAGGTGTAATTAAGGATTAACATTATTCTGAAGAGAAGACCCTAAGGATCTCTCAGGTGGGGCCTAAATCTAACGACTGATGTCTTTATTTAAAAAAAAAAAAACAAGTGAGAGGAAGACTTGAGACACACAGGGGAAAGCCGTGTGAAGATAAAGACAGAAATGGAGTTAGGCCACCACAGCCAGGGAATGCCAGAAGCCACAGAAGCTGGAACAGGTGGGGAAGGATTCTCCTCTAGAGCCTTTGGAGACAGCATGACCCTGCTGTCACCCTTTATTTTGGACTTCTAGTCTCTAGAATGGTGAGAGAATAAATTTCCGTTGTCTTAAGCCAACTCAGTTGGTAGCAATTTGTTAAGGCAGTCCTAGGACACTAACACACTAAGGCAAGACGTTGTCATCAGCCAGGTCGCTGGGAACCACTGAAGAGCAGAACCTCCCTTTCATGACATCAACGTGCCCGTGGAGATTTGAGGCTGGCCAAGGTGCCAACCTTAGCCCACACTCACGCCTGGGCTTTTACACTTGTCTGGCTTCTGCACCTTTGGGGACAGGTACTGTGTGGAATGGCTGGAAACTGTTGCTTATACCAGTTGACCACAGTCAGAACTGTTCTGGGAAATGACGGCCCATTTGGTCATGGAAAGCAATGCTCTCCTGCCCACTCTCTCCCAACCTCCAACCAGGCACAGCCTGGGCCTCACTTGCTGACTCAGGCAGATGCCCTAACCTCTCTGTGCCTGTTTCCTAACCTATAAAATGAGGATAAAAATAACGCTTCACAGCACTGTTGGGAGAATGAAATGAGACTGGATGTGCAAAGGACCAAACACAGTGCCTAGTACTCAGTAGGACCCTTTCTCCACTGCCTGTCCTACGTCCTCTAAGGGAGCTTCTTCCAGTATGGTGCCTTAATGGATCCATTTCCATTCATTCTGTATCTGTGAGGATTCAAAGAATTACACTGAGGAGTCCTTGATGGGAGAGGGTTGGAGCAAAGGCGGGTTGAATTGCTCCATATAAAAGACTAACAGAAACTTCCAAGAGTCCTTGGAAGTCAAAAGGAAAGAGGTATGATGGTGTTTCCTCTTGAGGGATGGCAGAGTCTGGAAGAGGGGAGAAGAGGAGACAGTTTCTGTGGACAGCATGGCAGTGGGTGGAACCAGGAGCACTAGAATGGCTGGCAGAGAAGGTCCCTGAGGAGGATTGGCCAAGGAAGCTCAGGGCAGTGGTGTGAACTGTGCCCTCTCCTGTAGTTCACGGTCATCGGTCATCGGTCATCCCCTGCTCCTACCAAAGGGTAACTGTTGGTTCCGTCAGCTGTCTCGGGTCAGTGCTTCTTTAGGGAGTGTGGGGAGAGGGACACATCATATGTGGGATGAGGCTGCATGAAAAGCAGGCGACATCTGCAGGGGACACACCTATGAGGGTATCTCTCACAGTTCTCCCAGTCTAAACAAGAAATGAGATTGGGAGACATGTAGCTCTGCAAAATTACCGGGGGTTGGAGCAGGAGGATGAAAAAGTCTTGAAATTCTGACTGCAAGTGGGAAGACAGCACCAGGCAGTTGACCTGGCCGCTAAAGGAAAAGGTGAGCTCAGCGGCTTGAGGACTTGGGGACAGCCAGGAGGCAGCTCTTGGGGGCCTGTTTGACTTAGCTCCTGATTCCCTGCCATGCTAGCGTGGTGCATTGCATTCAACAGATTCTCAATAAATCCCTAAAAATAAATGATGTCTCACAGGGGCCATAGAGAGCCAAAATAGTATGTAATATTCTGCATAGGAGGAGCCCATGCTGCAAACCAAAGTCAAACTATGCACAGGGAGCTTCGAGGGATCTCCCTTTTCGGTCCCTGCTGGCTCAGTGGACTTTACCTCTTTCCTTCTTCCCTAGGCCTTTCCTCTTGAGTAAATTCTCCCCAGTGCCTGAGAGCAGTTTATAAACTTTTTCCCAGATGACTGCTCTCTATAATCTATAATTCTCATCAATTATATATGAAAATATACACCTATATCTAAGGACATATAAGATATATATTTATATATAATTATATATTTTTATATATAATTATATAGTGATATATTTTATCTTTCCTCTGTTCCTTTAAAGCAAATCGCCCCCACTCCCACTGCCTTTTTTTTTTTTTTTTTTTTTTCCGAGACAGGGTCTGGCTCTGTTGACCAGGCTGGAATGCAGTGGTGCGATCATGCCTCACTGCAGCCTCTGCCTCCCCGGCTCAAGTGATCTTCCCACTTCACCCTGCCAAGTAGCTGGGACTGAAGGCACGCATCATCACGTCGGGCTAATTTTTGTATTTTTTGTAGAGATGGGGTTTTGCCATGTTGCCCAGACTGGTCTTGAACCCCTGACCTCAGGTGATCTACCTGCCTCGGCCTCCCAAAGTGTTGGCATCACAGGCGTGAGCCACCACGCCCCACCTACATTTTCTGCATGAGGATAAGGAAGCACTGAGTGGTTAAATGACTTGCCTAAGTCACTCAGCTAATGAATGGTGGAGCCCAGCACCTAGATCAGACCACGCGGCATCACCGCTCACTGTAAGCTATTCCCACGTGGCGAGGCGCAGGGTCTTTCGGCCTCATCACTGATGTGGGGACTTGAACATGGCTCTTCCTTTTCCTGCATCCTCCATGTGCCCTCCTGGTAAACCAGACACCCAGGGCCTCAGCCGCTCTTCATCAGCCTGACTTGGGCTTCCAGAGCCTACCCAGGCCACGTGGGGCTGGTTTGGCAAAAACTGGGCTCTAGAATTCGCTTTAGCTGTTTTCTTTTCCACTTCATTGTTTCCGTGGGATGTCTGCCTTCCCAAAATAACACCGGGGCATTCCAGGTAAACTCAACATCCGACGAAAATCCCCGTTCAGCTGCAAGTCCGAGGGGCCCTGGTTTTTGCTATTGTTTTCCTCCCTTCCTCTGATCCCTCTGGCTTGGGAGGGGTAGGCGTCTGGGACAGGTTCCCGGTGGAGCCTGGATGGAGGGGGAAGCCGGAGGAGGAGAGGCGGGGCTTGGCCAGCTCCAGCCAGCCAGCTGATACTCCCGCTCTCTGCGCTAGCGCTGGAGGTAGCCCTGAGCTTGCCCTTCTCACTTTTCTGGGGAATGTTCTGAGGCCTGGAGGAAAAGAACTGGGCAGGATTTTGTGCCTTACTTCACTTGTATCAGAGAAAGAAAATAAAACCAAGGTGGCCCCTAATTCTGCTCTGATTTCTGGAGGCAGCATGGATGGTATCATGGAGAAGCATTGTCTTTGGATTAAGCCAGATCTGGGCTGAATCCTGGCTCTGGTGCTTACCAGCTGTAAGCCATAGAAGCTGTAAGACCATAAACAGCTTATGTGTTCCTCTGAGCCTCCATTTCCTCATCAGTAAAATGGGGGTGATAGTGTCCCTATTAAAGCAATAAAGACAGATGAATGCAATGCCCCAAATAGGACCTGCCCCATAATAGGGTCTCAACCCATACAGAATAGTTTTCTCTCTACTTCTTAGGATATGGGAGGGGGGAGTTGCTTACTTCTTCATTGCTTTTTTTTTTTTTTTTTTTTAGACAGAGTCTTGCTCTGTCGCCCAGGCTGGAGTGCAGTGGCGCGATCTTGGCTCACTGCAACCTCCACCTCCCCGGGGGTTCAAGCGATTTTCATGCTTCAGCTTCCTGAGTAGCTGGGATTACAGGCATGCACCGTCACTTCCAGCTAATTTTTTTTGTAATTTTAGCAGAGACATGGTTTCACCATGTTGGCCAGGCTGGTCTCGAACTCCTGACCTCAGATGATCCACCTGCCTCAGCCTCCCAAAGTTCTAGGATCACAGACAGGAGCCATCGCACCTGGCCTTCATTGCTTTTTGATGTCATTATTACCCAAGTGCTGAGAAGGTGCTGTTTAGAGGCCAAGTTAGAGAAGTGGAAAAAACAGAGTGTTATCAGACAGGCAGGGCCCATGGCCACCAGCCTTGCTTGTTTATGTATGTACCCCTAACAGAATTTTGTAAAGCTAGCCCCTCTGTACCCCCAGCACATTTAAAAAATGAAGTTCAAAAGTTAAGTAGCTGCAAAAACTGTGGTTTCTGGCTTATTGTAAATATTGATATTTAAAACCTACTGTGACTTCACACTTTAAAACGTATCCAGTGGAACGTAACATGGACGATTTGATATCCCCTCTCATCCATTTTAAAATGTATGAAAAAGCTGGTTGGCATTCAGGAATTTTACATCTTTCTTTTTATCTCCTGGAACTCATATTACTATTTCTACTTCCTTCACAGATTTTTATCCTGACATATTATTTTCTTATGCTTCAGAGTATTTTATAGATCACATTTATATACATGGAAAAAGTCGTTTTTAGTATTTTATACTTTTTTCTTTTTTTTTTTTTTTTTTTTTTTGCTCTCGTAGGACTCTCCCCCAAGAGTAGGGGGAGCAAAGAACAAAGTAATTAAATGAAAATTGTTATTTTATTTTATTTATATATATTTTTTTGAGATGGAGTCTCATTCTGTCGCCCAGGCTGGAGTGCAGTGGCGCGATCTCAGCTCACTGCAAGCTCTGCCTCCTGGGTTTACGCCGTTCTCCTGCCTCACCCTCCTGAGTAGCTGGGACTACAGGCACCCGCCACCACGCCCGGCTAATATTTTGTATTTTTAGTAGAGACGGGGTTTCACCATGTTAACCAGGATGGTCTTGATCTCCTGACCTCGTGATCTGCCCGCCTCAGCCTCCCAAAGTGCTGGGATTACACGCGTGAGCCACAGTACCTGGCCGAAAATTGTTATTATTCTCACCACCAGTACAAGGGTGCAGCAGGCCCTGTGAGCTATGGAATTATTCATGGAGTCATTCCCCACGTTGGGTCCCCTTTCTTTTGTAAAATGGAAAAAGCCTTAGTGTGTTAATTAATTCTTATTCTCAGGTAACTCCATTTTAGGGAAGAAGGCCTATGCAAGTTGCGGATCAGGAAATTGGTTTCCTGATTATTATTTTTGCCTAATTACCCTCCGGAATTGGATACATATCCCAGTTAGAGGACACTGAGTTCCCATTTGAAACCCAACTTTATTACTTAATACGGTCAGGTAACCTGAGGCAAGTTTCCAAACCTGTGGGTTTCCACAGAGGATTGCTACTAGAATAAAATGAGGTTATAGATATTATGCTATAAAGTTTAAGTTCCCAATAAATGGTGAATTCTCAGGGGACACATTTTTCAATATTTAGTATTTATGAAATTAGGGTGTGTATTATTATCAGTGTGTACATTTGATGTGGTAGGATTTTCCCCCCAAATCTGTTATTGAATTGTAATTGATAGCCACTTAGAATTAAAGATACAGGGTAGTTTGCATCCTTCCAGCCTGTCCTCAGTCTGCCTTCTTTTGGGTTTCCAGGCTGCACCTAATAACACTCTGACCTGGGCTCATGGCCTTGGGGGCTGAAGTCTACAGCAAAGAGCCGGCGATACCTCTTGAATCCTTTTCCCAGATTGTAACCGTGGCTCAGAGCTCATCAGCTTGTAAGTATCATTGAACAGTTTTCTCTAGATCCACTCCCCTAACTGCAAGCTCATTGAATTGCATCTAACGTTTGCTTTTCCCTCCACAGCTTTGTGAAAGTTTCCTGTAGTTTTCTTTGATCTATATGACAGTTCATTGTCCAGAAGAGCTATGTCGTCCTTGGATTTGATGGCTTCACTGTGTACTCCTTCTTTTCATTTGAAAGGAAAAAAGAAGCCAACAGAAAAGAGATCTGAGCGCTGATCCCCGTGAGAAAGGACAAAGTTACCTGCAAAGAAGCCATTATGCTGCCTTTGTTCCTGGACTCTACGGAGATCCGTATCCAGTGTGAAACATCTCTCTGATCACGTATTAGGGACTCAGCAAAATGTCGGTGAATGCATGAAATGAATCAATCCCATGGAAATTTAGTTTTAAACGATGCTTTATTGCGAAAGATTTCAAACATTGGGAAGTAAATAAACGGTGAAGTGAGTGTCCATGCAGCCATCACTGGTTTCAATAATGGTTGGTTTATGACTCATTTTGTTGCATTTACACTTCCCTTCTCCTACCAAGGTCATTTTGAAGCCGCTCCCTCACATCATATAGTAAGTGTCTCAGCATGCATTTCTAAAACGTAAGGTTCTTTTTAAAGACCTTAAACACAATACCTTATGACACCTTAAAAGTTTAACAATTCCTCAGTATATGCACACAGTGCTCAAATTTTCCCAACTTTGTCTTTATGGTTTTATGATGTGGGGATTCATTCTAAAATATTGGTTTTGGTGAAGAGACTTGTCAAAGACTTTTCAACTATTTTCATAAGTGTTTCTCAGGTTTTAGTGTGCAAAGCATTCACCTGCGGAGCTTATTAAGGTGAAGATTTCTAAACTCCACCCAGGCACAGAAAGAGCCCCAGAAGTTGCCATTCATAACAAGCATCTCCAAGGAATGCGATGTGTGTACGCTGTGTAATCCAACTCTGACAGAAACCCCAGCCAGGCCTAGAAAAAGCCCCAAAAGTTCCCGTTCCTAACCAGCATCTCCAGTGAATGTGATGTATGCAGTGTAACCATACTCTGAGAAATCCCAATCCACATCTATTAAAACTCCCGTCCTTTTCCTTTCCTTGTCTTGGTTTAACTCCTTGACCCTCACCTCTTGCTGGGCTCCAACAGGCACTATGATCCAGTTACACTGAATTTATTTTGGTTCTTTGACTGTACCGTGCTCTCTCCATCTGGCCTTCGTCCAGGCTTTCGCCTCTGTCTCGAACATATCCCGGCTCCATTGTAGCCCCTCACCTCCTCTTCACTTAATTGACCCCTGTTCATCTTTTGGGTCCTGATATGGTTTGGCTGTGTCCCCATCCAAACCTCATCTTGAACTGTAGCTCCCATAATGCCCACATGTTGTGGGAGGGACCTGGTGGGAGATCATTGAATCACGGGGGCGGTTTTCCCCATACTGTTCTCTGCGGTAGTGAATAAGTCTCACAAGAACTGATGTCTTTGATGAGGGGTTTCCCCTTTTGTTTGGCTTTCATTTGCTCTTGCCTGTTGCCATGTAAAACATGCGTTTTGCCTTCCACCATGATTGTGAAGCCTCCCCAGTCACGTGGAAGTGTGAGTCCATTAAACCTCTTTTTCTTTATGAATTACCTAGTCTCGGGTATGTCTTTATCAGCAGCATGAAAACGGACTAATACAGGTCCTTGTTCAGCATCCCTTCCTCCCTGCCGCCTTCCCTAAACTTCAATTCCAGGTCAGGTGTCCCTCCTACCTGCTCTCCCAGTGCCCCACGTTTCCTGTCATAACAGCCATCAAACTCCTTTGCCACCACATCAGAAGCACTGGTCATGCTCTCCCAGCAGACCGTCAGTTCCCTAAGAGTGGAGCCCTCATCTGTCTGTTTACTCCTACAGTCCCAGCAGCCGGTGCCTGCCCTGCACACAGCCAGGATTCTGCGAGTCACCACTGAAAATGACACTGAGTTCTGTTGAAAGTTCATTTTAACCATATGAACTAGGGAAAATTTTGCTAGCAGAAAATACCCATATTTTATTTGTGTACAGCCTAAAAATCTCAAGCATTAGCACGTATATGCAAAATACAGTCAAACTGGGCTAGGTGTGGTGCTCACACCTGTAATCCTAGCACTTTGGAAAGCTGAGGTGCGAGGATCACTTGAGTCCAGGAGTTCAAGACCATCCTGGGCAGCACGGCAAAACCCTATCTATGCAAAAAAAAAAAAAATACCAAAAAAAAAAAAATTAACTGGGTGTAGTGACATGTGCCTATGCTCCCAGCTACTAGGGAGGCTGAGGCAGGAGAATCACTTGAGCCTGGGAAGTGGAGGCTGCAGTAATCTGAGATCATGTCACTGAACTCCAGTTGGGGGACACAGTAGAGGGAGATCCTGTCGCCTGTCTCAAAAAAAAAAAAAAAAAAAAAGAAAGAAAAGAAAAAGTGCAATCAGACTTGTTATAAACACCTATTTCCAGCATGTTTCCTATAACATATGTTTGCTATGTGTTGTCTTTTTGTCAGCACTTGCTGGTAGATACACAACTGTAGTTAACAAAAAATTTGAAAGAGCAAAGAAGTCTCCATCTACTTAGTTCTTTCCTCTTATTGAGAAGATAGTCTTTCTCCATGCCTATGTTCAGCTCAAGGAATGCCAGGTGAGTTTTGAGAGAAGTCTTTTCTTCCTCTTCTACATGGTCATTTACTCATAAGGCAGCATACGATCTATTCCTGCCCTGTTTGGTAGGGCAGCCACCAGCCCCAAGTGGCCATTGAGCATTTGAAATGCAGCTAGTACAAAATGATATGTGCTGGAAATATTAAGTACACACTGGACGTTTTTTTTTGGAACAAAGTCTTGCTTAGTCACCCAGGCTGGAGTGTAGCAGCATGATCTAGGCTCACTGTAGCCTCAATTTCCTGGGCTCAAGTCATCCTCCCATCTCATCTCAGCCTCCTGAGTAACTGGGACTACGGGTGCACACCAACACGCATAGCTAATTTTGTTTTTTGTTTTTTTTGTAGAGACAAAGTCTCACTGTGTTACCCAGTCTGCTCTCCCACTCCTGGACTCAAGCAATCCTCCCACCTCAACCTCTCAGAGTGCTGGGATTACAGGTGTGAGCCACCATGCCCAGCCCACACTGGATTTTAAGGACTTAGTATGAAAGAATGTCAACCATCTCATTAAAATGCTTTATACTGATTTCATGTTGAAATAACAATAATTTGGCTTTATTAAGTTAAATAAAAATATTACTAAAATTAATTTCACCAGTCTCTTTTTACTTTTATGTGGCTTTTAGAAAATTTAGAACTACATACGTGGCTTGCATTGTTTCCATAGCCAGCACTGATCTATACGACTATTTGGCCTCTCTGTTGCAGTTTTCTCAGCTCTAAAATGGGGATATCCATAATATCTGTTTTACGGAACGTTATAAGGATAAAATGAGTTAATATTTGTAAGGCATTTTGAACAATACCTGACATATAATAAGTGCTTTTAAAAATATTTGTGAAATAAAGAGATGGTGCTTAATATTTCTAGCATCTAAACTTCTTGGATAGGCCCAGGTCCCCTACAAAACTGAACTTGAGGCAGAGCTTAGGGGCTAATGTTTTATCAGAAGGTATAATCCCAGGGAGAGCACGACTGAGGGCAAAGGGGAAGTAAGGCAGGGGAGGAGGGAAGCCATCACAAGATGGTTTTTTGTGGAACTGGCCACAGCTTCCCAAGAAAACACATAGCTGATTGCTTGATCATGTGAGCCATCCAGAGAAGCAGTACGGGACCACTGCATCTTGGAAGAACTGTTGAGGGAAGGAAGGTGAACAATTTATCTGTCAGTTTCCTCCTATCTCCTGCTCACATTGGTTAAGGTTTGCCCCTTGTGGAGTTAAGTCCTTTGCACTTTCTGCTTATGTCTCTAGGCCCTTTTGGAAAGCCACCAGGGAAGTCAGAGATGCCGCAGTCCAGGTGGCTGGACATGGGCTCTGGAGTCCCTGAGGCCCCTGACAGGGCAGGTGCCATGGAAGGCGTGATGAAGCCCGGCCTTCATCTGTGGGGCTCAGTCAGCAATGAGAGGTGAGGCCACAGCAGTGGCAGCGAGGTTCATAACCACGGGGAGGTCATTATACCACGGTGGGGCTGCTCCAGCTAAGAATCAGGGCAACGACTGAGCCTCGGGGGAGATGGGGCCAAGTGGAGCCGAGGAAGGAGATGTGTCCTATGAACCCCATATACCCTGCCTCTCAGAGCCTGATCAGATTTGCTTACTGGACCTCGACACTTACATGTCTCACTAGCATCTCAACTTCAGTGTGTCTGAAACTGAAGTTTTGGTTTCCATATTTGAGTCTATCCCCTGACCTAGTCCCTCTGTTTCCTATCTTTTACAGTTCAGTAAATTCACCCTCTTGCTTAAGCCAGAATACTGGAGGCCGTATTTGAGGACTTGCTTTCCTCTGCCACATGTGATCATCAGCAAGTTCTGTGGATGTAATCTCCAAATTGGATCTTCAAGCTATCTGCCTTTCTCTATCTCCACCAGATGGCGGGTCACCAGCATCTCTTCCATTACAGTGGATTCCAAGAGGGTCTTCCTGCCTCCTCCCTTTCCTCTCTCCAGTTCTTTATTTACACAGTAGCCAGAGTAATATTTCACAGTATAAATCAAGTCATGCCTCTCGGCTGCTTTAAAACCCTGCAGTGGCTTTTAGAATAAATCCTGAAGTCTTTTCCATGTTCTACGAAGCCTTCCATGATCTCACTCCTGTCTTTTCCACCTCACCTTGAAACCCTCCTCTTCCTCCCTGGCCCAGCTGGCCAGCCTCATTCTTTCCTAACACACAATGCATGCTTTATTGTTTCAGGGCAGGAATTGGCAGAATAATAATTCCTGCTTCTGTTTTATAAATAAAGTTTTATTGGAACACAGGCATGACAGAGATTGATGGACCATGAAGCCAAACATATTTACTATCTGGCCCTGCATAGAATGTTTGCTGAACCGTTTTTTGGGGCCTTTGACTTTGACTCGGGCTCTTTTTCCAGTTTGTAGCCCAGTTGATTCTTTGACTTTCAGCTCTCAGCTTATATGTTACCTCTTCAAATAGATCATCCTTGACAACATTGCTTCAGTAGAAGCCCCTGTCTCCAACCCCAAAACACGCTTATTCTCCATCACACCACTCTGCTTCTGACCTTTGTAGCATTTTCTCAATTTTAGATTACATATGTATGTATTACGTTACCTGTTTACTGTCCATGTCCTTCCCTGACAACTTTAAGCTCCACGAGGGTAAAGACCGTGGCTGTTTTGTTCAGTATTGCACTCCTTGCACCTCCAAGTGCCTTCTCTTGCTAATAAACCACCGGAATTCCTGCATCCAGTTGAGGCTTGATCCCTTCAGTGCAGCTCCTACTCTCCCAACCACTCCACTAGTCTGTACACTTATCCAGCAATTCTCCACTGCTGAGGACAGTTTGGGCTCAGGTGATGCTTCCAGAGAGCAGTTGAGTGTGGAGTCTGGGCCACGGGGTTGAATTTCCTAACAATTCTCAGCCATCTGGGAAGTTGTGACACCACCTCATTGGGTGTTTGATTTTTAAAAAATGATGTTACAGGCTGGGTGTGGTGGCTCACACCTGTAATCCCAGCATTTCGGGAGGCCGAGGTGGGTGAATCACCTGAGGTCAGGAGTTTGACACCAGCCTGGCTAACTTGGCGAAACTCTGTCTCTACTAAAAATACAAAAATTAGCCAGGCATGGTGGTGCATGCCTGTAATCCCAGCTACTCGGAAGACTGAGGCAGGAGAATCGCTTGAACCAGGAGCCAGAAGTTGCAGCGAGCCGAGATCGCGCCACTGCACTCTCCAGCATGGGTGACAGAGTGAGACTCTGACTCAAAACAAACAAACAAAAAAGATGTTACAATTCTCTCACTGTTTCGCACATGCTAGAAAATAAAAAATGATCACAGGGTATCGTGCATTTATCTTTCTTTCTTTTTTTTTTTTTTTTTTTGAGACAGAATCTGGCTCTGTCGCCCAGGCTGGAGTGCAGTGGCCGGATCTCAGCTCACTGCAAGCTCCGCCTCCCGGGTTCACGCCATTCTCCTGGCTCAGCCTCCCGAGTAGCTGGGACTACAGGCGCCCGCCACCTCGCCCGGCTAGTTTTTTTGTATTTTAGTAGAGACGGGGTTTCACCGTGTTAGCCAGGATGGTCTCGATCTCCTGACCTCGTGATCCGCCCGTCTCGGCCTCCCAAAGTGCTGGGATTACAGGCTTGAGCCACCGCGCCCGGCCGCATTTATCTTTCATTAAAACAGCCTGAGAGTTACTTTGGGGAGCACTAATTCTAGAGGGCTGCCGGGAGGAGGTCCCGCAGCAGCACTTGTAGGTGCCTCCTCTGCAGCCACCTTGGGCCTGTGCCACCTTCCAGGGTCGTGATTCCTTGCTAACTTCCCCAGAGCATGGGCTAGACAGGTGCAGTTGGGGCTGGGAGGCCAGGCAAGCAGCTGCAGCTCAGGGGCACTGAGGGCACGGGCCTGGAAACCCTTCCTGTGGAACAGGCCGAAACAATCCAGGGATATGTAAACGCATCAGACTGAGACACAGGCCCAAGCACCACTGCTTTCAGATGTACACAGGCAGTCATGGGGAGGAGGGGCAGAGCAGGAAGTGGTTTAGAAAGCCACTCCCTCGGCTTTACAGATGAGAAAACTCCATCTAGAGAAGGGACCTACTGGGTTAAAATTAGAACCAACTGGAATGCAGACCTCTCTCCATTCCCCCACTGTGTTCTTCTAGGCTGAATCAGCCAGGCTGTCCTAAGATTCTAAGGTGTCCTCCTGGACAGTATCTAGAATGGCTGGGCACATGCAGGATTCCTCTGGAAAGCTTCATGGAGGAGACTTGGAAGAGCACAGGACTTGGACTTGGATGAACTTAGGTTTGAACCCCGACCACTCAATAGCTGCAAGTCCAGGACTAATGTCCCAAACTGCTGTGAGCTTCAGTTTCAGAACCATAAATTGTGGTAAGAGTCTCTAAATTGCTGGACAGTTTTGAAGATTCAATGAAGTAAGACCCCGAGTGTGCCTCAGGAGTTCCAGACACATAGTAGGCATGCAGACATTCAGTCAATATTAGTTGGATTTTGAGCAGCCAAGCTAGCAGAGGAGGGGTAGGAGCAGGAAACCGTGTATCCATGGGGTATGGTGTCTTCCACAGTAATTACAAATGAGTTCCTCAAAGGAAGAGTCCATGACAAATGCCCCTTTCCCATCCCCTTAATCCCAACCTCCCGGAATACCATGTTTCAGGTAGTACAAGGATGAAGGTTGCATCTGTCCAATGTCTTCAGAGGAATCAGGGTTTGTACTCATAACATCTTACATCCTGGGACATAGGTTTCAGTATGACCTATGCCATTGTCTTTGGATACCTGCTTACTAAAGGCATTCCACCCTCTCCAGGCCATTTTATAGATATCCAGCGGAACAATGTTAATGTTGTTGGATGGCTCAGTGCCCCACCCACTCTGGCAACAAAAGGATATCATTAATGTCCTCTGCGCAACAAAAGGATATCATTTGTCTTAATGTGGGGCATTTGTTCAGAGTCCTTTGAGACCTCAAAGCATTCCTCTTCCCCCAGATCCAGTTTGCCTGACTGTGCTCTGAGAAATTCTGAGTGTTCAACAGAGCCTCTGCTGGTAGGAGAGGGGCCAGAGTGGGTGGGGCACTGAGCCACCCATCACCCTTCCTTCAGAGAAGTTTCACTTTAAGCTCTTTGCACATTGGGTATCTCTGTAAGATTATATTTGAACTAAAATTTTTGCAGCTAAAAACCAGTTTGCCAATTGTTCACTGGAGACTGAAATTAATGGCTGCCAGGTTCTGTCCTAGGTGGTTGTCACATGTCATCTTGCCTCATGTACTCCTCCTGATAACCATCTGAGTGGGTGTCATTAGCCTTGCTGCAGTGACGAGGAAACCAGGGTTCTGAGAAAGGAAGGAATTAGCTTTAGGAGCTAAGAAAAGAAGGATCCCAGGACTGGACCCCAGGCCTGCCTGGCTGGAAGCGACACCCTCAGACCCCGCAGAATACTATCATAGTGTGGTGCTGGTAACACGGATTTCCAGTTGGAGATCTGCGTTCAAGTTGTGTTTCTGCCTCTTCCTACTTGAATGATCCCTGACTGGACATTTCGTGTTATTTGAGCCCTGTTTTCCTTCCTCAAAAAATGGGTATGATAATAACACCAGTCAGAAGATGCACACTCTTACGTCTCATCCCAGTGATGCTATTTGTGTGGCATCTTGGGGGAGAGCACGACTGCCTCCTTCACAACCCCTCGCCCCCCAGGCTGAGCTGGCCTGGCTGCCAGCAGACTCCCCATTCATAATGATCCCAGTCTTGGGGTCGCTGAACTGCAAGGGTGAAGTTTCCCTGGGGGCCCAGAAGCCCTTACTTATGCTCAGTCTGGGGCTGTGGGGCTCAAGATCAAAGTGTGTGCTCTGCTCTCCCCAGGCGAGACACATCCCTTCACCCTGCAGCCCTCTTTAATTAGCTCAGAGCCTTACAGCAATACCTTTTTTGGGTTCTTATCAGCACTTCCTGATAAAGTAATTAATGGGTTTCTCTTCTCCACTGAGCATCCTGCTGCCCCAGAGGGCTGAGCTGGGAAGGAAGGTGCTAATTAGCTCCTGTGTGATTATCTGGCTAAAGCAACTGCGCCAAGTCTCTGCAAATCTGTATGGAGCCCTCATCCTCCCCTGGGTGAGACTTCAGCTCTCTGACTGTTTATTCCTTTTGCTTGGTGCCAAGTCTGCCCACAAAGTTCAGCCCCTTCCACAGAGAGCCTCCCTTTCTCTCACCACTAGCATCTGCAGGTGGCACTGTGGGACCCAGGGTCCTGCCTTGAGCCTTGAAGCCAGTCACCTGGGAGCTCTCAGGGAGATCCCTGGAAACATGAGCATTCCAAAGCGAGTCCAGACTTTCCAAGACTGCTTCAGTGAAAAGCGCAACGGCAGTAGAGTGTTGTGGAAAGAGCCTTCTCTGAGGCCATAGACTGACTCTAGACTGCCACCTGCCACCAAATAAGCTGTGTGACCTTGGGTAAATGACGCATTCTCTCCAAGTCCCAGTTTCCATAGCTTTTTAAAAAGGGAGTGGGGACAGGGAGTTGGTATATAATCACGGATGGCAAATATGTGTGGCAAATGTGTAGTTTTGCCAACTGTGAGGAATCTGTCTTGACCCTGCACCACGTTGACAGCGATGAAGCCATGTCCAGTTCCAGTGGGGAGACTGGAGAGGTTGACCATGATGTCTGCCATTGTTGATGTAGGTGCAAGGCTTCCCATCAGCAGCACTATTGGCATTTGGCGAGGGCTATCTTTGCTGTGTTTGACTGTGCTGTACCTCTCAGGATGCTTAGTACCTTTCAACAGCATTCTCTGAATGGCAAACAAATACTTTGCATGTTTCCAAAGATCCCCTAGGGGCTATGCTATCCTTGGTTGAGTACCTTAGGTAGGCAGATGGTGGTAAGAGTCAGGATTTTTTTGGCTACAGGTGACAAAAACCATACTTAAATTAGTTTAGCTAAAATGGAAATACAGCCATTTATGTAATAGAGAAGCCATGGGAGAGACTCGGGCTGCCTTTCTCCATCCAACATAGCTAATTAATCTCTCCTTCAGAAGAATCTGTGGTAGGGTAAGTTCTTTTTAGATCCTCTGCCTCCCCAATCCCTTTCTATCTGGGAGGAAATAATGGAAGAGATGAGCAGCAAGGTCCTTCCGAAGGTAGGAGACAGATCACCCCTTTGCTCAGCCTGGCAAGCTAGAACATTAGCAGGGACTTAAGCACAGCCAACTGTGGGTGCCTGCCTGGGACTTTGTCCTAGAGAGGCCACACAAAGGCTCTTGGCTCTATCCACGGTTATTATTGGTGGTGGTGGTGCTGAAGTTGGGGTTTTGGGGCAGGGTACTTGTGTCCAGAGGTGATGGGGTCCAGAGGGGCAGTGATGGCTATAGCAGCCTCCTATGCTGACTTCCTGTGATGAGGACTCGCCTGGGCCTTTGCCACCCTTAGCTTCTACATGTACTTTGTTCTTTGGCCTTCCTGTTTATCCTGTAGGTGACCCGGGACCTTTCCAATAAATTATTTTCCTGATTAAGTTAACTAGAGCCAGTTTCTATTGCTTGCAACCCAGACCTCGCTAACACAGTTGGAGTGGGGCGTCTGGGTAGGACAAAAAGCCAGTAAGCAGGTGAGTTGCTCCAAAGTCTCAGGGGGCTTGTGGGAGGTGGTTTGGAATCAAAAGCCAACAGGACCCAAAGGCCACAGAGGCAATTTTTCTTGGAGACTGTGCTAGTGGATCTCACTGAAGACTGGAAATTCCTCCCCACAGGGAAGACTCACTTCTATGCAAGGCTCTGTTTTTGGGGGCTAGTTCCGGGCACCCCATCTCATGATCTACCTCTTTGCTAAGCTCAGGTCCCAGTGGCAGACAGGATGAGTCTGTGTTGTACTTCCTACCCATCATGCCCCTTTCTTTACCACATGGGGGTTCAGTAGATAGGCGTCTCCACACTTGTCACTGTCGGTTCTAGAAAACAACATAAAGCAAGTGCCTGAGCTCAACGAACAGCCAAAGCAGGGCCTGGGTCTTTCCCCGCTCCCGGATTAACTCAGACACAGCCAAAGAAGGGCTGGAGGTCTTGCTATGAAACCTGTGGGTGGGGAGAGTCCGCTTTGCAGTGGAGCTGATTTAATAACCTCCCCCTCCTCCTCCAGCAGGAAATGGCCAATGTAAAACCCTAAATGAGGGCCGGAGTCTAGAAGAAACTGTAATAGGAACAATGACAGCATCCTCTGTAGGAGCTGCAAAGAGAACAGACCAGGATGTGAACCTGGTTGTTTTCCTGTGAGATCCTCTGCTACATTGCTTGACCAAGGTCAAGGCTCTTTGAGTTAGCCTAGTGAATTGTTCACCCCCAGCCTCTCACCTCGCAAGTGCTCAGAGGGTCAAAACCATACAGTAGAGATTGGGGGCTGAGACCATGAACTCTAGACTTTGGAGCCAGATTGCCTGAGTCCGAATTCCAACTCTGTCACAAGATGAGTACACGTGGGCAAGTTATTAAATTTCTATGCCTCCATTTTCTCCCCAGGAATGATAAAAATAGGATACCTACTCCTGAAATTTCTGGGGAAGAATTTCCATTCTTCAATGAGATCACCTCATAAGATTACTGTGAAGAGTGAAAGAGCCTGGCACAGAGCATGATCTTAATAAATGTCAACATCTTAGTGCCCTTGTGTGGCACCTGACCCTGGTGGTTCTCCTGATCAGTTGAATAGATGACCCAGTTCTCCAAGAAATTCCTGAATGAGGCCAGGAAGTAAGAATAAAGTCATTATGGTCTGGGAGGACCCAAAGTTTATGTTTGTTCCTTAAAACCAAAGAGATAGGGTGCTCAGTGGCCACTGTTGGTGAAGTGGCCCTGAAATCCGTCCTGAACTCTGTCACCTCAGGAATGCTGTGACAGGCTCATGGGGACACGCAGGCACACATGGATACACACACATTCACAAACATGCACACATGCACAGGCACACACACAGACACATGAACACAGGCACATGCACAGGCACACACACATGAGCACACATATGGATACAAAAATATGCATACACACACATGCACACAAATGAACATATGCACACATGGACACACAAACATGGATACACATGGACACACAGATGCATGCACACATGAACACATGCACATGGACACGAACATGGATGTAAAACACATGCACATACACACAAACACATGCACACACAAGCACACAAACACATGCACACACACAGACACACATACACACACAAACATGCACATAAATGGTGCATTAGTCCGTTCTCACACTGCTGATAAAGACATACCCGAGACTGGGTAATTTATAAAGAAAAAGAGGTGTGATGGACTCATAGTTGCACATGGCTGGGGAGGCCTCACAATCACCGTGGAAGGCAAAGGAGGAGCAAGGCACCTCTTACATGGTGGCAGGAAAGACAGCATGTGCAGGGGAACTCCCCTTTATAAAGCCGTTAGATCTCATGAGACTTATTCACTATCACGAGAATAGCATGGGAAAGACCTGCCCCCATGATTCAATTTCCTCCCACCAGGTCCCTCCCATGACACGTGGGAATTATGGGAGCTATAATTCAAGATGAGATTTAGGTGGGGACACAGCCAAACCATATCAGATGGGCACACATGGACACACACAGACACACTTGAACACATGCATACAGACACATGCACGTACACAGACACATAGGCATGCACACACAGACACATGCTTGTGCAGAGACACACATGGAGACACACAAACACACACACCTATGGACACATGCACACACGTGGACATGCAAACACGTGCATATGCATAGATGCATGCATACACATGGGCACACATGGACACATGCACACATGGACACATGCAGACATAAACACAAAATGTGCACACACAGACATGTACATACATACACAAACACATGACATATTCACATACACGAACACATGCACACACAAGGACACATGCACACATTCACACCCAGACACACACACACATTTGGACACACGCATGCTTGCATGGGAACTCACAGCCACATGGATGACGGCTTCAGACAGCTCAGTCACAGTCACTGAGCGACCTTCTTACATCCCCTTCTTACATCCCTCTTAGCAGGGGGGGATGCCACCTCTGACCTATCTTCCTCAGAATCAGAGTCCTCTAATTACTTTTCTAGCCTACAAACAACTTTGGTGGCCAAGATCAAGACCCTGGAAGAGGAGAAGCAGGCACTTGGTATAAACCAGTGTTCTTAAACTCCCCACACCCAGAAACTCTCGTTTCTTCTTCTCAACTCTACCCACACAGAATTCAGAAACCCCTGAGCTGTTGACTCCCTCACAGGTCTGGGAGCACACAGCTATGCTGTTGTTCCCATCTTTGTCCTAGGGCCAGAATAAGATCTCTACTGACAATAACAGTAACAATATTATTATTAATAGTAGCAAATGTTTAGAAGGCATTTGCAACATGCTTAATACTGTTCTATATGTTTTTAAATATATATTAACTCTTTTTAATCTTATTTTTTCAGAGACAGGGTCTTTCTCTTTTGCTCAGGCTGGAGGGCAGTGGCACAATCATAGCTCACTGTAGCCTCCAACTCCTGGGTTCAGGCGATCCTCCTGCCTCAGCCTCCTGAGCAGCTGAGACTACAGCCACACACAAGTATGCCTAGCTAATTTTTAATTTGTTTTTAGAGACAGGGGTCTTGTTATGCTGCTCAGTTGGATCTTGTACTCCTGGCCTCTAGCAATCCTCCCACCTTTGGGATTACAAACTGTTGGGATTACAGGTGTGAGCCACTGCAACTGGCCTAATCCTTTTAATAATCTTATGAAGTATTATAATCATCATCCCATTTTACAGATGGGGAAGCTGAATCACAAAGGAGGAGTAACTTCCCTGATACGGTTTAGCCATGGCCCTACCCAAATCTCAACTTGAATTGTATCTCCCAGAATTCCCACCTGTTGTGGGAGGGACCCAGGGGGAGGTAACTGAATCATGGCGGTTGGTCTTTACTGTGCTCTTCTTGTGATAGTGAACAAGTCTCATGAGATCTGATGGTTTTATCAGGGGTTTCCGCTTGTGTTTCTTCCTCATTTTTCTCTTGCCACCACCATATAAGAAATGCCTTTTGATGAATTCATGTCCTTTGCAGGGTCATGGATAAAGCTGGAAACCATCATTCTCAGCAAGCTAACACAGGAACAGAAAACCAAACACTGCATGTTCTCACTCATAAGTGGGAGTTGAACAATGAGAACACATGGACACAGGGAAGGGAACATCACACACTGGGGCCTCTCAGGGGGTCGGGGGCCAGGGGAGGGATAGCATTAGGAGTAACACCTAATGTAGATGACAAGTCGATGGGTGCAGCAAATCACCGTGGCACGTGTATACCTATGTAACAAATCTGCACGTTCTGCACATGTATCCCAGAACTTAAAATACAGTAATAATAATATAAATATACATGTATATACGAATGAAGTGCCTTTTGCCTCCTGCCATGATTCTGAGGCCTCCCCAGCCATGTGGAACTGTAAGTCCAATTAAACCTTTTCTTCTTTCCAGTTTCAGGTATGTCTTTATCAGCAGCATGAAAACTAATACATTTCCCAAAGTCACACAGCAAGAAGCAGCTAGTCTGGCTCCAAAGGCTGGACTATTAGCCTGTACGGTCTACTTCACTATGAGCACTAAAAGGCTTATGGCACTCCTGCCCCCCAACAGAGGTAGTTCAAAATAAAACCAGAAATAAATCATAAAAGAATGTGAGAAAGTGCCGCAGAACTCCGATCCTTTTTCTTGATGACAACCTTAATGCTTAAAAAAAAAAAAAAAAAAAAGCAATCTTTCCAAACATACATTTTCTCTTATATCTCCCCGTTCGGCTGGTGCCCTAAGCATGGGTTGCTCAGCCTAGCAGATAGTCCAACTATTTCTTTTACCTGTAGCTAGAACAGCCTCTACCTGAAAGTTCAAGGTTGACCCAGCCTAGGATTGGTTGCTGCCCTTCGTGGGGCATGTAAGTGCTTCTTGCCTGGAAGGGGAGTGGCTTTGGCCTCAAACCCGTAAATGGCAGGAGACAGCTGCAAAATGTGGGCCTGTGCCTCTCCCTCAGCCATGGAGGACAACCTGTGTTGATCGAGGAGAAATGAGAGAGGCTTCCGCGTGTGTGTGTGTGTGTGTGTGTGTGTGTGTGTGTGTGTTTTGAGAGTGGGGCGTCGCCTTAGGGCTCCTCCCTGCTTTCCAGGACCCACTTCTGTGTACAGAATTGGTGGGTTCCTGGTCTCACTGACTTCATGAATGAAGCTGCGGACCCTCGTGGTGAATGTTACAGTTCTTAAAGATGGTGTGTCCAGAGTTGGTTCCTTTAGACGTTCAGATGCGTCCAGAGCTTTTTCCTTCTGGTGGGTTCCTGGTCTCGCTGTCAGGAGTGAAGCTGCAGACCTTTGTGGTGAGTGTTACAGCTCTTAAAGGCAGTGCATCTAGAGTTGTTTGCTCTTCCGGGTGGGTTCCTGGTCTCGCTGGCTTCAGGAGTAAACCCGCAAATCTTTGCGGTGAGTGTCACAGCTCATAAAGGCAGCATGGACCCAAAAAGTGAGCAGCAGCAAGATTCATTGCAAAGAGCAAAACAATGAAACTTCCCCGCTGTGGAAGGGTA
This sequence comes from Macaca fascicularis, assembly GCF_037993035.2. NCBI lineage: Eukaryota > Metazoa > Chordata > Mammalia > Primates > Cercopithecidae > Macaca > Macaca fascicularis. The sequence goes on from NC_088387.1 coordinate 91,865,090, forward strand.
CCACAGCAGTTCCCATTGCTCGCTCTGGCAGCCTGCGTTTATTCCCTTATCTGGCCCCACCCACATCCTGCTGATTGGTCCATTTTACAGAGAGTTGATTGGTCCACTTTACAGAGAGCTGATTGGTTGGTTTTGACAGAGTGCTGATTGGTGCGCTTACAATCCTTGAGCTAGACAGAGTCACACAGTGCTAGTTAGCTAGATACAGAGTACCAATTGGTGTATTTACAAACCTTGAGCTAGACACAGAGTACTGATTGGTGTATTTACAAACCCTGAGCTAGACATAGAGTGCTGATTGGTGCATTTACAATCCTTGAGCTAGACACAGTCACAGAGTACTAGTCCTCCAAGACTCCACTAGGTTAGCTAGATACAGAGTACCAATTGGTGCATTTACAAACCCTGAGCTAGACACAGAGTGCTGATTGGTGCACCTGCGAGCCTCCGGCTAGCTATAAAAGTTCTCCAAGTCTCCATTTAGTTCAGGAGCCCAGCTGGCTTCACTCGGTGGGTCCTGCACCAGGGCTGCAGGTGGAGCTGCCCGCCAGTCCCAAGCTGCACCTGCATTCCTCAACTCTTGGGCTGTGGATGGGACCCGGTGCCACGGGGCAGGGGGCGGTGCCCATCAGGGAGGCTCAGGCCGCGCAGGAGCCCACCGCAGGAGGAGGGGAGCTCAGACGTGGCTGGCTGCAGTTCCGGAGCCCTGCCCCGCGGGGAAGCAGCTAAGGCCCCGCGACAATTTGAGTGCGGCGCCAGCGGGCCGGCACTGCTGGGGGACCCGGCGCAACCTCCGCAGCTGCTGGCCCCGGTGGTAAGCCCCTCACTGCCCCGGGCCGCGGCGCCAGTCAGCCGCTCCGTGCGGGGCCCACCGAGCCCGCGCCCGCACCCGCCGGAACTCGCACTGGCCCCCGAGCGCCGTCGGCAGCCCTGGTTCCCACCCGCGCCTCTCCCTCCGCACCTCCCCACAAGCAGAGGGAGGCAGCTTCGGCCTCAGCCAGCCCAGAGAGGGGCTCCCACGGTGCCGTGGCGGGCTGAAGGGCTCCTCAGAGTGGACGCCGAGGCCGAGGAGGCGCCAAGAGCGAGGGCTACTAGCGCATTGTCACCTCTCACTTCCAGTCACAGAAGCAATTTCTGGCTTCCTTTTCATTCTTGGGACCTGAGGTGTAGTGTGTTCTTGGTCAAAAACTATTACCAAGAGATTGTTTCAAACAAAAAAACAAACAAACAAAAACTCCCACTTTTCATTTCTATTATCTCTAGGACACAATACAAACAGAGCTGCAGACTCTAACTTACTGTCTTTCCTTCACTTAACATGCAGTAAGGACTTGGGAATCCTCCCCTGGCAAGGGCCTATGCTAGGTCAAAAAAATGAACACAACTCACAGCTCCTGTTCTCAAGATGCTCAGAGTTGGAAGGGAGGAGCTATGTGCTTTATTGTCCCATTTCTATCCCCTTCCCCTGTTTCCCATCACGCTGTAGGGTAGGGACAGTATTTTCTCCCTTTCAGAACCTCCCTTTCCCAAACTCACAGTGGCCCCATTGTCCTGCCCAAACCCTGGCGTTTCATGGACTTCCCATGGGTGTTTGATGATGAAAGGGCTGGAAGGAAGAGAACTGGAAAGTTTATCTGATCCAGTGGTCCCAAAGGGGCAATGCCATCCCTGGAAGTGTTTTGAAAAACGGGGGGGGGGGAGGGGCGGGCCAGGCATGATAGCTCACACCTGTCATCCCAGCACTTTGGGAAGCTGAAGCAAGTGGATCACTTGAGGTCAGGAGTTTGAGACCAGCCTGGTCAACATAGTGAAACTCCATCTCTACCCAAAATACAAAATATTAGCCGGGCATAGTGGTGGGCACCTGTAGTCCCAGCTACTTGGGAGGCTGAGGCAGGAGAATCGCTTGAACACGGGAGGCAGAGATTGCAGTGAGCCGAGATCACGCCATTGCACTCCAGCCTGGGCAACAAGCGGGAAACTCCATCTCAAAAAAAAACAAAAACAAAAAAAAGAAAAATTGTGAGACACTTTTGTTTGCTGGTGGGTGAGGCCCATGGATGCTACATGTCCCACCATGCATGGGACAGTCCTGTACAATGAATAATTGTTCTGTATTTCACCCGTCTTTCCAATGTTTCTCCAGGCATTCATGTATTGAAAACTCCAGTTATAATTTTCTGATCTTTTAAGCTGTAACTCCATATCACATAAAACCCCAAAGTATTTTTGCATGGTTTTAATATATATTGAATATTTCAGGAATACAACTACTGTGAATATTGAGGAAATACAGTACTTTATATTTCATTCTATACTTCAGTAAATAAGAGTTGTTTATTATTTTGTAAAATTACACCACTGATGGGAACCCGACTCAGAGTGGCCAAGAAGATAACACATGGATAGATATCAGCCTGTGTGTGTGGCTATTGCTTTCATGGTGATTTTACATGGAGATCCAAACATCTCTCATTGTATCTTTTTTTTATGAGACGTCTCACTCTGTCACCCAGGCTGGAGTGCAGTGGTACAATCTCAGCTCACTCTGCCTCCCATGCTCAAGTGATTCCTGTTTCTCAGCCTCCTGAGTAGCTGGGATTACAGGTGCAGACCACCACGCCTGGCTAATTTTGTATTTTTTAGTAGAGATGGGGTTTTGCCGTGTTGGTCAGGCTGGTCTCGAACTCCTGGCCTGAAGTGATCCACCCGCCTTGCCCTCCCAAAGTGATGGGATTACAGGCATAAGCCACCACGCCCAGCATCACTGCATCTTTTAGTGTAATGGTGGTTAGACATTTACACACTGAATACATAACATATGTGTGTATATACACACACACATATATATACACACATACATGTATATATAAATTTTTTCCTTTATCTGTTTTAATTATTAACTCATTAAATGGATTTTTAAAATTATATGTGTAAGTAGTTTATATTTTTATAAATTTTGTTTCAGGATAGCATGGGGGATGTTATAAAATATTTGTTACGGAAAGAGGGCATAGGGCCTAAAACCCTGAACCCAAAGCTAGCTCAACACTTCATCTTTGGTCTCAGTTGTTTTGAATGCATGCAAACATACCTACATTGTAAAGATTTCAAGATTAAAAGTTTTTACCACCTCCCACAGCAATCTGTTCATTAAATTATTGATGTTGCACTTCCTTGTGGTGTGAATGAATCATCTGTCCAGTCTCCAGCAGAAATGGTGGTGTGCGTGGGACCATGTTAAATCTCAGTTCCTTCTAGAGGTATGTTTCCTGCCTTGGAAAGGACCATGGGGCAGTGGGAAGGTGGGTGGTGGGAATCTAGCAGCCAGAACAGAGGAATGGACGGGGCTGCAGACAGCATGGACTTCAACCACAGGGGCCTGGGTTCTAGGTCCTGTGTGGCCCCTAATCTGTGAATGGCTCTGGGCCACATGCACAAAATGAGGTGTCTGGACTGAGTCCATCTAGTACAATCTGTGATTCTGTGACTGGTTCCTTGCTCTGCAATGTAGCTCATGGTAGTCACCACAGTTAAATAAAAGTCAGAGAGTCTAAACTCCAAATCCTAGCTCTTCTGCTTAATAACCGGGTGACCTTCAGCAAACAACTTCTTTAAGGCTCAGTGACCTTGCCTGAAATATAAGGATCAAAAAAAGCACTCACTTAATAGGGCACTGTGTGCATTGAACAAGACAAATGATGCAGTACGTCTGGCACGCTATAAACATGCACGGTACTGTGGCTGTGCCCGCCACCAGGGACTCCCAGCTTACTCGGTCAAGGTGCTTCTGTTCTGATATCTGCTGTGATGGGGCATGACAGGTGCCCACACTGATCCACAGTGGCACTCACACCACAGGTGGCTTGGACTAATCCTATACCAAGCAGCCTAGTCTGATATTTTTGATCTAAATAGCCAGCAAGCCCTGAACCAAAGCTGAAATCTTCTTACACGCCAGGCCACAGATGCTCACCTAATATTAAGATAAAACATCAGCTTTAAACAAAGGGGCTATGTTGATGGCATTTACCTATTAAAACAACAGGTTGATATGAGCTCACTGTTTGTCTTAGTTTGGCCTGCTATAACAAAGTACCAGTAAATAGGCTGGGTGGCTTATCAACAACAGACATTTATTTTTCAGAGTTGTGGAGGCTGGAAGTCTGAGATCAGGGTGCCAGCGTGGTCCTGTTCTGGTGAGGGCTTGCTTCCTGGTTGCAGATGACTAGCTTCTCATTGTGTGCTTACATGACAGAAAGAGGGTGACAGAACTCTCTGAGGTCTCTGTCTTTCTTTTTCTTTTTCTTTCTTTCTTTCTTTTCTTTCTTTCTTTCTTTCCTTCCTTCCTTCCTTTTCTTTCTTCCTTCCTTTTCTTTCTTTCTTTCTCTTTCTTTCTTTCTTTCTTTCTTCTTTCCTCTCTCTCTCCTTTCTTTCTCTTTCTTCTTTCCTCTCTTCTTTCTTTCTCTCTCTTTCTTCTCTCTGCTCTCTTCTTTCTTTCTTTCTTTCTTTTTTTTTTCTCTCCCTCTTTTCTTTTCCTCTCTCTCTCTCTCTGACAGAGTCTCACTCTGTCACCCAGGGTGGAGTGCAGTGGCACAATCTTGGCTCACTGCCACCTCCACTTCCTGGGTTCAAGCAATTCTCCTGCCTCAGCCTCCCAAGTAGCTGGGATTACAGGCACCCGCCACCACACCCAGCTAATTTTTGTATTTTCAGTAGAGACGGAGTTTCTCCTTGTTGGCCAGGCTGGTCTCAAACTCCTGACCTCAAGTGACCTGCCCACCTCAGCCTCCCAAAGTGCTGGGATTATAGGCATGAGCCACCATGTCCAGCCTTGGGTGTCTTTTTTCTTTTTTTGAGATGGAGTTTAGCTCTTGTTGCCCAGGCTGGAGTGCAATGGCGTGATCTTGGCTCACCGCAGCCTCCGCCTCCCGGGTTCAAGCGATTCTCCTGCCTCAGCCTCCTGAGTAGCTGGTTGGGATTACAGGCATGTGCCACCACGCCCAGCTAATTTTGTATTTTTAGTAGAGACAAGCTTTCTCCATGTTGGTCCTAGGCTGATCTCGAACTCCTGACCTCAGGCGATCCACCTGTTTTGGCTTCCCAAAGTGTTGGGATTACAGGCGTGAACCACCGTGCCCGGCCTGGGGTCTCATAATTTATAAGGGTACTAATTCCATTCCCTTGGGATCCACCTTCATGACCTAACTACCTCCCAAAGGCCACCGTCCTAATACCATCGCCTTGGGGTTAAAATTTCAGCATATGAATTTGGAGGGCAGATAAAGCATTCAGTCCATAACACTGTTCACTTATTTAACAAATAGTTTTCTAAGCTACTGTGTACTCAGAGCTGTGCTAGATGCTGGGGGCTCCGTAGCAAGAACAACAGACATCTATGTACAAAGCAGAGTAGTTGCTGCTGTCATCTGCTTGGCTAGCAAAGACACAAAAAGCTTCACAGTAATATCTGTGTGGCACTGAAGAGTTTTCAAGGAACTTGCACAACAAACCCATGAGGAGTCATTATAACCCACATCACATGGATCCGGAAACTGGGGCTCCCGAAGTTTATATGTGGTCCAAGGTCACCTGTCTAACTTGTAAGGGGCAGAATGGAAACTTACATCCAGGCCAGTCTAGCACGGTTCCTACTATGCCACACCACCTCCCGCACTGCACAGGGATGGTTTGGATGGAACATAATCTCCATGCCAATGCTAATAAAAACACACATGGCCAGGTGTGGTGGCTCACACCTGTAATCCCATCACTTTGGGAGGCTGAGTGGGGAGGATTCCTTGAGGCCAGGATTTTGAGACCAGCCTGGGCAACATAGAGAGACTTCGTTTCTACAGAAAAATAAAAAATTAGCAAGACAAGGGAAGGTGCACCTGTAGTCCTAGCTACTCTGGAGGCTGAGGCAGGAGAATCTCGAGCCCAGGAGTTACCACTGTTACCTCGAGGTAACAGTGAGCTATGATGGCACCACTGCACTCCAGCCTGGGTGACAGAGTGAGACCCTGTCTCTAAAAAACCAAACCAAACCACACACACATGCTCCTCCTGAATCAAATTGAGAGCAGCTTATCCTGGGGGCCCTAACCAAGCTAAACGCTCTTGGGATGGTTGGGATCCTGTGCCTTTGGTCCCGCCGCATCAGGTTGGCTCAGAGTGTATCAGGGAGTGAAGAGCTGGGAGAAACCCCAAGGCTGTGACACCCTCAGGAAGCAGCTGGACCCAGCAGATGTGCAGACCGGCTTAGCTTTGCTCCAGATGGCGGCTCTTTTGTCTCAGTAGCCTCATCAGTGCAACAGGCATGATGCCTTCTCTGCCTGCAGGCAGGGGCTGGGCAGGATGACCCTATGTGGTCCCATCTTACTCTGAGAACCTCATGTATGAGGCTGTGACTCAACCTTTCTTCACGGCTGAGAGGTGCTAATTGGTTCACACACTGTTTTCCAAGATGTGAGCTGGGAAGGGCTAGCTCTTCTGGCATGGCCCATATTCGAGTATTCTCTAGGGTTCTTCACAATCCTGGGACAGTGAAAAAGAGAAAAGTGGTAGGAAATGTGAGCAAGGCATGGAAATTACAAATCCATTGGCTACCAAAATTACTCAAGCTGAAGACAGCAGACAACTTTAGGGGATGAAAGCTCTAGGGAATTTTCCCTATGAATCTGGGGGCAAGTTTGTGTGTCTGCCTGTCCCTGACCGTCTTAGAGGACAAGTCCTGGTGGTTCCATCTTCCCAGGATTGTAGAGGGTAAGTACAAAGACCTAGTTACTTCCAACCAAGTGAGGCTGAGACCAGGTTTCAGGAGTCTCCAAACCCTCATAACCAGGAACATTTGGACCTCAACTACCATTTGTTCTTTCTTCTTCCCTTACAGGTAAGGCAGCACCTAGAAGACTCAATAGGCAAAAATTGTGTGTACGTGTGTGTGTTTGTGTGTATGTGTGTGTTGGGAAGGGTTTCTGGAGCGAATAGGTTCTGGGGCACATTTTATCTGGCAAGCTGGGGCCTTCCCAAGAATAAACGTCCCCAGCCATAAGCTGGCCAGGCCTGCGCCCTGGGAGAAGAGGGCTGAGGCACACACTCTTTATTAATAGCCTAAGCATCCCAGGACCCTTTTTCCCTAAGCCATTTCCATTTGTGGTTCCAATGGGGTTTTGTTTTTGGTTCTCATGAGTTATTTTCTGCCCTCTGCCCTCTGCCCTCTGCCCTCTGGCCTTTTGCCGTGGATCAGTTGGAGAGCTGAGCAAAGGGCCCGACTGGTGGGACAGCAGTGCTCTGAGAAGAGAGAAGGCCAGGGGATGGGTGGGGGCTTTCTGCAGAAAGCCCATTTTGTGTTTGGTGGGGCCTCCAGGGTTATGGCTGGAGAGAACTGGGACTGATTGGAGCTAACTAAGCATTCAGGGAACATCTAAGTGGAGATGCAGGGGAGGGGCTTCTGGGCAAAACCAAGGCCTAAGGCTCACCCCCAGGGGAAGGGACAAATGTGGTTCCTCTGCATAAGAAAAGCACTCTCAGAAGTCTGCAGCCCAGAATTCCCCACACAGACTGCTAAGGTTGTCAATGTGGGCCCAGCTGTGCCTAGTTTCTGTCTTCCTTCTCCCTGGGAGCCAAGGTTTTCAATATTGACAAGAGACTCTATTGCACCGGTTCATTCACAGCATTACAGCTAAACATCTGACCAACTTTAGGTCAATTTTGTTAAGAAAGAGAGAGTATTGGGCTGGTTGCGGTGGCTCACACCTGCATTCCCAGCACTTTGGGAGGCCAAGGCCGGTGGATCACCTGAGGTCAGGAGTTCGAGACCAGGCTGGCCAACATAGTGAAACCCCATCTCTACTAAAAATACAAAAAATTAGCTGAGAGTGTTGGCAGGCACCTATCATCCCAGCTACTCAGGAGGCTGAGGCAGGAGAATTGCTTGAACCTGGGAGGCGGAGGTTGCAGTAAGCCGAGATCACACCATTGCACTCCAGCCTGAGCAACAAGAGCGAGACTCCATCTCAAAAAGAAAAAAAAAAAAAGAGAGAGAGAGAGTATCTTATGGCTTAATAGCCTCATTATTTGATAAGGGTGGTAAATATATATTATGCCTGTTCCTCACTACCCCTCAGGGGTTTTGGACAAATAAATATGTTTAACAAGTGTTTTCTTGCTTTGGAAGAAAGAGTACAGCTGACTGCAGGGCCTCCAGGGACAGAGGTCTCCAGGGAGTTGGGAATGGGGCATGACATCTAAGAGAAAAGTCAGCCCTAGTTTTGCAAGTTTGGGAGGGATTGATTCACTAGGCGTTGAAGCTTGAAGCTGTGAAAGTGGATGAGATCTTTGAGAAACAAAGCACTGAAAGCACAAAATGTGAGTGAGGATTAAACCTTGAGATCACATTGAGGAGGGAAAGAAGCAGGGAAATGAATCATGCTTCATTCAACTTGGAATCTCTTGAACTAGCCAGTGCCTTGAATGCACTTAATAAATGGTGCTGAAAGAAAAAAGAAGAAGAAAGGAAAGAAGGGAGGGAGGAAAGAAGGAAGGAAACAAAAGCCATTACAAGGATGAGGGAACTAACATTTAAGTTCCACACCATGTCATTCACTTGAAATACATCACCAAGCTTAATTCTCCCTACAACTCTGTGAAATGGAAATGATTATTCTCATGCTACCCATGAAGGCCCAGAAGTTCAGAGACAGGTGCCCGAGGTACACAGGTAGTAAGTGGTAGAGGTCAGATTTGATGCCACCTTGTCTGACTCCCCTGACTTTTCTCCATATTCTCTTTAGGAGAAAAACCAAGTACAGTTTCTGAGAGTGTAAGGGTAGAGAAAATTGATAGCTCAAAGAGGAAGCAAGGGCAAACCAAAGTTTGTTCAGGATTGGGGATGAGTGGAGCATTTCTTTAGACAAAGTGAATGGCACCCCCAAGATAGGAAGAAATTAAAGATTCTGGGTAGGGTTGGGGGAAGTTGCATTTAAAAGAAGTATTGCTCAGTCCTACTTCACAGCATTTCCAATTTAATTCTACATTTAAAATATGTATTTAGTGTCCGCACTTTAGTGAGGCAAGGAAGGGAATGGCATTTTGGGCAGGGGGAGTCACACAGACAAAGGTATAAAGGCCTAACATGCATGACTTTGTGAACAAACGTGAACCTGAAAGAGCCAATATTTCAAGATGGATCCCCAATGGGTAACTGGGCCTAAATTCAAGTAGAGCAAAGTGGCTCCTTGATAACTAGAGGTCGCACACATACTCTGAGATTCCCCAAATCCCACACCTCTGTTCAATTTGGGGACTGACAAAACTCACCTGAACCAATCAATCAGAGCCCATCTGCCTTGATCAATCAGGATTCAGCTGTATGGAACAATTAAAACTCAGTTGTACGGGCCAATCAGAACTAAGTGAGTGTAAATCCTAAATTTGTATAAACGGACCTGATTGGGAACCTAGGTGGGAACTTTTGATATGAAACCAGAACCTTCCCTTTGTCCTCTGGAATATACCTTGGTCTTATACGGGCTGCTGCATCTCTCAGGTTTACCACCTGTTCACTGGAATGAAGTCTCTTTCCTCCAAATTCCTTTTCAGAGAACTCTGTGTGTCCGTTGAGATTGTATTTAGCAGGTAGTAGCAGAAAACTCTAACACAGTGGCTTAAATAAGTAAGGGGCTCATCTTCCTCATTTAACTGGGAGACCTGAAGGAAATAGCCCAGGGCTGGAAGACTCAACTATTTGTATCTTCTTGCTCTGACATCTTGGATGAAGGCTTTTGTCTTCTTCATCACATGATAGTTGCTGCACCTCCAAACATTATGTCAGAGTTCCAGGCAGGAAGAAGGGGGAAATGATGGACAAAGCTTTGCCCATTTATTTTGGTGGGAAGCCTCTCTCTAGGACTTCTGCCTACCTCTAACCCATCAGAGTGATACCACTTGGTACCTTACCTGCAGGGAAGAGTGGGAATTTGAGTATTTCTCTTTTCACCCTTTGCAGTGAGGAAGGTAATATGGAAGGGGATTGGAATGGGTGTTCATCAAGCCAAACCATGGGTTCTGCCACAGTATGCTTAGAGGAAATGTGAGTGGTCCAGAGTAGACAGTAGACACAAGAAGCAACTGGGAATGGGGCTGGTAGATGGGAACTGAATGGTGAATGCCCTGCTACACGTTTGGCTAAAACCAATTCTAGAAAGCCAGGCCCTGGAAGCTACAGGAAGGTTGTTAGTCCATTAACTGTGACCCTGGGTTTGGTTTCCAGAAGAGTATATAATTCTCAGGAGAATTTCATGGGTGAATATGTTTTCTTTCTTTCCCACCATATTCCTTCTCTTGCTTATCCACCCATTTACTCATGCATCCATCATCCATCCATCCATCCATCCATCCATCCATCCATCCATCCATTTATCCATCCATCCATCTATCCATCCATCCATCCATCCATTTATCCATCCATCCATCCATCCATCCATCCATTTATCCATCCATCCATCTATCCATCCATTCATCCACTCATCCAGCATCTATTATCTTTGTACCAGATGTATTATCTGTGTGCTAAGCTTGTATATCCTCTCTCTGTCTCTCTTTTCCCCAGGCTAGGCTGAGACCTTTTCCAAATGTGGGAGCCTAAGGATGAAGAGTTATCTAAGACAGTTGCTATTTCAGTTCAGAGCTGGAAGCTAAAAATGTTCGAATGGAAAAAAAAGTTTAAAAATATAGATGTGTATTTTTCTAAAATCCCATTAAGCTGTCAAGGGCCCTCACTGTGTGTTTCCTTTCCCATCGTTGCTAATCGGCAAGGTATGTGTGTGCCCTAAACAGAGGAGTAGCCAGCCTCCTCCTCCTCTTCTCCCCACCTCTTTCTGCTGCTGCTGGTGCCTGAGCCTTGGGAACCCAGGAGCCAGGCCTCATGTCCCTGGAGGACTGCTATCTGGAACAGCAGCCCCGCTTCTCCACAGAGGCTGGAATGCCAGTACTACCCTCCTCAAAGATGCATCTAGACTGCCTGGGTTCTCCTGCCCTCATCACTGACTAGATGTATAACTTTGAGCGCTTTATTCCTCTGGGTCTCAGCTTCCTCAGGTGTGAAATAGGGATTGCAAACATTACCTACATCTTAGTGTTGCTGTGAGATGAAATGTGCAGAACACATAATGCAGGGCTTGCGTTCGTGTTTATCACTGCTCTTCATTCCTTCCCCAAATTTAGAGAGTCTTCGCATAAAAGAACGGGAAGACAGACCTCAAGGATTCTTTATCCAATCACATCATTTTAAGATGCGAAAATGAAATAGAAGAAACTTTCCTGTCACTTCCCACTTAGTAGGAACATGGCTCCAGTGTCCTTTCCGCAGGAACACAGCTTGGGTCGCTCAGCCTCCTCTCCTGTCAGCCTGCCAAACCCTTGCACAAAAATATTTTATATTTGCATTGTTTAAAAATGTGTCCCTTGGCCGGGCACGGTGGCTTATGCCTGTAATCCCAGCACTTTGGGAGGCTGAGGCAGGCAGATCACCTGAGGTCAGCAGTTCGAAACCAGCCTGACCAACATGGTGAAACCCTATCTCTATTAAAAATGCAAAATTAGCCAGGCGTGGTGGTGCATGCCTGTAAGTCCAGCTACTTGGGAGGCTGAGGCAGGAGAATCACTTGAACTTGGGAGGGGGAAGTTTTGGTGAGCCAAGATTGTGCCATTGCACTCCAGCCTGGGTGACAGAGCGAAACTCCATCTCCAAAATAAATAAATAAATAAAACTGTGTCCCTTAATGCTGTCCCATCCTCATGGCCTGTCTTGCCATGCTAGATATACCCATCCCCACAGCCACTGCAGACAGAAAGCCAGAGCAAGAACTGCTTAGGAGAGAGATTCTGATGGTGGGGACAAGAGCGGTAAGAAGAGTGGCACTGGGTTCTTGGCTCAGATTCAAAGCAATATCTTTGAACCCTCAAGCCCTGGGATTATGTGATTCTAATATTTATATAAATACAGGATATCGTTTCCAATAAGATGATAGGTTGAAGACTCAGGTTCTGGGGGTATTACTGTTATTCCCACATAGAGATCCAGTGTGACTAGGGAGGAGTAGCCTTTCCAGAAGGAAGTACAAGTGTTCCCCAAACATTTCACTAGCCCATGACATCACCTCTGGCCTTTTCTCCATGTCGACTGCTTAGAAATCAAGTTGACGGCCGGGCGCGGTGGCTCAAGCCTGTAATCCCAGCACTTTGGGAGGCCGAGACGGGCGGATCATGAGGTCAGGAGATCGAGACCATCCTGGCTAACCCGGTGAAACCCCGTCTCTACTAAAAAAAAATACAAAAAACTAGCCGGGCGAGGTGGCGGGCGCCTGTAGTCCCAGCTACTCGGGAGGCTGAGGCAGGAGAATGGCGTGAACCCGGGAGGCGGAGCTTGCAGTGAGCTGAGATCCGGCCACTGCACTCCAGCCTGGGCGACAGAGCGAGACTCCGTCTCAAACAAACAAACAAAAAAAACAAAAAAACAAACAAAAAAAAGAAATCAAGTTGACTAATTGTTGGTGCCTAGTAGGCTATGTGTGCTATGAGGGATCCCAAGATGTGTGCCTCAAGATCCCAGCTTTTGAGAAATTTGCAATGTACTTGGGGAGATAAGCTATAAACAGGTGAATAGTGAAATGACAGCAGATGTAAATGACGGTTCAGGATATCCCAGCATAGCACAGGGTGGGGACCAAATGGACCACAGTTGCTGTGAAAAGGATACTAGGCTGGGAGACAGGGTTCTGCTTCTGGGACCCCTGACATCTTGCTCTGTTACCTGAGTAATCCTTGACCTCTCTGAGCCTCAATGTCCAAGTCTGTGAAATGAGGGGCTGGCCTGGACTCCTACCTCCCTGTATTCACCCCTCTGGGTCCCCCGCAGTACTGAGATCACTTCACTGCACTCCAGCTTGGGCGACAAGAGTGAAACTCCGTTTCAAAAAAAAAAAATCATACTTTTTTGTGTATAAAGTACAGGTACGCATAAAGTACATAAATATACAGTGTATCTGTGGTATTAAATTTTCATGGGAGGAAGCAATCAGGAAAACCTATCTGAAAAGGCTCCTTAAGGGAATGGAGTGACTTAAATCAATTATGATTCATTGCTGGCACCTGGGGACTTTTCTTTTGGCCAGGAAGTCCGGGGAATGATGGCCAAACAGGCAGCAACAATATCTGCCACATCCTGCCTAGAAGAAACATGCTGTATGTGAAAATCTGGGTATGTGTGTAGGTGTGAGACTTCAGAGTGTGCTTGATTAAAATGTGTCATCACTGACCTGCTTTCAAAGATGGGTAGGGCTGGCCAACTGCATGCTTCAATCTGGGTACAAGTTGAGGACCAGAGGTGAATTTCTGGGGACAAAAAGGGGAATTGACAAGGGGCTACAGGAGAAAGAATAAAGCCTTCTAGAGGAGATTTGTATTATATAAGGTTGGTTGTGTGGTGAATGACTGTGTTAAGTGACTCAAGTTATTTCTCCCTCTTTGGCTGAGGCTCTAGGTCATCGGCACTACTCCAGTGAAGCCTGACCATCCTGCTTAGTGAAAAAATTGCAGGGATCCATCTTTTTTAGTAGATGGCTAACTCCTGCCAATGTGAGGGATTCAGGGGCACAAGGATATCTTGCCTTCTTCCATGCCTGAGTCCATCTGAAATCCTCACCTTCTTTTTCCTCAGATGGTTTAGTCCATCCTCACCTTCTTTTTCCTCAGATGGTTTAGTCCTTCTCTTCCATTGATTATACCACTGTGCTTCCAATTCCCATCCTGCTTAATACGACTGGTATTCACCCCTCAGGAAAAGTTGTTTAGCTAACTAAGCATTCTTTGTTGGTAGTTGGGTGAGCTGAGGCAGGTGCACCGTTGACCTGGAGTCATTGTGGGATTTCCCACAGCTCTGCATCCACCACCACTTTCACACCCTCCACTTGGTTTTCCTGGAGTCTTGTCTTACAGACCTTAAATGTTGCCTGGGTGTTTGCTTGTTTTTTTTTTTTTTTTTGCCTCTCTGGGCTCCTAGGAGGTAGGGACAGGTAGTCTCATACAACCACAGGAACCTGATTTCTGAAGGAGGACAAAAGGATGATGATTTCCTCTGGTACTGGAAACCTGGTGGACCTAAGTTGGTGCTCCTTGCCAGAGATAGATTCTAAGTATCCTCGCTCCTTGACCTGGTCCCCACAACCCACATTTACAACTCCTCTGGCTAACTGCACTGAAATTCAAAAGCAGTTATCTCCAGGGAATAGGTGTGTAGGCGATGTTCACTCTCCTCTTTATGCCATTCTATAGATCAGTGGTTCTCAGCCCTGGTATGATTAAATGACCTAGGCAGCTTTTAAGTCAACATCGCTGCTCAGATAGCAGCCCAGGTCAATGAAATCAGAATCTCCTGTGATGGGACCCAGGCTTCAGGGTTTTTGTAAATTCCTGTGTGACTGTGATGTGCCACCAGCATAGAGAGGCTGTAGGCTGTGTGTGTGTGTGTGTATGTGTGTGTATGGGTGTATTTTTCTCACAGTGAGTATATACTATTATTTTATTTTATTTTTTTTTGGTAGAAACAGGATCTCACTTTGTTGCCCAGGTTGGTTTCGAACTCCTGGCTTCAAGCAATCCTTCTATCTCGGCCTCCCAACGTGCTGGGATTAGAGGCATGAGCCACCATGCATGGCCTATTTTTAAGATCTTAAAAGAAAATATAGCAATTCTCAATTTGAAGAGAAAAATTAACCCTATTTCTGTTCAATTCTTTAAAAAAAAATGAGCCGCTCTTATTTTTCTGAAACTTGAAAAAAATTTAGTAGAAAGGAAAACATTATATGTGGTGAGAAAGTTTACATTTTAAGGGTTGAGCATGATGAGAAATCAAGTAAGAAATGAAAACAAAGTCAAGTCATAATTTTACATGAATATAATTTATATTTCATTTCTTTAGTGAAGTAACTGTTTTCACGGCATTGTGTTTGTTTGGTTTGTTTTGTTTGTTTTGTTTTTTGAGATGGAGTCTTGCTCTGTAGCCCAGGCTGGAATGCAGTGGTGCAATCTCAGTTCACTGCAACTTCCGCCTCTCGGGTTCAAGCAATTTTCCTGCCTCAGCCTCCTGTGTAGCTGGGACTACAGGCACCTGCCACCACACCCAGCTAATTTTTGTATTTTTAGTAGAGACAGAGTTTCACCATGTTGGCCAGGCTGGTCTTGAACTCCTGACCTCAGGTGATCCATCTGTCTCATCCTCCCAAAGTGCTGGGATTACAGGCATGACCCACTGTGCCTGGCCCGTTTTCATGGCATTTTTGTAAGGAAAAAATGATGGAAAAGAGATTTGAAATGAGTAACAAATCAATTGAATATACAGTTTCTGGTGGGTGCCGACATATGTCCTTGCCATATACTGATCTTTAAATAGTTTTTTTATTTCTGTACCAACCAATGTGATAGATGTTTCTGGTGGAAGCTGAGATTATTGTAACTGCATGTTTTGTACTAGATGTGGTTGTAAAAGTAGTGGTTGCTCGGACTGAGGTCATTCAAAGAAGAAAATAGAAAATTAGAGGGTAAGGAAACATGACTGGAAATAGGTCCCTATGGTGTCATGCTCCTCTGTGCCCTTCCCCTTTCCTTGGCTCAGGCCTGTCCTTGGAAGCAGCTGTTGAGAACAAGTAACTTGGACAAGTCAATCAAGGGCTTTTCTACCCAACTCACTAAGAACAGACATGGTGATGGTCTTCTTGGTTTGGGACTCACAGTCCCTGGAGGCTGAGGCCATGAGGCTCTAACCCTAGGCAGACTTGGCTAAGCCCTGAGCCTGTGAGCCTCTCAGAGCAGCCGGTGGGTGATCTACTGGAGAGAAATCCAACCAAGCTTTCCAGTAAGATCAACCTGTGGCTTGATTCAGGACAGCTATGTGTTGGTGATCAACACGACAGTCATAGCTAGGTTTTTATTTCTCTAAACCTCGCGTTTTAATGCTATCATGGGAGGCTGTATTAAAAAACTTACCTAAAAATTGTTTTAAGGATAACAGAGTGAAAAATAATACCTGGCTGTATCAAGGCCCTATCTGGGCCGAGTGTTGCTATATCATATGCAAAGTAGCCCAACCGCTTATGTGCTGAAATGTCAAACATAATTATACAACGACCTAATTTCACAGTCCTAGTCTCGTTAATAAGAACAGGATCCCTCACATTAGTGTGAAGTGGCA
This sequence comes from Macaca fascicularis, assembly GCF_037993035.2. Taxonomy (NCBI): domain Eukaryota; kingdom Metazoa; phylum Chordata; class Mammalia; order Primates; family Cercopithecidae; genus Macaca; species Macaca fascicularis. The sequence continues at coordinate 91,881,339 of NC_088387.1, forward strand.
GAGATCTTTCTTGTCAAAGAGATTTAGTATATGTATTCATTAATCCGTATTTTTCTTTCTTATCATTATTCTCATATATTTTCCCAAGAATGTTCTCCGTGAAGGCCCTCAAGGGAAGAAACCCTGCTATTGCTGTTTCTCTTGAAGAAGTCTCTAGGGCCGGGTGTGGGGCTCACGGCTGTAATCCCAGCACTTTGGGAGGCTGAGGCAGGCAGATCACTTGAGGTCAGGAGTTTGAGAAACCTTGTCTCTACTAAAAACACAAAAATTAGCCGGGCGTGGTGGTGTGTGCCTGTAATCCCAACTACTCGGGAGATTGAGGCAGGAGAATAGATTGAACCTGGGAGGCAGAGGTTGCAGTGAGCCGAGATGGCACCACTGCACTCCAGCCTGGGTGACAGAGTGAGACTCTGTCTCTAACTTAAAAAAAAAAAAAAAGAAGTCTCTAATATGTTGAAGTGCACACAGTCGGTGCCTAATGAGTACACAATTGACCAGCCAGTGTGATCACTAGATCACCAGCACGTTGCTGCAGCATTTATAGTGCTAAATATCAAAATGACTAGAGTTAAGGTTATAGTCAGAGCCAGAAGATGTTGAGGGACCATCTGGGATGCGATCTAGCCCAGTGCCCTAGTTTTACAGAAACTGACATACAGAAAGGCCAAGCAACTTGCTAGTAAATATATGTTTAAAAAAGACAATCCAAATATACATTTCACCAGGCTGCTGCCATCTGCTCCACCTTCCCCTGGAGGGACAGGGCCTGGCAGAAAAGTTAACAAGTTTGGATTATTAAACTCCATTTCAGGGGAACAAAAGATGTCTATGTATTAGACATCTGAAGAAGGGCATGTTGGTTCCTCTGGAACAATTAGGACACTTAGCAACAAAAAGGAGTGTGAGGCTGTCATCATTTTCCTTTTTTTAAAATTGGACTAACTAGCTTAGCTATTAGGATGACATCCTCCAGTGTAGGCCCTTTCTATGGGGAGAAAATGAAGATACCCCAATACCAGCTGCCCTCCCAAATGATCCACATAGCACTTCCAGGGTATACCTGACACCTGACCCACCAGAGGCTTCCAGGAACCCAGTGAAAGCAAGCAAGCCTGCAGGGCCTGGGCCAGAGAAGGGCCACCCTGGGTGACAATCATGCATTCCCTTGGCCCCTTGTCCTTGTTATATATATCCAGTTCAGAGGGACCTTGGTGTCCCTCTTACAGGACCCTGAGCAGCATTTTGGATACAACATCCAGAAAGTGAAACCACTGCCTCCACGTGGGGTGTCCTGTGAGGTGTGATCTCCTCTGTGGAGCTCCTTAGCAGGTGGGCTCCCCTCACCACCCGCTGCCCTGCCACGCCCCCTCCTCCCTCTTATTTTCCGGTGGTCTTCGCAGCAGCCATTTGCTATTCAACAACTGTTACTTTCTGCCTGCTTTCTGTTCTGCTCTGCTGTGGCTGATTTCACTGTCCCCACTGGCACCCCAGGTCCTTACTGTGGGGCCTGCCCGTCTTTGTCCTTACTCGCCCCAGCCAGCCCACCAAAGCTGATGCCCACGGGCTGCTGCGCCCCCTCCCGCCCCTCATGAGAGCTCACCTTGCCAACCCGGAGCAGCAAGCAAGCAAGACTGCAAGCAACATACATTTCTTTTTCTTTTTAAGTCAATTTTTATTGTGATAGAACTCACATTTTTAAAAAAGGGAGATGAGGTGCTTGGTGCAGTAGCTTATGTCAGTAATCCCCGTACTTTGAGAGGCCAATGCAGGAGGAACACTTGAGCCCAGGAGTTTGAGACCAGCCTAGGCAACAGAGTGAGACTCCCTATCTATACAAAAATTAAAAACTAGCTGGGCACAGTGGCATGCACCTGTAGTCCTAGCTACTCGGGAGGCTGAGGTAGGAGGATCCCTTGAGCCTAGGAGTTTGAGGCTGCTCCCTGCAGAGCCTAGCTTACTCAGAACAAGATACTCACTCATTGTGTGTTGGGTGGATAAGGAATTGAAATGCCTCTGTATCTCTATCATCAGCAACTTTGAGCCATTTTTAGGGTTGTATCTCCCTTTAAATATAAGCCGCTGATAACAATTCCTTTTGAATCTGCACAAAAGTCTTCTGCATGGTGTCCATATTGTTTCACTCAGCCCTTAGGTGCCTCAACTTTTCATGATCATCTCTAGGTCACCAAGGTAGAAACACTGTGGTCAGTTATTTCAAAGGGCATTTCAGAATGTAGCTGGTCATCCTGGGAAGGGTAATAGACAATAGAGCCTGGGGCTGTGTGTGGTGGCTCATGACTGTAATCCCAGTACTTTTGGAGGCTAAGGCAGGTGGATCGCTTAAGGCCAAGACTTTGAGACCAGCCTGGGCAACATGGTGAAACCCTGTCTCCACAAAAAAATTACAAAAATTAGCCAGGCATGGTGGTGCATGCCTTAGTCCCAACTATTTGGGAAGCTGAGGTAGGAGGATTGCTTGAGCCTGGGAGGCAGAAGTTGTGAGTGAGCTGAGATCGTGCTACTGCACTCCAGCCTGGGCAACAGAGCCAGATCCTGTCTCAAAAAAAGAAACAAAAAAAACAGCACAAAGCTTGGCACAGGGATGTGAATACTATGGTGGGCAGGGGTGAAAGCAGGACTCAGACCCACAAGATAAGATTGTGGAGGTGGGGTCTGGCTGTGGACTGAAGCCAAGGAGGACTCAGAGGGATGGTGTTGGCCTCCTGGGACCAGGAAGCTGGAGACAGAGGCTTAGGCTCAGGCTGGAGTCACAACCAGACACGGAGCTCTAGGACCTAGAACCAGGGTAACCTGAAAAAGCAGGCTGCAGCAGAACAGGAAAGTTAGGAGTCAGACCGTGGCCAGAAAGGAGCTGCTGATTCAGAGGCTAACAGAGGCCAGGAAGCGTCTTCAACTACGGATTTTAAAAAGGCCCTGCTGGCCAGGGGCAGTGGCTCACGACTGTAATCCCAGCACTTTGGGAGGCCGAGGTGGGCGGGTCACCTGAGGTCAGGAGTTCGAGACCAGCCTGGCCAACATAGTGAATCCCCATCTCTACTAAAAATACAAAAATTAGCCAGACATGGTGGTGAACACCTGTAATCCCAGCTACTTGGGAATCTCAGGCAGGAGAATCGCTTGAACCAGGAGGTGGAGGTTGCAGTGAGCTGAGATCATACTACTGCACTTCAGCCTGGGCAACAAAGCAAGACTCCTTCTCAAAAAAAATTAAATAGATGAAAAGGCCCCGAGGACACCTTCTAGGCCAGAACCAAGATCTCCTGCTACTGCTGCTTGGACCAGCCACTTGGCTCCTGCAGGAGGGTGGCCAGTCTGGGAAGAAGAGTTACAGCTTGCCAAGCAAGTCAAAAGGTGGGGGGGGAAGGAAAATGACCAAGAGGGGCCACAGATATTAGGCCACATTTTAGCCTCACTTTCCACAAAATGTCTAGCACAGTTCTTGTCAAATGAAAGGTGTTCATCAAGCATTCATTCTCCTCCACCTGGAGTTGATGCTGGCCTGGGAGGGCTGACACTTAGTCTGGGGCATCCGCTGTCTGCTGGGGCAGTCCCTGCCATCCTGCCTCCATAGTACCTTCTCTCACCTTGTCAGACTTAGAAGGAGAGGGGGTCAGAAGTGGGAGACTGACCTTCACTGGCCTATGGCCTGTCCTGCCACCCTGCTCAAGATGGCCCTTAGGAGCAGGGACATGGCGTGGCTGCCCATCAGAATTGTGTGATTTAAGTCAAGAAGGCCAAGGCCCAGATGGCCTGCTCCTCCTGGGTGCCATGGATTTGGAAATGGACCCATTGCAGAATCAAGAAAAGCAGGGAGCTGGGTGCGGTGACTTAAACCTGTAATCCTAGCTACTCCAGAGGCTGAGATGAGAGGATAACCTGAGGCCAGGTGTTTGAGACCAGCCTGGGCAACATAGCAAGACTCTCTCTTTAGAAAAAATAAAATAAAATAACCAGGCATGGTGGCACATGCCTGTGGTCCCAGCTACTCAGGAGGCTGAGGTGGGAAGATCACTTGAGTACAAGAAGTCCAGGCTGCAGAGACCTATGATCATACCACTGCATTGTAGCCTGGGCAACAGAGCCAGACTTTGTCTCTTAAAAAAAAAAACAAAAACAAAAAAAATCAGGGATGCTTATTGCCTATGTCATCCTCTAAAGCAAGGATTTCTATGGCAGCATAGACAGGTTATAGGAAAGGTTGCTTCGATCTTCAACTATGAGAGATTGAGTGGATTCCAGAAATCATGGTGGCAAGGGAAGTGGGGGTGAAGAGTGAAACCGAGATCACAACATATCTGAATCTGAGCTTCTCACTGCCTTGTGGCCCATTTTCCAGGCTCATCTAACTTCACTTCCCCTTGGCTCTGCTTCCTGAAAATGGTCGTACAAACAGCTAATATTTATCAAGCACTTCAGATGCCTGATCCCATTTAATCTTCACATGGCCCTGTGAAGCGAGTACTGTCATTCCTCTCAGTTTGCAGTTCTTGTCCTAGGTTTATAGCTGGTAAGTGGCAGAGCTGGGGATAGAAGCTTAGAGGTCCTGTCCCATAAGCCTTGTTGATATTCATTCATTCATGTATTCATTGCGCCCTATACCAAACATTTCCTGAGTCAGGGATTGTGGCGTAGATCTAGAGATAAATAATACAGTTCCTGCCCGCAAGGAACTGGCAGGCTAGAGAGAGGAACATCTGCATAAGCAAATATTCACACTATATACGATGAGGACTATTGTGGGGACTCAAATACGTTATTTATGTGTTGTCCTTGATGTGAAACCAACTCTTGAAGGTTGCCAGTCTTTGCCCATTCCCAGTCTCTTTCCACAATCTTTTGCCATCCTCCAAGATGCTGAAGTTTGTGCCTGTGACCTCATCTGATCCCCTCTGCCATGCTTCTCCATGTCCTCTGGGCCTAGATGTCCCCCAGCTCCACGGGACACTGGGCATTGGGTGCCCAGCTTCCTGTCAGACCAGAGTGGGAAAGGTGAAGGACCCTGAGACAGGCCTGGTGAGACAGTTCTCCTCACAGCTCTCCCTCTGGCCAACAGTTAGGACTTGGACAAGTCACTTAACATCAGGGGGCCTCACTTTCCACTGTTCATAAAAGAAAGGTTAGGATTAGATGCTCCTTGAGGTCCCTTCGATTTTAGATGTTGTGTGAATGAAGCCCGAATCTCCAGCATGGAGTAAGGGCAGAAGAAGGATGAGTGGGGTCCTTTTCTGGAACTTTACATCCAACCCACTTTTTCCTTCCTCCCTGGCCCTAGGCCTCACCCATGGAAAGCCTGCTTTCCTCCTGTAGCCATGCCACTGATTTCTAGCAGGTGCCCCCCTCACTAGGTGTGCTCAGGCCCCTGGGTCCACCCTGGGTCCTAACTCACCAACTCCTGACCTTGAATGATCTCCCAGGTCTACTTCACCCATATCTCTGGTCCAAATGACACATTTCCCATGAATCACTGTATTAATTTATTCTCATGCTGCTGTAAAGAAATAACCGAGACTGGGTAATTTATAAAGAAAAGAGGTTTAATTGACTCACAGTTCCACATAGCTGGGGAGGCCTCAGCAAACTTATAGTCATGGCAAAAAGGGAAGCAAACACGTCCTTCTCCACATGGCGGCAGGAGAGAGAAGAATGAGAGCCCAGCAAAGGGGGAAGCCTCTTATAAACCATCAGATCTTGTGAGAACTTACTCAGTGTCACGAGAATAGCATGGGGGAAACCGTCCCCATGATTCAATTACCTCCCACTGGGTCCCTCCCACAACATGTGGGGATTATGGGAACTACAATTCAAGATGAGATTTAGGTGGGGACATAACCAAACCATGTCAGTCACCTATGAAAGCAGAGGAAATTTGGGATTCCTAGTACCTGGCCCAGGCTCAGAGCTACTTGAGTGAGCCGGCCACTTCCCTGATGTGGGGCCAAGATTTCCTTCCCTGCAAACAGATGATCCCGGGTCATAGAGGGAGGCTTGCTGGCTGCACCAGACCCACGATCACCCTTGTCCTAGGCCCAGGGTTTATCATTTAAGAGTAGCACCCCAAAGCAGGTGCTGTGGACGCTTTTGCTATAGAAAGGCATTTCAGGCATGTTTATGAATCAGGTGGTTCTTCTTTCCCTCCTCTTAACCCACATAAACTATAAGGAGAAAACTAATTTCTCACTCCCCCTATAGTTTATGTGGGATAAGAGGAGAGAAAGAAGAACCATCTGATCCGTAAGCAAAAATTTGCCCACACAAATACCTACAGCTCAATTTCTTCTCCTTATGTGACCTTAGGGTATGGAGACTTCCAGAGGGGAAGGGACATATCTCAGGTAATTTAGCCAACAACAGGCCTGGCACAAATTATGTGCTCATGCCTTCACTTGCCAAGGTGGGCTTGCTTCAGACTCACTATGTGTGCTCAGGTCCCTGGTTCTACCCTGGGTCCTAAAACCTGATAACAGCCTTGGCTTGCTCTCCCACACCCAGCTCTGGACAGTCGGATGCAGCACCACCTACTCCCCATCCCACAGCAGAGGAGGATCTGGAGCTGGGATCTTGGTGTGAAATGAAGGGTTCTGCCTGGGAAGGTGGCATCTTAGAGGCTTCCATGTCTGGGCCCTGGGCTTTGCTTCCTTTATGTTCCTGCTGTTTGTTTTAGGTCTGTTTTTATAAATGCCTTTTCTCTCAATGCAAGGAGTGCACAGATGAGGGCACAGCTATCTCCTGAATGTCTAGGCTCCTTCTTCAGCCTCAGTGGACAGCCTGCTTCCCAGAACGTCTGCCTCAGAGTCAACCTCCTGGAGAAGGAGCCAGTGCTTACTTTTGTGTTATTCTTAAGCATTTATTGAACATCTGCTATGCCCAAAGCTCTATAGCAGCCACCTCTGCTTGTGACATAAAAGTAATTTCCTTCTGTAAATATTGATAACGTGCTTATCAGGGCAGAGGCTGTGGCTGTGAACAAGAGAAAACTCCCCCACAAGGCAAGTCCTTGTCCTCTCAAAGTTTCATTCTAGTAGAATGTGAAACTTTGATACAGATAGGAAAATAGTAAATACGAAACGAGTAAGTTCCCTATCCTTAAGGAGTCATAATCTAGCTGGGAAAATAAAACATGGTGATTATGTGAGTCAGGGTTCTGCAGAAAAACAAGATATATATAAAAGATGTCTGGCTGGGCATGGGTGGCTCATACCAGAAATCCCAGCAATTTGGGAGCCTGAGGCAGGAGGATCACTTAGGCTCAGGAGCTCTAGACCAGCCCAGGCAACATAGCCAGACCCCATATCTGGAAAAAAAAAAAAAGGAAGAAAGAAGGAAAGGGAAAGAGAGAGAGGAAAGAAGGAAGGAAGGAAGGAAGGAAGGAAGGAAGGAAGGAAGGAAGGAAGGAAGGAAGGAAGGAAGGAAGGAAGGAAGGGAGGGAGGGAGGGAGGGAGGGAGAAAAAGAAAGAAAGAGAGGGAAAGAAAGAAAGAAAGAAAGAAAGAAAGAAAGAAAGAAAGAAAGAAAGAAAGAAAGAAAGAAAGAAAGAAAGAAAGGAAAAGAAAGAAGGAAGGAAGGAAAGAAAGGAAGGAAGGAAGGAAGGAAGGAAGGAAGGAAGGAAGGAAGGAAGGAAGGAAGGAAGGAAGGAAGGAAGGAGGGAAGGAAGATAGACAGACCCGGGGTTTCTATGGAAATTGGCTCATGTAATTACAGAGGCTGAGAAGCCCCAATACCTGCCATCTGCAAACTAGGCAGCCAGGAAAACTGGTGGTATCATTCAGTAGTTCAGTCCGAGTCTGAAGGCCTGAGAACCAGGAGGTCTGATGTCTGAGGGCAGGAGAAAATAGATGTCCCAGCTCAAGGAGAGAAAGAGAGGGAGTGAGGGAGAGAGAGAGAGAAAGAGAGAATTCACCACTTCTCTGCCTTTTTGTTCTACTGAGGCCCTCAATGATTGGATGATGTTCACCCACATTAGTAAGAGTGACCTACTTTACTAGTTCTACTAAATTTTTTTTTTTTTTTTTTTTGGGACAAAGTCTCGCTCTGTCACCCAGGATGGAGTGCAGTGGCATGATCTCGGCTCACTGCAACCTCCACCTCCTGGGTTCAAGTGATCCTCCAGCTTCAGCCTCCCTAGTAGCTGGGACCACAGGCATGTGCTCCCACATCCGGCTAATTTTTGCATTTTTAATAGAGACTGGGTTTTACCACGTTGGCCAGGCTGGTCTCAAACTCCTGACCTCAAGTGATCTGCCAGCCTCAGCCTCTCAAAGTGCTGGGACTACAGGCGTCTGGCCAGTCTACTGATTCAGTGCTAATCTCTTCTGGAAACACCCTCATGGACACATGCAAAAATCATGTTTTACTAGCTCTCTGGGCAACCCTGAGCCCAGTCAAGTTGACATGTAAAACTAACCATCATGGCCAGGCACGGTGGCTCACGCCTGTAATCCCAGCACTTTGGGAGGCCTAAGCAGGTGGATCACGAGGTCAGGAGATCGACACCAGCCTGGCTAACACGGTGAAACCCTGTATCTACTAAAAATACAAAAAATTAGCCGGGTGTGGTGGCGGGCACCTGTAGTCCCAGCTACTCAGGAGGCTGAGGCAGGAGAATGGCGTGAACCTGGGAGGCGGAGCTTGCAGTAAGCCGAGATCGCACCACTGCACTCCAGCCTGGGTGACAGAGCAAGACTCTGTCTCAAAAAAAAAAAAACAAAAAATAAAAAACAACAACAACAAAAACCTACAACTAACCGTCACAGTAATCAATCAGCAATATTTTATCTAAAAGCCATGGTCCATACCTAGACAGCTGCCCTGTGTTGCTGGGAAGAGCAATGGTCACAGGTTCCATTATTTGTAGTGACAAGGGGAGATGGTGGAGAGAGCTCTGGCTCTCAGGGTCTGCAGCAGGACCACTAAGATGTGCTTCCAGACTTTGCCATGTGCCGGCTGTGAGGTTCACACAAACCCCTTGACCTTTCTGGGCTTCGGGCTCTTCATCTGCAAAATGGTTTGGCTTGTTTCCTGCACTGGGTTATTATGACGACAGATAAGTTAATGTACATGAAAACAGTTGGCAAACTATAAATAGCATCAAAATGTCATTATTATTCTTGAAACAAAAGGTCAGTATTTTAAAATGAAATTTTCCAAGTGTGAGGCTAGTTCCCTTTGGATTCCCATAGACTAGAGAGTTCACACAGTGATAAGACAAGCACAAGCAGGTGCATCCATGTCGAAAATACTGGGCCAATTTTTCCACCAGGACCTTCAACCAGACCAGGGTGCATTTTAAATGGAATTTGCCACCACTTACATGGGGGTGATTTCCAAACTGATTACTGACATTCGAAATCCAGTATGAGAATATTATCCCTTTAGCTTATGCTAGATGGATTTTGTCACCTCTTGCCTGAAAATACCCCACCTCAGTGAGAATGAACATTCTTGGGTGCAAGTTGTGGAAAAGTGATTCATTCATTCAACAGCCCCTGTTCAGCACCAGACTCTGGGAACACAAGGTAGTCAAGACGGCCCGTCCTCGGTGCTGATGGAGCTACTGTCCAGTGCTGACGTGAGACATCGAGCCGGCACTCCAAAAGAGGGAGCAATCAGGGGGACATGGATACACCAAGAGGAGCGTCTCACCTTGGTGAGAAATGCTTCCAGGAGGAAGTGCTGTTCAAGCTGGTAGCTGAAGAGTGAGTTGGAGTCAGCTGTGAGGGATCGGGTGGGCGTGTGGGCTGACAAGGGAACAGCTCATGCACAGGTGCTGAGGTTAGAGAGGGGGCAGGAGCGGAAAGAAACCTGGGGCCTGGAGGGTGGAAGACAGAGGCGGTCTGTGCGGAGATGAGGCTGCAGTGCGGCCAGCCTAGAAGGGGCCCGTGTGCTATGCTAACCAGTTCGAACTTCCTGCTTAGGGAAGACAAGTCTTCATCCCGGTTTTCCAGGGACAGTCATGGTGTATGCCTGTTGCCTCAGTGCAGTGAGGAAGGGCACCGCTCTTGCTCTTCAAAGCTGCCTGGGTTGGATGATAAACTATTTGGTCACCTATCTCTATTAGGGCGTGGAAGGCAGCAGAGTGAGGCGGGGATGGAGGGGTGGAGAGAGAAGTTTAGCTCCTTTCTCTGTTGTAGGGGAGCGTGGGCACACACAGAAGGGTCTCAAAACATTCATGAGATCATTTCTCCCTCCAAGATAACTATTTCTTTAAAAAACCCAAGGAACTGATTGAGGTCTCGCCCTTTAGATTCTTTGTGACCACCAACTGCCTTGCCAGTCATCCAAAGAAGTTTTAAGATAGAATGTTTTGCCTCTGGAGATTCCAGGGTCAGTCATGAAGTACCCAGAACCAGGAGATGCCAGGAGGACAGAGTGGGAGAGGAGCGGGCAGAAGGCAGGGTCTTCCTTCAGCCCAGGTCGGGGAGGAGGGTAGCGAAAGTCACCTAACTCAGTTAGGTGTTACCAAAACCCCAGCTACCAACTCCTGTGGAGTTGGGTGCTGCCATTCTGGGGGACACTCAGGCCTGTTCTCCTGCCTTCCCGTCCTGGAAACTGGCTGGTGTGCAGTGGCCCTAGGACCTAGGGTCTCCCGGGAGACCATCTCCCCATAGCCTGCTCCCAGCAGAGGAGGTCTGATATCACAGGAAATGAGAGTCACTCGGCTAAAGTGCTGTTTCCAGCCTAGAGTTGGCATTTCTGCTCTGGTTCTGCCTCTCCCACAGTAATTAACTAATTAATTACCAACAAGGGGGTGATGCAATTATGACACAATGAGCCTGACTTTTCAGCCTCCCACCCAGGAGCCCCCAAGCTCTCTGAATCAAGAAAGGCCAGTTTGTGTTATTAAATAAACAGAATTTCCTCAAACCCCTGCATGATCACTCCGCTGTGTCTAAGGCCTTAGCCTCACTACCCTCCTTGGTCCCAGAGGCCAGGCTGGGGATGGGTCAGCTTCAAGGGTGAACACTGGACTCTGGAGAAACCCAATTGCTAGTAGTCACTGTGTGTCCTTAAGAAGTGCCTCTGGCCTGGGATTAGTCACTGAGGCTCCCTGAACTTGTTTCTTCATCAGTAAACAAACCTAACAACAGCTGTTACATTAGTGAATGCAGGGTGCTTTGTAATGCACTGTGATCCTTCTACATATATGCAAACTGAGGCCCGGTGATTAAGTGCCCTGCCTGGGACCACCAGCAAGCAAGTGGAGCCTGGGTCAGGATCCAGGGTGCACAGGTCCAGACAGCCTTACCCACAGTGGCCCACTCTGGCTTGCAGGTACCCTCCTGACAGCAGACCCAGAGAGTCTCTACTCTAGCTGCCTGGCTTCCCAAGGTGGAGGGCCACGAGCTTCAGGTGTCAAAGAGCTGGAGGGAGGCTGGGAAACTTCAGAAGTCACTCGGCCTAGGGAGGGGGTTCCTGGTGCTGAGACCCATCACATGGCCCCAGGAGCTTTGGAAGTCCAAGGGCATTACCCTGGGAAGAGGCCTCATCTGTGGTGGGTTTCCAGCCTGCCCCCAGCTTTGTTTTATTACGTGCCTTAGCAATTGCCTCCTTTGTCCATGAGAAGCCTGGGAGGACTGTTCTGTAAAAGCTCTTCCATCCTAGACTCTTAATACCCCAGCCAGGTATCTTGAGACAGAATGATTGTGAAAGCCGTCTCCAGTCAGAGTTCGCCTCCTAATCTTATGTTTGGTGATGTAAGGTCCTCCCAGGACAAGCCTTGAGCCATCGGCATCTCTGAATCCCCAAAGCACTGAACATAGCACTTCAATGGAGCAGTGGCTCAATTATGCTCAGATTATAAATCACAAACTCTGTTTGCATTACAACTAATTTCTTTCCAAATCTTGTCAATGGAATTTCTAAACATGTTAGCATCACTGTAATGATATGCAATTGTATTTGGTTCTCAAGATTTTTTATTTGACATTATTTTATCTATTACACACTTCAGTGCATAATCCACATACTTGTCATTGTTAATAGCTATGCCGGATTCCAGGGTCCCAACATACCATCCTTTGTTTAAGCATTCCCTACTTGTTGGGTATTTGGATTGCCTCCGATGTTGAACACTATTAATAGTACTGCTGGGCCACCTGGTTTTTCTCTCCTTTGCCTGGACATGAGGAGATGAGATGGGATGAGGGAGGGAACCCTTTCCTGCATTCCCAGAAAGGCCTATTCTTCACACTTCTTCGCTGGACTGGGAATAACAGAAGCCAACGTCTGCTGTTCTGTCACAGACAGGCCAGTATCTCGGGCTGTCACTGGGAGACTTCTTAGAAGGCCTGTGGTGCCCCAGGAATAAGAACAGAGCACTCAGCTGGCTGCACGCAAGGGCTCTGGACTCAGCAGGGCTTTCATGTTGAACTATTTGCTGTGAATTTGGCTTTTCCTGTATGTGACTCTGTTGAACCATCTCATCAGACAGGCCCTGAGGGGAGACCTGATAACATCACTCCTGTTCCTGGCAGGTCATTTCAGTGTTACACTGGGAATCCCAGAACTTCTGAGCCAAAAGGTAAACTTTCTGTTTAACTGTCTGACCTTTCTGTTTTATAGCTGAGGACACTGAGGGCCAGCGTGGGGAAGTAACTTTCCCAAGCTCACTCAGCTGTTGTTGGCAGAGCGGGGCTGGGGCCAGGAGGGCCTCCCACCCCCAGGCAGGCGTTAGTGTCACCCGGCTTTCCCAGGGGAACATGGTTATGGATTGGAATCCTTCTTGCAGTTAAGGTACCAATTCTCCACAAATTGACCTGTGGATATAACACAGTCCCAATCCAAAGCACAGCAGGATTCTTTGTGGATACAGGCAAGTGAATTCTAACACTTACTTGAGAAGGTAAAGCCAAGTCAATTTTGGGAAAGAACAAATTTGGAGACTCACACTACATGATACTGTGAAGCTATAGTCATCCAAACAGTGTGGTATTGGTGAAAGGACAGACAGAATAAACAGTGTAGAAATAAACACGCACAAATATGGTCGATTGATTTTTAGCAAGGATATATAAAGGCAATTCAATGGAGAAAGGACAGACTTTTTAAATAATGGTGTTGGAGAAATTAGACATCCTATGCAAAAACAATTACCCTTGACCTGTGCCTCACCTTATAGAAAAATGAATTAAAAATAGATCATGGACCTAGATGTAAAGTGTGTAACTATGAAACTCTTAGAAGAAAACATAGGAGAAAATCGTTGTAATCTTGAGTTAAACAAAGTGTTCTTAAATACGACAACCAAATCATGCTCTATAAAAGAAAAACAATAAAGTGGACTTTATCAAAAGTAAACACCTTTACTCTTGTGAAAGACATTTTAAAGAGAATGAGAAGAAAAGCTGCAAACTGGGGGGAAATATTTGCAGATCACATATCAGACAACAGACATCTAGACTATAAAAAGAACTCATAAAACTCAGTAAGAACAAAAACAACCAATTTTTAAAAACTAGGCAAGATTTGAAAAGATGCTTCACCAATTAAGATATAGAAATGGCAAATGAATACATGAAAAGATGCTCATTAGTGATTAAGGAAATGCAAATTAAAATCAGAATGAGACACCATCTCATGCCTATTAGGATGGCTAAAAATACCGACAATACCAAATGCTGACAAGAATGTGAAGAAACTGGAACTCTCATACATTGGGGGTGGGAATACAAAATGGTACAGCCACACTGGAAAATAGTTTGATTACTTCTTATAAAGTAGAATCTATTTACCATACAACACAGCAATCCTTCTTCTAGGTATTTGTACCAGAGAAATGAAAACATGCTCCTAACAAAAACTATACCAATATGCATAGCAGCACTACTCATAACCTCCAACATGCGAAAACAACCTAAATGTCCCTCAATGGATGAGTGAATAAACGACCTGTGGGACATTCATACAATGGAAACTACCGTGCAGTAAAGAGGAAAAAACTATTCATACAACAACTCAAGTGACTCTCAAATGCATGATGCTAAGTGAAAGGCCTGTTCAAATCAGAGCTTACTGCTTCCATCCTCCTTCCCCTTTCTTTAAACTCTAAGTGAAAGAAGCCGGTTTCAAAAGGTTACATACTGTGTAATTCTATTTATATGGCATCCTGAAAAAGGCAAAATTATAGGGACAGAAAATAGATCAGTGGTTGCACAGAGCTTGGGATGAAGGAAGGGCCTGAATGCAAAGGCGTAGCATGAGGAAATGCTTTGTGGTGTAGGAATTGTTCTTTATCTTGTTAGTGGTGGTTACATGAATCTGTGCTTGTATTAAAACTCAGAGAGGACTCTACATCCAAAGTGACTTCTACTTTATGTAAGTTAAAAACACAAAAGGCTGCAAAGTACTTTCGTATCATTAACTTATCTTAGCCTCCTAACTACCCATTAGCAGATCCACTGGACACTTTGAAGAAGGAATGAATTGTTCATTCATTTATTAATTAGAGAAGTATTTATGGGCCCTTACTATGGGCATTTTTTTAGGTACAGGCACAAAGAAAAGTTTTGATCTCAGAGAGCTCCCATTCCAGTAGGTAATTCTTCTGAATACTGAGTTTCCCTCACTTGTGAGCTTGTAACTTTCCATGTCAACCCTCCCACTGCAGGAAGCTGCCACCTCCCACTGCAGCTTCCCAGCCACCCAGTGCCTGGGCTGCATGGCCTGTGTGGAGGTCAATGCTTGGGCCCTGGAATGCTGCACCAAGCAGCAGGGGAGACAGGTAGCAGCAGCCTTGCCCTGGGTCTTGTACCCAGACTGCCTGGCCACCCACTGTAGGGGTTGCATTTGGCCTAACCTTTCCAACAGATGAAACAGACCCTCTTGACGTGGCTCAAGTTCTCCTACTTGGTGTCAGGACTTTTCTGCTGTGAGCTCCCCTCTTTCTCTAGTGATTAGAATCAACACAAATGGGGGTAGGGGTGGAGTAAAGAGGGGAATATATGAGCAAGAGTGGGGAGATGAAGGGCAAGGGAGGTGAGCGTGTAAGCAACAGTATACAACACAAAATACTGTACATAGGGAGGTGAATGTATAAGCCACAGTACACACATGAAACACTGTATACATAAAATACAAGGAGGTGAGTGTGTGAGCAGTGGTACACACATGAAATACTATACACATGAAGTACAGGGAGGTGAGTGTGTGAGCAATGGTACACACATGAAATACTGTACACATTAAATACAAGGAGGTGAGTGTGTGGGCAGTGGTACACACATGAAATACTATACACATGAAGTACAGGAAGGTGAGTGTGTGAGCAGTGGTACACACATGAAATACTGTGCACACAAAATACAGGGACATGAATGTGTGAGCCACAGTACACACATTTAATACTGTACACACAAAATACAGGGAGGTGAGTGTGTAAGCCACAGTACATACATTAAATACTGTACACACAAAATAGAGGGAGGTGAGTGTGTGAGCAGTGGTACACACATGAAATACTGTACACATGAAATACAGGGAGGTGAGTGTGTGGCAGTGATACACACATGAAATACCGTACACATGAAATACAGGGAGGTTAGTGTGTGAGCAATGGTACACACATTCAATACTGTACACATGAAGTACAGGGAGGTGAGTGTGTGAGCAGTGGTACACACATGAAATACTGTACACATGAAATACAGGGAGGTTAGTGTGTGAGCAATGGTACACACATTTAATACTGTACACATGAAGTACAGGGAGGTGAGTGTGTGAGCAGTGGTACACACATGAAATACTGTACACATGAAATACAGGGAGGTGAGTGTGTGAGCAGTGGTACACACATGAAATACTGTACTCATGAAATATAGGAAGGTTAGTGTGTGAGCAATGGTACACACATGAAATACTGTACACATGAAATACAGGGAGGTTAGTGTGTGAGCAATGGTACACACATTTAATACTGTACACATGAAGTACAGGGAGGTGAGTGTGTGAGCAGTGGTACACACATGAAATACTGTACACATGAAATACAGGGAGGTGAGTGTGTGAGCCATAGTACATACATTTAATACTGTACACACAAAATACAGGGAGGTGAATGTGTAAGCCACAGTACACACATGGAATACTGTACACATGAAATACAGGGAGGTGAGTGTGTGAGCCACAGTACACACATGAAATACTGTACACATGAAATATTTTGAGTCCTCTAAACAAGGTTATAAAACAGATATTTCTCACCTATATCCAGGTGGCATAATGGTGACCTGGGGGACTACATGACTTGCCCAATTCCCACAGCTAGGAAAAGGGCTAAATCAGGCTTCTAACTCAAGTCTCTGTGCCTCCAGAGCCTGTGCCCTTCCCCATCCACCCTGCCTCCAGGCTGCAGGAGCCACAGGCCCAAGTTCATGGACAGGCAGCCAAGCCTTCCCCCTTGGAAGTGCCCTGGCCTCACCTGGATGCTCCAGCTCCCAGACAAGACTTAGCGGAGATAGGTTGTTCAGAGGGCAGGGCCCCACAGAGTCTGGGTTCTAACTCACATGGCTTCAGGCAAAGAGCATGTACCTTCCTTACCTCCCTCTCCAGGAACATCAGAGGGGGTAACGTAAGAGCCTCCCTCCTATCTTTCCACAGTGTGATAGGAATAGACCCAGATATCTGCTAAAAGCTGTGAGATATTCCTGATAAATTTCGTTCTGGGTTGGCCCTCAGGCCACCTGACACAGTGCTTCAGCACACATTTTGGAGGCCCTGACCTTCCTGTGTCCAGACCCAGCCTTGACTCTGGATCCATGAAGAATGTGTGAGTTGTCAGGTTTGGGGCTCCTGAGGGGGCCACTGCTAAAGTCCCACTGCAGAGAGGACCAAGACCAGGAGCCTAGTGGGTGAAAGGGAAGGGCCTGGGTGCAAAGACCTCTCCAGGTCCTGCAGGGTGGGCCAGGGGCTCCCAGAGGCAGGCAGGGGTGCTCCTCCTGTCTGTTTCCCCAGTCAGTGAAGCCTCTGGTTGAGCTCGTGACATGGCAGCACTTCTGAGGCCCAGAGGACACCTGCCTTAACTTTTGGGCAAAGGGATCCTTTCTAGAAGACAGAGAGGAGTTTGAGATAACGATGGTCTCAGGGACAGGGTTTCAGGCACCTACTGTCCTAAGGGAGTCAGAGAATAGGTGGGAATCAATGTGGGGGTGGGGAGTAGCGAAAGTGACAGTAAGTGTTGACTGTGAAGAGTGATGGGGCCGGGTGACCAGAAGTCTGAAACTGGTGTGGGATATGATGAGGTTTCTCTTCAAATAATCGCATCAATCTTTTATTCTTTAATTCATAGTACCCCACCACCACCTTTTCTCCTTTTTGCCTTTTTGCCTTTGTTAGATGCCCAGGCACGCCACAGTACCAGGCGTTATCAGTACCAGTTCACATTCCTTTCCTTATTTGGAAAGAGGACTCACTTTCTAGCTCACTACAGACACCTCTTCCCCTTCCTCTCCACTTTCTTTTACATGCCCACCTTATCTAAAAAAAATCCAATGTTTAGCCAACTGGGATTAGTTTACATTGTACGACCCGACCCTGGCCAATAGAGAAAGGGTACAGGGGCAGGACTTGCCTCAGGAATAAAGGCTCTTGTGCCCTTTGTTCAGGTGTGCTCTCATGGCGACTGGCCAAGGAGGCACCCCTCTGCGCAGAAGTGAAATTGCTATGCTAAGAATCCTTTGTTCAAGTGTTCAATTTCCTTAGGATTTGGAGCGTTATTTCTAACACTGGCAGGGATGTAAGGTCTGGAAGGAGACGTGGGGACCCTGCTGGGGTCTGGGGCCCAGGGGTACTTCACAACTTGAAGGGGTTGACCCCAAAAAGGCAAGCTCAAGGCACTAAGGGGCTGGAAAACTCATGAGATGGCCCAAACTAAAGGGACACCAGATTAGGCCCCTGGGTCTGCAGGGGTTATGGGGTGAAGGCTTGGTCATGGGAGTCGTCTCTGGTGCTTGCCCTAGAACAGAAGATCACAGAGAAGCTTGGATAAAGCTGACTGGGGGTTACAGCCCTGAGCCAGGGTGCTGGGGACTAGAGCCAGGACTGACCTCACAGCCAGGAGCAGTGGTTTGAGGCCTGCAGAGGCCCAGGGACCCTGCTGGGGAATGGAGTGAGGGAGTGAGTCAGGGATCTGGGGACGACAGGACACAGCCAGCTGTGAGGAATGCCTTGTGTTACAGGAACTGGGGAGTGTGACATTGGAGGGGGACGTTACTAGCTGTATGGCCTGTACAAGGGCCCACACCTCCCTCCCCCTGTCCAGGTCTCCTATCTATAGAATGGGGATGAGAAAAACAATCTCTAAAGTTTCTTGTTTGGTTGGGCACTGTGGCACACACCTGTGCTTGGGGAGGCCAAGGGGAGAGGATTGCTTGAGCCCAGGGGTTCGAGGCCAGCCTGGGCAACACAGTAAATAATTAAATTTTAATTATTTAAAAATAATTTAAAATTATTTTTAAATTTTCAATTAAAAAATAAAAATAAGGCCGGGCGCGGTGTCTCAAGCCTGTAATCCCAGCACTTTGGGAGGCCAAGACGAGGTCAGGAGATCAAGACCATCCTGGCTAACCTGGTGAAACCCCGTCTCTACTAAAAAATACAAAAAAAAACTAGCTGGGCGAGGTGGCGGGCGCCTGTAGTCCCAGCTGCTCGGGAGGCTGAGGCAGGAGAATGGCGTGAACCCGGGAGGCGGAGCTTGCAGTGAGCTGAGATCCGGCCACTGCACTCCAGCTTGGGCGACAGAGCGAGACTCCGTCTCAAAATAAATAAATAAATAAAAAATAAATAAATAAAAATAAATAAATAAATAAATAAAATTCTTGTGAGAATTAAATGACAATACCATACAAAGTGCCTAATACGTAGCGGGTGTTGGGAGGAAAAGGGGTCTAATTTGTTCAATTGTCATCTGCTACGGAGGTAGAAGGAAAAACGTAGGCTAGTGGTTCTCAAACTTGACTGAACATCACAGTCAACTGGGGGCTTGTCGACCCGGTTTGCCACTGCCCGTCCCTGGAATTTCGGAGTCTGTAGCTCTGGATGGGTCCTGAGATCATTTCTAACAAGTTTCTACTGCTGTTGCCGCTGGCCTGAAGACCACATTCTGAGAACTCCTGATGTAAATGTGAAGAGGGTCAGCCCACTTTTGAATGGTGGAAAATTGTGGTTCTACCACTTTCTATTTCTGGGGCCTTGAATACTTTACTTAACTTCATTGTAGCTTAGTTTCTTCACTTACAAAATAAAGATAATTGTGCCTTGGGATTATTGTAGGGTGTGATAAAGATGAAATGAGTTAACACACGTGTCAATTGTTTGGAAGAGTATCTGATAAAATGTAAACACTCAAAAATGTTAGCTCTTAGTATATGCTAGGGCCTTGAAAAATACATTATCTCAATTGTCAAAAGATCATCAGTAGCAGGTAATAGTATCATCTCCATTTTATGGTTGAAGAAGTATAAGCTCAGAAAGATGAGATCTACCACGCACCTAAGGAACCCAGGCTGCGATCTGAACCCAGATCTTCCAGCTCCATAGTTAGGGCTGTTGCAAATCAAGTCTCACTGCTTCCTTCCTCTTTTGTTTTCCTTTAAGCTCTGAGAGTGGATGATTCGGCCCTTAAACCTGAGATGCTGAGAGTGGGTAGGGCTCATAGCCTGGAGCAGGGAAGAGTGGAGGAGGAAGCTCAGGAGGAAGTTTGCCTGGGAACCTGGCACAGAAGTTACTCAGGATGTGCAGTGGGGGTATTTTTGTGTGTTCAGAGGGCAGATATGGGGGTGACTCTTCTTGCTTGGCTGCCTTAGCTGATTGAAGTCATCAGCGGATGATGTAGCAGGTGCAAATGAATCGGCCCCTGATGGTTTCTACAGCCCTGGAGGCCGCCCCTGCTATCGGCCTAATATGGACAGAAAATACAGTTATTGGACTACAGCATCAAAATACTACAACCCTGTGGATGATGAATCAGAGCGTCTCCCTCTCCCACACAGACCAAGTGTTCCACAAGAAGGGAAGATCTGCAGCAGCAAGTCCTGTGGCGGGGGGAGGCTTCGTGTCCCCCCGTCCTAATTGCTGTCAGTTGCCCTGCACTCAGTGGTCACGAACAAGGGAGGAGGCACTGCATGTGGTCATCCCAACTCCTCACAGCTGCTGGAGAGAAAACTCTCATCCATATATGGTGTTCAATGGATTTATATGCTGATGACTCCCATCATGTATTTGCCGCCCAAATTCTGACTCTTCTGTCCTCTGTCTAGAAGATCTATCTATCTGTGTGTCCTTTACACTCCCTGGATTCGCCATGGCCAAACCTCCTTTTTTTTTTTTTTTTTTTTTTTATTGATATGGAGTCTCCATCTGTTGCCCAGGCTGAAGTGCAGTGGCGGGATCTTGGCTCACCGCAATCTCTGCCTCCCAGGTTCAAGTGATTCTTGCACCTCAGTCTCCTGAGTAGCTGGGATTGCAGGCATGTGCCACCATGCTGGGCTAATTTTTTTTTTTTTTTTTTTTTTTGCGATGGAGTCTCACTCTCGTCGCCCAGGCTGGAGTGCAATGGTACGATTTCGGCTCACAGCAACCTCCACCTCCTGGGTTCAAGTGATTCTCCTGCCTTAGCCTCCCGAGTAGCTGGGATTACAGGCACCCACCACCATGCCTGGCTAATTTTTGTATTTTTAGTAGAGATGGGGTTTCACTATGTTGGCCAGGATGGGAGAACTCCTAACCTCAGGCAATATGCCCACCTCAGCCTCCCAAAGTGCTGGGATTATAGGTGTGAGCCACCACGCCCTGCCTAATTTTTTTATTTTTAGTAGAGACAAGATTTCACCATGTTGGCCAGGCTGGTCTTGAACTCCTTACCTCCAGTGATCCGCCCCCTCTCAGCCGCCCAAAGTGTTAGGATTACAGGTGTAAGCCACCACACGGCCTGATGTTCCTTTTATTATCCTCTTCCCTCAAACTATGCTCTTTCCCTGTCCCCACTGTCTTACTTGGTGGTAGCAGCCACTAAGTACCCAATCCAGAGGTTCTGAGAAGACCCTAGGTGTATCTTTTTTTTTTTTTTTTTTTGAGACAGCGTCTGACTTTGTCGCCCAGGCTGGAGTGCAGTGGTACAGTCATGGCTCACTGCAGCCTCAATCTCCCAAGCTCTGGTGATCTTCCCACCTTAGTCTCCTGAGTAGCTGGGACTACAGGTGCACACCACCACGCCCAGCTAATTTTTTGTATTTTTTTGTAGAGACAGGGTCTCACTATGTTGCCCAGGCTGGTCTTGAACTCTTGTGCTCAAGTGATCCGTCCACCTCAGCCTCCCAAAGTGCTGGGATTACAGGTGTAAGCCACCTGGCCTGAGATTTACTTTTTAATTTTAATTAATAGACTATTTTTCAAGTGCAGTTTTAGGTTTATGAAAAATTAAGAAGAAAGTATCAATAGCCATATCCCTCCTCCCCACTAGTTTCCCTTATTATTAACTCCTTGTATGAGCATGGTTCATTCGTGTTTGTTACAATTGATAAACCAATATGGATACATTTTTATTAACTGAAGTCTATATTTACATTAGGGCTCACTCTTTGTGTTATACTTTTTTTTTTTTTTTGAGATGGAGTCTCGCTCTGTCTCCCAGGCTGGAGTGCAATGGCATGATCTCGGCTCATTGCAAACTCCGCCTCCCGGGTTCAAGCAATTCTCCTACCTCAGCCTCCCAAGTAACTTGGATTACAGGCACCCGCCACCACACCAAGCTAATTTTTGTATTTGTAGTAGAGATAGGGTTTTGCCATGTTGGCCAGGCTAGTCTTGAACTCTTGACCTCAGGTGATCTGCCCGCCTCAGCCTCCCAAAGTGCTGGGATTACAGGCGTGAGCCAACATGTCCGGCCTTGTGTTGTACATTCTACATATAGGTTTTGAGAGACATTCTGTATGATATTGTAATGGTGGGTATATTTAATGCCAAGTTTGTTCCTAAAGCAGATAGTGGCCTTGTAGTGGGGTACCCATAGTGTGTCCCCCGAGAAGAGGAGCACACAGAACATACTTGTCAGCCCCTTCCATCCTTGCTCCCTCTGCCCCAAGGAACACCTACTACCCCAGGTTGGTTCCTGGTTGGCCCTGACCCCTGCTTGCCTGTGTCAGATGGGAACTGCCTGTGGTTTGTAGATTAGCCCTTGTCTTAAATGCCAAGCTCCAGGTCTGACCTCATACAGAGCTTTGGGCTGATCTGATGATATCTGGTGAGGAACAGATGCACTTGGTAAGCTGGGAGTCCATCTTCTTGACCATAAGACCTGTGGTTCAGTCTCAGGTCTGACCCTTTGTCAATTTTACACACTCATCATTGACTTGGCTTTTACAGCAGGGGCTCCACAACCAACCCCAGATGGTCACAAAAGGTGGGAGGCAGAAGTGACTTGGAACAGCTGAGGTCCTAAAAAATAGCCTTAGGTCTGATTTCCATTCAGTCATGTTGGCCTCCCTTGCTAGTTACCTGAGAGGAAGGAGGGCTTTCTTTCTACCCCCTCCACCTCCCATAAGGCCCCCAGTGCTGTCTGTGTTCTGGAGTGGGATGGGGTGAGAGATGGAGAGGGAGTAGAAAGAGAAACACAAGGAATTCAGGGAGTGAGCCATATTCCTGGTCCTCACATTTGGCACTGCTGAAGGCCTCTGTTAGCCTTTCAACTTTTGGATGCTGCGATGGTTCACTTCAGAAGGAAAAGGGAACGATTTGGAGGGCCTCCACTTGTTGCAGGGTGATTTATCCAGGGAAAAGGAATTAATTGTTCAATTTTCTTAGCCTTTTTTTCTTTTAATTGAAGTGATGTGAGCAATTAAAATGTTTCCTTCCAAAAAAAAAGTCCTTTAAAAATTCTATGAAGGTAGCCAGATTTCAATTATGTTCATTATAACTAGATTTAGATGTGTATTTTGTACAATGTAGAGGCATAGGACATCTATGTCATGGACATTCTAGAACCATCCCCAGAAAAATGCAGTTTCGTTAGGCACATAACATTTGCATGCATGGATGGGGGTGAGTCTTGGATCTTTTGCAGCCCACCTAGTGATGGCCACTAGAATCACAAACTTTAAGAGCAGCTCAGTAACCCTAACTTTCATATTGTGATCCTACATTTGTGCTAGGGTGCGTGTGAAGTGACCAAAGTTAATAGATAATAAAAGTACTAGGCTGTGTGCTGCTACCTGACCAACGCTTGCTTTGGACATCCTTGATAGTACCTCTACTTTGCCTCTTCAAGAGTTTTAACCTCTCCATGACATTGTCCTCTGTGGGTGGGGACATGTACCCCGCCCCATCCAAGAAGCCAACTTCCCCTTAACAACATTTTACAAATGCTGTAGGAAAAAGTTTGTGTGGCTGGGCGCCGTGGCTCATGCCTGTAATCCCAGCACTTTGGGAGGCCGAGGTGGGTGGATCACTTGAGGTCAGGAGCTTGAGATCAACCTGGCCAACATGGTGAACCCCGTCTCTACTAAAAATATGAACATTAGCTGGGTGTACTTAGCTGGGAGTCATGGCGCACACCATGTAGTCCCAGTTACTTGGGAGGCTGAGGCAGGAGAATTGCCTGAACCTGGGAGGCAGAAGTTGCAGTGAGCTGAGAGCGTGCCACCACACTCCAGCCTGGGTGACAAAGTGAGACTCCATCTCGAAAAAAAGAAAAATTGTGTTTCAGTGGAAAACTATACATTGTCTACAGCAAAGCCTTCAGGGCTATCACATTCTACTATGCATTGTCTTTGAGCTATTTTGCAAGGCTCTGTAAATTGGAAGTAACTGATAGATATGTAAACTCTGCCTTGTCTGATAGTGATTTAATTGACTTCCTCCCCTTTTGGAAAAACAAGCAATTTAATCTCCATTTGTAATTTATCTCTACATTCCTTTACTCAATAAGAATTTGTGTGTTTTTGACTTTTTCTTTGAACGTTTGCCTGGTTTCTTGGTATCAGGAGTAAATAAATTCTTTAACGTATACATTTTTATATCTGTATGTGAATCATCATTTTATTCTTTTTCTGAAAAATAACTCTCAATACTTTATTGTCTCTTTCTAACCCTTTAGGAGATATTTTTTTAGGCTACCATTTGAATTTTGTTATACTTCATGCCTCTTCTATCCTCACCAACTATCCCTCTTACCTCCTCCCTAGCTCACCCAATTTATTGCTTCTCCTGGATTCCTGTGTTCTTTTACCCTAGAATTGTGCAAAATCAGGTTTGGACATATCCAGGCACTGCTGGAAACCAAATGTTTTGAGGTTGGTTATGTTGGAAATTTCAGCTTCAGTGCTGAAGAAATATAGCCTGGGTATGTTTTGGTGTTTAGGATCATTTAAAAGCTGCCTGTTTGGAGACAGAGACCATAGTTAGCATTTTCCCAGCTTTGGAAGGCAGACTTAGGGCCTGCATTTTTTTTCAGATGATTTGTGTGACATTAATTGTACAAATAGTTTAACCCTTTGCTGCAGATTTTTTTCCTTTTAAAACAGAGGAGAGTTTAATATTGAGGAGGAGCTCTGTTGTCATCAGTTAATGTTTTTGTTTTTTGTTTTCTAATGGCTTTCATTAGGAACTACAACACACTCTGAGGGTGACTTTGCCAATATATTTAGGCTGGCTTATTTCAATGTGCATGCATGTGTGAAACACACACAGAAAATAGAGGAAATGAGAGAACACTCTTAAAACTCGCTAAGTGTATAAACTGTAATATTTCGTTCACAGTTTCCTTTTTCTTTGGCTGTCAGGTTTGAGCCTCAAACATTTTTTATTCCAAGGGAAACAATAGCCCCTGCAAGTAACCCAAATTCACAGCTTTCCTGGGCCTTGGAAGCGGGGGAGGCACTCCTTTACTTGGACCGGTTAATTGGAGACACTTAGTTTACTCTTGGTCAAATTCACAACCAGGAGAGCTAGAGAGAGAGGAAGTGAATGAGTCTCACTCGCCAAACTTTCCTTTTTGGGTTTTTTGGTTTTTTGTTTTTTTTTTTTTAACTTAACTCTTTCTTTACCCTGGTGTGGAGAAAGTGCACTTTAAACCTGAAGGTTTCATGGTTTCGACAGTACACTTGATGAACGTTCTTGGATCTCCTGCTAGAAAACACGTTGGCGCATCAAAGAAAAGGGGAAATGATATCCAGCTTGGGAAGGAACATTTTCTTCTGTAAATGGAGATGGAAGATGGATCACAGATTGAGACTAAACATAGTCTCCACAGGCCTAGAGGAAATTTCTCTGGCTAGCTCAGTGAGAGCTGGGGAGGCCATTTCGACATTTTATGAATGAAATTCTTCATCAACACTGTTTCATTAGAGAGATTTACTTGATCCTGGACTGATATAATTGCAGCACTGGAGATATTAATGTAATTTTGAGGCCTCATGTCACATTATAAAAACACAGTGCTATAAAAGACTCTAATTTGCCAAACTCTACCAGGCACCAGATGGTACACTTACAGAGAGAAATGTTTTCCTCGAACAGAAGGAAGTCTGTGATGTCATAAGCAGGAGAAATCATTGATACTCAGGGTCTTGGACACTGACATTCTTTTGAGCTAGCAGAGAAAAAGGCCCACAGATACCCAAAGGGGTAGTGCTAGGTTATGTGGTTCTCACTTTTCTTCTTCCTGCCATCAGCCCCCTGGTAGAGACAAAGAGACTCACAAAAGGGGGATCAGAAACTCCTGGCAACCCTGTTAATGGCTTCCTGTGGGATCTCACTTCCTCTGAACCCACCAGAAATGAGGAAACCTCAGCTTATTTCAGACTCACCCTTCTCCCTTTTACTCTACCCACATCAAGCACCATTGATTCCAATCCTGATATTTCAGACCCCCGCAGTGGCTGCAGCCTCAGCTCCTGTCTTCTTCACTACCTGGGCTGAGTAAACACTGAGCTCTGCCTTAGGTCTCTCTCTGTCCTTCCCATCTCCTCCCTCTGTCTTCTTCATGCTGCCAGAGTGGTTTTCTTAAATGCAAATTCTATCATGTCTCTCTCTTGCTTAATCATTGACAGCACCTCACTGCCTGGACCAGTAATGGGAAAAATTGAACCTAGATTAAAGGTTGCTTTGACTCATGTAAAAAACTTGAAAGCAAGTCTTGAAAGATCAAGTTGTTTCCAAGTAGCTTAATTGAGTCCCAGAATAAAACTCAAAAGTATTTAAAGAAAAAACCTAGCATTCGGCACTAATCTGGCATCCAATAAAAAATTTTCAGGCATCAAAGAACTAGGAAAACAATATAATGAGGAGAAAAGTCAATCAATAGAAATAGATACAGAAATGACACAGGTGAGTAGACAAGAACAGTATTTTAAATGAGGTAAATATACGCCACATATTTGAGAAGATAGAGGAAAGCATGAGTGTATTAAGGAGAAATGTGGTAGATATTTAAAAGGGAAGACCTAAATCAAACTTCTAGAGATTAAAACAAACAAACAAGAACCTCTAATGTCTGAGATGGAAAAACACACTAGATGGGAATAAGAATGAATTGGACACTGCAGACTGAAGAAAAACAGTAAACAGCATCAGTGAGCTGCAGAACAACTTCAAGCAAGATAATATCATATATGGCTTATATATAATAATTCTTTTTGCAGTCGCCACAAAAAGAATAAAGAGATAGAGGGAAGGAATAATAGCTGAACCTTTGTTTTTTAATTTGATAAAAATATTTAGGAAGCTTAATGGGCCCTAAGCACAAGAAACATGAAGAAAACTACACCAGTGTACATAATCAAATGGCTTAAGAACAGAGATAAGGAGGAAAAGCTTCAAAGCAGCCAGGACAGGGACATGAAGAACAAAGAAAATACAGCAGACTTATTGTTGGAAACAATGCAATCCGAAAGACAGTTGACCAACTTCTTTAATGGACTGAAAGTCAACACTGTGAACCTAGAACTCTATATACAGCAAAATATCTTGCAAAAAAAGAAGAGGAACTAAAGATTATTTTAGACATAGAAAAGTTGAAAGAATTGATCACTAATCCTACAAGAAAGTTAAAGGAGAACCTTTGGACAGAAAGAAAATGAAATCAAATAGAAGTTGTGTTCTACATAAAAGAAGGAAAAGATGAAATAATAAATATGTGGTAAATATTAAAAACATAAATTTATTTTTAACATGTCTCTAAAAGGCAATGATCATTAAAAACAAAAATAATACCAATGTATTGTGAGGTTTATAAGTACAAGTAAAATGGTTAGCAAGAATAACACAAAGGCCGGGAAGGGAGGGTGTAAATGCAAGTATACTGTAAGGTTCTTGTGTTATAAATGAATCGCCATACTACATTTTGAAGATGAATTGTGATAAATTAAAGATGTATACTATATACCCTAAAGCAAACATCCCAAATGAAACAAGACAAACAGATATAACTAATAAGCCAATACAAGAGATAAAATAGAATTATAAAAAATAATTTACCTCAAAAGAGGAAGAAAACGAAAAAAACAGGGAACAAAAACAGATAAGACAAATGGCAAAGGGCAAGATAGTAAATTCAATACTAATCATATCGATAATCACATTACATTCAAATGGTGTAAATATCCCATTTAAAAGGCAGAGGTTGTCAGATTGGAGTTTTTTAAAAGGCAAGTTCTATATTCTGTCCATCAAAAAAACAAATTGAGGCCAGGCACAGTGGCTCATGTCTGTCATCGTAGCACTTTGGGAGGCTTAGGTGGGTGGATCACATGAGGTCAGGAGTTCGAGACCAACCTGGCCAACATGGTGAAACCCCATTTCTACTAAAAATACAAAAATTAGCCGATCATGGTTGTGGGCGCCTGTAATCTCAGCTACTCGAGAGGCTAAGGCAGGAGAATCACTTGAACCCAGGAGGTGGAGGTTGCAGCGAACTGAGATTGCGCCACTGCACTCCAGCAACAGAGCGAGACTCCGTCTCAAAAAACAAACAAACAAACAAAAACAAATTGAAATATGAACACACAAATAGGTTAAAATTAAAAGGATGGGAAAAGATGCTGTGGTCACACTAATCAGAAAAGCCTTTCCTCCTACAAGGAGGAGTTGTAGGAAGGCAGGCAGTTTGGAGGGGATGAGCAGAGAGAGACGCCAGCAGTGCCCCTCCCACATCACTTCTCGTTATGGAGGCAGAGTCTCCCGCTCAGAACTGCTGCACAGTGGGGCACGGCGGTCCCCAACACTCACTGCGAGCCAGTCCTGTGGGGGCAAACGATGGAGAAGGTGGAGTAGAGAAGGCATGCTGGTGAAGGTCTGGTTTTGTTTTCGTGTCAGGGAAGGATGGGCTGCTAGAAAGTACCCACAGGGGGCCGGGCGCGGTGGCTCAAGCCTGTAATCCCAGCACTTTGGGAGGCCGAGACGGGCGGATCACGAGGTCAGGAGATCGAGACCATCCTGGCTAACACGGTGAAACCCCGTCTCTACTAAAAAAATACAAAAAACTAGCCGGGCGAGGTGGCGGGCGCCTGTAGTCCCAGCTACTCGGGAGGCTGAGGCAGGAGAATGGCGTAAACCCGGGAGGCGGAGCTTGCAGTGAGCCGAGATCGCGCCACTGCACTCCAGCCTGGGTGACAGAGCCAGACTCCGTCTCAAAAAAAAAAAAAAAAAAAAAAAAAAAAAAAGAAAGAAAGTACCCACAGGGAGTGCTGTGAGTAGAATGACTGGGAAAGGTCAGCACGGCTCCCAAGCCAGGGGGGATGTGAGTGCTGAGCATGAGGAGACTAGTGTGTTGGTATTATTTCATATTCATCAAACCCTTTAGAAATGCTAGAAAGTGCTGGGTCATCCAGAAGGTGTCGATTTTCCTCATGTCCTGGGTGTGACCTCAGGCCTGATGGAGTGTCTTTTTTTTTTTTTTTTTTTTTTTTTTGAGACGGAGTCTCGCTCTGTCGCCCAGGCTGGAGTGCAGTGACCGGATCTCAGCTCACTGCAAGCTCCGCCTCCCAGGTTTATGCCATTCTCCTGCCTCAGCCTCCCGAGTAGCTGGGACTGCAGGCGCCCACCACCTCGCCCGGCTAGTTTTTTGTATTTTTTAGTAGAGACGGGGTTTCACCGTGTTAGCCAGGATGGTCTCGATCTCCTGACCTCGTGATCCGCCCATCTCGGTCTCCCAAAGGGCTGGGATTACAGGCTTGAGCCACCGCGCTCAGCCTGGAGTGTCTTTCTGTCTACGTCATTCAAACGAAATCAGTCCTTCTCTCACCAAAGCTTAGCCACACACGCAGAGCCAAAATTGACCTCCCTGGAACCTTCTGCCATGGCTACCGGTGACGTTTGTGTCAAGAGGGGCCACCACGATTGTAAGGGAGCTTCCCTGGCCCTTGCTGGGGAGGGCATGAGCGGAGTCAGAGCCATGGGGAGGTAGGCAGCCAAGCACCCGAGGGATGGAGTCAAGGCTGACGGGGGAGGCTTGGACCAAGGAAGCTCCACTGGGCCCAGGCTATCAGGTGGCCCCATGGGAAGTCCTTGCTCTGAGAAGGAACACAAGGGCTAGAACCGTCCATGTTGGGATACAAACAGCCACAGACCTAGAGTGGCATTTTGAAACATTTAGTCATTGTAGGCAATGTTTCTCCAGAACTGGATTCCAGGGTCCTACATCAGAGAAGCTGTCCTAAAGCCCCCCACACCTGACGAAACCTGGAACTCTCCATTTAGGTGACTGATGGTGGCTGGAGGGGACCAGGGACAACGTCCTAGATGTAAACGGGGCAGGGGTATATAGATCAAAGATGAATAAGTCTCCAAGCTGGGGGTCTCGTTTCTTTCCTTCTCCCACTGTTTCTTCCAGAAAGGAGCAGTTACCCTACCAGGCCACTGGACAAGTACCCAAAAAGTGCCTGAGTAGCCCCAGCTCCACCCAGACTACAGTGTCACACCCACAAACCAGACTCTCTGTCTTGAGCCTCCATTTTCTCACTTCCACCCTCCAGCCATCTGCAAGGTTAGCGCCCTACAAATCACAGCTCCCTCTTATCACAGAACAGAACTCATCATCTTCAGCCTGGAGTTTGACAGCAATCTTTATTTTCCCCTTCACGTAAATAATGTGCATTCATATCTGTTTCCATATCTGTTTCTCCACTGGCCTGTCTTAGCCTGGATACCCTGAGGCACACACTGCTACTGCCTTATTAGGGTGTGCAATGCTTGGGAAGTAAAAGCAAAGGAAGAGGGGAGTGGGGCAGGAAGCTGGCAGAGCCCTTATGAGTGTGTGTTACCAGGTAGGCCACCACTTAACACTGGATAAGCCGATAGCTTGTGATTGCAGGGCTGTCTTCTAAGAGGCTGTATGAACCTCTGAGCCTCAGGACAGCCTGGCCAGTGGAGAAGAATGGGACAGAATGTGTCCACTGTCTCCTGTCTGCCATTGGTCAAAGGTCTGCTGACCTCACCCTTCGGCTCTCTGCATATGAAGTCCATCAGCAGCATCTCATACTTCAGAGACTGCAGGTAGCCCCAAGGCAGGAAGGAGATGTGTACAGTGCAGGTGTGAAGTGAGGGCTTTGTCAGGTCATGACCCCTGGGAGCTGCCTGAGCTGCTGCTGAGTTGATCACTCAGACACGGCGGGAGCACAACCAGCAGCCAAGGGCCCCAGACCAAGTGAGGCTGAGAGGGACTGGGTGGCCGTGAGAGGGGTCTCACCCATAGTGCCTGCAGCCAGCGCTCTGAAAACATGTGAAGAGGTGTAGGGGCAACGAACAGGAATTCAATTTCTTTCAGTGATAGAGCCGGATTCCCCAACAGGACAATTTCTGTAAAGTTCTTGGCCTGCTACTTAGGAAAGGTCAACACATGTCAGCCACTATTATTACTATTATCATCCATGATGTCAGCGTCGCTCCATCTCTGTAACCTGGAAGAGGTGTTTCTTGGTCATCCCCGGCACTGTTTCTAACACATGGCAGGTGGTCTTTTTCCGAAGGCTGTCTCTGTCCTGCCCCATTCCACCCATGTCACTCAGGCAGAGGAGTTGATTAAGGAAAGAGAATCTGGGCCTGAGGGCAGGCAGGGCGGGGCTCACAGAGTGGGGCCTCAGCTGCATTTCCCCAGATGGCTTCCTCCTGCCCTGCCCAGGTCTGCTTCTGCTTCTCTCCACTTGGTCAGCAGACGTGAACCAACGCGGTGGGCCTCCTGCCCAGCTGCTGCGACCGGGACCTGCTGATGTACAGGGCAAGTCTGAGGGTGTAGGCCCCTCCTGACGCTGCGCAGCTGGGGAAGCAGAAAGCTGCTGGCTGGGTTAGCGGTCAGCCAGAATCTGGTCTGGAAAATGCCAGGAGCTCCTGTCTTGGGGCAGTTGGAGCCTGCCATGAAGCATCTCTTCCACATGGCTCAGCCCTGCAGCAGACCCTTCTCCTTATTCCATCCTGGCCTTGGTCTTTCCCACTACTCTCAGTCTGGAATGAAGGCCTGCTGGCCTTTGAACAACTTGGTGGTTCCAAATTGGAGCCTAAAAGCAGGGTCCGGCTTCCCCAGGAAAACAGCTCAACTTGACAGTGATGGGGAGGGGTGTCCAGGGCTGAGGCTGCATTCCTTTCTGTCCCCCCACTTCCCCTAGGAGCAAAGAGTCCCATGGCCTTCCCCACTCTAGAAGCCCACCCAACAGCCTGCATCAAAAAACTCCTCCAGACCTGTTTTCAGAGGCCCAGGAAAAAAAAAAAAAGTTCTGGTCAGCCTCAGGGGTGCAGCACAAGGACTTTGTGTGTGACCCAAGAGTCTAGCTCATGTGTTGTGGGGCAATCATATGTATGTCCAGTACTTCAGAGTCACAATGAGATCCCCACTGTCTGGCCTGCTGGCCTTTGAACAATTTGGTGGTTCCATATTGGAGCCTAAAAGCAGGGTCCAGCTCCCCCAGGAAAACAGCTTGACTTGAGAGTGATGGGATCCCCATTGACTCAATTTTTTGTTCATTCGTCCAGTAAATAAGTTATCAACTCTGGAAGAAGGATGATCATGAAGTCCAGCAGCAGCAGGAAGACAGTTCACAAGCAAGTAACTAAAATACCAAGAGAGGAGGCGCACTCTCAGCTCACAGAGCAGGAGAGATGAGCTCTGCCTGAGGGAGCCAGGAAGGAATTGTGGAGAAGAGCTTTTAAAACTAGGTCATGAAGGATAAGTAGGAGTGTGACAAGGGGAAAAGCGGAGAGGCTGTAGACAGGGTTGGTGCATTCCAAGTAGGAGGAAAAATATGCCACGCTGTGGGGTAGGAGGAATGTGTATGTGTTCATTCTCATTCCATAAAATTTTGTTAAATACCTACTATGTTCCTGGTAATTGGGTTAGGTTAGGTTCCAGGAATGCAGAAAAAAAAACAAGGCAAACATAATTCTTATCTCTTTCTAGTGGAAAAGGGAAATTAAACAAACAAAAATCACGTAGGGAATTGTATATTGACAATTGTGCCAAGCCCGTGGAGGGGAAGAAGAAGGAGCTATGGAAGCATGAATGGGGTGAGAGGAGCCTGTTTGATCTGAGGATCAGGAGAGTTCTGCCTGAGGAGGAGACAGATGAGCTGCCTCCTGAGGGATGAGTGGAATCAGTCAGGCAAGGCATTCCAGGAAGAGAAAACGGCACGTGGATGGGCCTGATGTAGAAGGGACACAGAGTTCAGAGTATCTCAAAGTAGTTCAGATTTGATACAGCAGCCAGACTTCCAGGAGGCAGGTGGGGGGAGGCAGGTGGGGGGATGCTGGAGGGCCAGAAGGCTTTGACCTTTATTCTAAGAGCAAGGGGAGGGATGCAATGAGATCTGCCTTATGAAGAACACCCCTCTGGCTGTTGCATGGAAAACGGAGTGGAGCAATAATGGATGTGATGAGGCCAATTAGAGCAGTGATTCTTAATCTAAGCAGCAAATTAGAATTACCTGGGGAGCTTGTAATAAGGGTGATTGGAGCCCACTCACAGAGACTCTGCTTTACTTGGTTTGGGTATTGGTAATTTTTAAAAGTTCTGCAGGCATCTTAAATGTATATCCAGGGTTGAAAAGCCTTCAGTTAGAAGGATATTGCTTTAAAGAAAAAGAAGGAAAAAAAGGAGAAGGGGTAGGAGAAAAAGGAGGAGGAGAAGAAAAACAAGAAAAAAGGAGGAGAAAGAGAAAGAGGGAAGAAGAATAATGGTGATGTTGCTCTACCACAGGTCATAGAGGATGGTAGCCTGGCCCAGAGAAGTGGTGTTGGAGACAGAAAGCAAATGCTGGATACTTTTAGGAGCAGAATGGAGAGTAGTAACCACGAACTGCCAGATTTTGGTCTTGGGCAATTCTCTGAGAAATAAAACAATGGAGAAATACCAATTGTGAGGTGCACGACATGAATTCAAGTTTGGACATATTGGATCTAAGGTACTTATGAGCCGTCTCAGTGGATAGCAGGCAGTTGAATATATGGATCTGGAACTCAAGCCTGGCACAGTGGCTCACTTCTGTAATCCCAGCATTTTGGAAGGCTGAGGAGGGTGGATCACCTGAGGTCAGAAGTTCGAGATGAGCCTGACCAACATGGTGAAACTCTGTCTCTACTAAAAATACAAAAATGTGCTGGGCGTGGTGGCATGTGCCTGTAATCCCAGCTAATAGGGCGGCTAAGGCAGGAGAATTGCTTGAGCCCAGGAGGCAGAGGTTGCAGTGAGCTGAGATCGCACCACTACCCTCCAGCCTAGGTGACAGAGTGAGACTCTGTCTTAAAAAAAGATAAGAAGAATCTAGAGTTCAAAGATGTTTGGATCAGGGCTATAAATTTGAGAGTTAAAGATGCAGATGCAGAGATATTATTTGAGATGTGGCTGAGATTGCCTAGCAAAAGCAAACTGTATATAGGGTTCAGCGGAAGGGGTGGGAGGGTAGAAGAGGGCCTAGGACCTAGTCTGAGATACCCTAGCATTGGAGGTTGGGCAGAGGAGAGGAGTTGGCAACAGGGTCTATAAAGGAGAGCCCGGGAGAGTCTTGAAGCCCAGAGCAGTCAACGTTTCAAATGGTCCTGAACATCAAAAGACCTGAGGTGTGAAACATGTTTGTTTGATTAGCAGCCTCTAGGACATTGATGACTTTGGAGACAGGTGTTTTGGTGGAGTGGTTAGGGCAAAAGCCAGACTGGAGTGGATGCAAAGGGAGGAAATGCAGAGGACACAGCAAGAGTTTGGTTGCAGAGGAAAGTCAGAGCAGGTGGCAGTTGCTGGAGGGGGATTCTGGGATCAAGGAAATGTTTGTTAAGATGGGAGAGAACTGAGTGACTTGAAAGGTTGTTGGAAAGGAGAGGAAGGGGTTGAAGATACAGAAGAAAGCAGGGATCCTTGAAAATATAAAGAGATGGGACAGGATCCATTTGCTGGAGGAGGAACTGGGATCAGCTTTAAGGACTAGTCCTTTACTGCAATAGAAGGGAGAGATGAGTGGTTGCATGCAAATATGGATAATTTTGTCCCTTTCAAGCTGAGAGGTTAAGGGACTTCTCATCTGATAACTTTCATGTTCTTGGTGATGTCATCTCCTGGGATTGAGAAGAGAGTGTTGGGGAGGAGTCTCTGAGGGTGGGTAGTCAGAGGGCTGGAAATGTGAAGAGAGTTGATGTGATCTGCTATATTTGTTGAGGAGAGATGAAGAGTTGGGTGGCCAGAAAAGCAAAATAGAATGTGAGGCTGGATGAGAGCCCTGGAGGAAATGCTGGTCAAGAATTTAGAGTGGTGCTAAACTCTGGAGTGGTTTTCTGGTACTTAGTGAGGTTGTATTGTATTAATTATTTATTGCTATTAATTATTTATTAATCTATTGTATAGTAGATTATCCCAAAACTTGTTAAAATTACGTATGTTTATTACCTCAGTTTTGCGTCAGGAATTTGGGCACAGCTTAGCTGGGTGCCTTTGCTTCAAAGTCTATCACAAGGTTGCAGTCAGAGTGCCAGCCAGGGTTGGAGTCTCATCTGAAGGCTCAACCAGGGGAAGGTCCACTTCCAAGCTCACCCATGTTGTTGTTAGTAGGATTCAGTTTCCCACAGCCTATTGGGCTGAGACCTTAGCTCCTCACCAACTTTTGACCTGAGGTCCCCTTGGGTTCCTTGCCACATTGGCCTCTCTGTAGAGCAGGTTACAACATGGGAGCTGGCTTCCCTCAGAGCAAAGAAGGGTGAGGGAGGGTGTGCAAGACGGAAGCCATGATTTCTTTTCAACCTAATCTCAGAATTGATATCCCATGGTTTTTGCCTTACTTAAATGGCAGAAGCAAATCACCAGGGACAGTGACTCTCCAGAGGAGGGGATTATACAAGGACATGAATACCGAGAGGTGGGAATCACCAGGGGCTGTCTCAGGCTGCCTGCCACCCTGTGTGGAGAGTGGGCTGAGGATAGGTTGTGGTCATGTTGTGAAGAGCCATGTGTGCCAAACGGAGGGATTTGAGTTTCATCCCATCGACTTTTTGGAGTCATGGGTGATTTTTAAGGCATGAGGTGCATAGATCAGTTTTTAAAAGTTCACTCTGAGACTGTTTGGTGCTGTAAAGAGGAATCAACCCACAGGAACACAGCAGTGACGTACCCTGGACAGGCACGTGGAATGCACGTCCCAGCCATCCACAGAGCTTATTCTCTCACACTCTTCAGGTCTTTGCTAAAATGCAGTCTTCTCCATGGGACCTCCTCTGACCACCTGATCCAAAATTGCACTTCCCAGCCCCACCCAGCATCCCCTATCCTCTGCTTTATTTCTCCATTACCTATCCATATCAGGCCCATTACAAATCTTGTCACTTATTTCTTCATTTTTTATTGTTGCTCTCTCCCCACTAGAATGTAAGCTCCACGAAGGCAGGAATTTTGGATTGCTCTGTGCATGTCTGTATCCCAGCGCCTGAGCATTTAGTAGGTACTCTATGAAGATTTGCTGAATGAACTATTTAATAAGTAAAGTATATCTTGTTTCTCCAAATGCCATTTCCTTGCAGGAGTGAATATAAAAGGACTGCACCCTGTGAAGTGTGTGGGTGCAGAGAAGCATGAGGAGGCGGTGAGCAGCATGCTCTGAAGGGATGAAAATATAAGGATTCTGAATCTAGAGGGAGACCTGTAGAAAGGAAATCTTTCCTCCTCTGATCCTGATGGGTTGCAGAATTAGCTAATGCTTTGGGAATGACTACAAATAGGACTTTCTAGTAAAATAAGAAAAACCACAGATGTGGCAAACTCGATGAGACGGTATGCGTGGTGTAAGTGTTACTACTACAGGCTGACTGGGGAGGGGTTCACTGAGGCCTCTCCAGGGTGCCCCAATGGGCAAACACCTAGCCTTTTTAGCACTAAACTGAACTTCCCCCAGCCTCTTTCCCTTAGAGATGCACAGCATGCTGCCAAGGGAGGAATCTGTGGCCCAAGATGATTTTGCCCAGTGTGCCAGGAGTAGAAGTCCAGCCTGATTAGGATGCAGATGGGGCTGGGCCTGGGGTAAGGCAAACCAGGCACCTGGCTCCTAGCATTTAAGGAGGCACTCACTCTGGGGATCATGACAGTGCAGGCTCAGCACTTGCAGGAACCTAAAAATGAAAGCCTCCTTAAATCATGTTCCCTGGGCACCTCATTCTTCATAGGATGCTCATTTTCAGGGCAGAAACCATTATGACTTTTGGGGGCCCTAGGCACTTTTGCCTTTGTAGATTCCTTCCTCTATCTAAAAAATACCTATACATACACACACAAAATTGTATTTTAGAACTGCATTGATATAGAGACAAATAATTCAAGCTGGATTCGATTTCTTTTTTCTGATTATAAAATACATTAAAACATTTTCATAGGCTCTAAACCTATCATGGGGCCTGGCACTGCTACTGCAGCTGGAGGACAAATTCAACAAGGCAAGGGAGGGAGAGAGGGACTCCTCCTGTCGTTTGTACCCTACGTGTTTCACTTGCCTCGCCCTAGTCCCAATCCTGGGCACAGGAATCTCTAAGTTAGCAAACTTCATTGAGGGAATTCATTTTCTGCACTTTTCTGAGCTTCAATGTCTTTATGTTTAAAATGGTTCTAATAAAGTAGGAGTTGTTTATCACAATATAAACAAGAAAATATAATAAAATTGGGCCGGGCGCAGTGGCTCACGTGAGCCTGTAATCCCAGCACTTGTGGGAGGCCGAGGCGGGCGGATCATGAGGTCAGGAGATCGAGACCATCCTGGCTAACATGGTGAAACCCCATCTCTACTAAAAATACAAAAAATGAGCCGGGTGTGGTGGCAGGCGCCTGTAGTCCCAGCTACTCGGGAGGCTGAGGCAGGAGAATGGCATGAACCCGGGAGGCGGAGCTTGCAGTGAGCCAAGATCACACCACTGCACTCCAGCCTGGGCGACAGAGCGAGACTCCATCTCAAAAAAAAACAAAAAAAGAAAATATAATCAAATTACCACAAGATCCAGCAATTCCACTCATAGATATATACTCGAAAGAATGAAAAGTAGAAACTCAGGCAGATATCTGGACACCAATGTGCACGGCAGCATTATTCACAACAGCCAAAAGGTGGAAATGACCCAAATGTCCATTGACAGATGAATAGACAAACACAATGTAGTCTCTACATACAACGGAATATTATTCAGCCATAGGGAGGAATGAAATTCTCATACGTGCCACAACATGAATAAGCCCAACCACACACGAAAGTCCAAATATTGTGTGATTTCACATGTGAGTTACCTATGTTAGGCAAATTCAGAGAGACAGAAAGTAATTGAGTTTTCGTTTGGAAAGATGCAAAAGTTCTGGAAATGGATGGGATGATGGTTGCACAAGGTTGTGAATGTACTTAATGTCACCAAATTTTGCACTTAAAAATAGTTAAAATGGTAAATTGTATGTATATTTTCCACATTAAAAAAGAGAATGCTGTATTGGCATAAGCGCTTTATATAGGGTAAAAAGGCATACAGCTCTAAGAAATCCTTATTGTCCCCATTGACAATTACCATATTGCAGTGGTGAACGAGTCTTCCAAAGTTCACAGACAGATTGGCAGGCATAAAACTGCTGTGTAAACACAGCCTTCTCCAGCCCAGACCTGTTGCTCACCGCCCACTATGGCCCACAGATTTAATGACCAAGTTGATGAATGGACGATAGCCAAGATTCTTGAAGCTCTGGGTGGCACAGGGCGTACACTTCTTGGAAACCTGTCATTCCTTGCTGTCTGACGGCATTCCCTTTGGGGGCCCAGAGATTATGGTTTTGGCCGAGACATCTAAGATAGTCCTGGTGTTGGTAGCATAAGGAGTGACCCACAAGAGGCCAAGTTACCCACCAGGCCCTGACAGTGCACTTTGTACTGACGTTGGCCTGATCCAGTTTCCTGGTTTGGAAAGAATGTTCTGATCTCTGAATAAACTGAAAGGGGAGCTTCATTTTGACCTGGGACAGGGACCTGTAGGCCTCAGTGTCTGAGCTACTTCTTTTGCCACTGAGCAAATCCTACTTTCAAAAATGAAGTCTTAAAAAACACACAGAAGAGGTGACATGGTAGAGAGGGATCCCCAGGACCAAAGGACCCTTTACAAAACAATTCACTCCAGGGTTTCTTCAGTAACAAGTCTGTCTAGTGCATGCTGGGTTTTGGGGATGCCCTGCCTCTCACAGGAGCCTGTGGACTCCCTGGAATTTGTAAGCCTATGTTGGTATTTGCGGAGAGAAAATCCACAGTTTCCATCAGGTTCTCAAAGGGATGCAAGACTCCCAAACTCCTTTAAAACCACTGTTCCCATGAATTTAAGACGCAATCGTTGCCAGTTTTCAGGGGACATATAGATTGGCCAAACCAGATACTGGACCGCACACATCTAGTGGCAGAAAAGGTTCAGTGTTTCAGTGGGGCAGGGGTCGGGGGTTACCGCTGAACCCTCCTACCTCTTCTCCTAAATGAAGTGATTCATTTTTGAACAAACTATGACCATGAAGCTGTTATTTCACATTTGTGCAAAAATGCTGGCCCCAAGTGACAGCAAAATCTCCTTGTTGACCATGACTCCTCCTCACTCAGCCAGACTTTGGTATGTGTGTGTAAATGACACGCCCAAGTCAACAGTTCAGAACAGAGTCTGAAACAATTCCTCCTAAAAGAAAGACGCTCCAGGCCTTGCTGATCCCTTTAATAGCTCCTTGTGGTCTATGGTAAGCCCCCAAACAGAGTCTTGGTTGGTCTGCAGAGTCTTTTGGCCAGGCTGGGAAGCACCGGGCAGATGGCAGCTCGCCGGTCCCTGCAAGGGAGGGTACGTGATGAGGAGAAGGGTCATAATGAATGGGTAATTTAAAGGCTCTGAAGAATGACTCAGACATTCCAATGGAGCTTTATTTTTTCCTTTTGTTGATGTGTGAAATGTAATTGTAGTCATTTTTTCCAATGAGTTGATAAACAGTGATTATCCATGCAGCTTGTGAGCTGGGTCATCGTGAACTAGTTCACATGCCAACATTTTTCTCTCCCTCACCCCCAACACCTGAGTTAACTGCTCCAAGCCTGAGGTTGGAGGTTTCTTGATCCCAGGAATTCTAGCAAAGGTGCAGGATGCAAAAGGTCAGAGGAGGCTGTCTGGGAAGGGTGGCCATAGGGAGAACTGGAAACTTGTGAGTTCTGGCTTGACCCATTGCCCTACCAGACAGTCCCTTTGTTACCTAGGATGAAGGTTAGAGCAGAGAAGTGATTTGTTTGGCATCAGAAAGACGGTCATCAAGAAAGGGAGAGAAGGCAATATCTGGTGAGCACCTTCTCACCACATATGGGCCGGGTGCTGTGCTAATGAACCCTTTCCACAGCCATCAATTCATGTCATGCTCAAAATAGCAAAGAAGGGGTAAAACCTGAATACATACTCATACCTGATCTTTGCAATAATTCCCCTAATGAGTTATTGCCTCCTCCCCGTTTACAGATGAGGAAACTGAAGCACAAAGAATTAAGTCACATGGTCAGATAGTGGGTGGTGGGGGAATCGGGACTTCAACCCAGGTCTGTCTATTTCCAAAATCTGTTATCTCACTACCACACGAGGCTGCCTCTCACCAGACACTGACCTCGCTGGTCCTACTGGCCCTGTGAGGAGGGCGATCTTATATGCCTGGCTGTGGCAATGTGGTAGAGCCACGGGTAGTTCCTCGGCACCCGCTGCAGAGATGCAGGCTGCCACAGTGAACCTGCTCTACCCATCACCTGGGCGCTGGTTAACAGACCTGCAAGGGAATGACGATAGGCAAAACTGGCTTGGGAGCTGTGTGTCATTGATGTCTCTGTCCTCCTATAGGTGAGAGGACAGGAGTGCAGCTCCTTAGATAGGCATCACAATTGTATTTGAGTTCTCCAGAGAAACAGAACGAATGAGGCAATTTTACACACACACACACGAGCAGATTATTATAAAAATTGGCTCATGTGGTTATGGAAGCCCAAAAGTCCCACAATCTGCCATCTACAAGCTATGGAAACAGGCGTAATTCAGTGGTGTATTTCAGCTCAAGCCTGAAGGCCTAAAACCCAGGCGGCTGAAGGTGTAGAGTCTGGGTCTGAGTCTGAAAGCCTGAGAACCAGGAGTACTAGTATCCAAGAGCTGGGGAAGCCTGACGTCCCAGCTGCGGCAGAGAGAAAGAATTAGTCCTTACTCCACCTTTTTGTTCTGTTTGGGCCCTCAGTGGATAGGATGATGTGACCTCCACTGGGGAAGGCATCAGCCCGCCAATTCACCAATCCAAATGCTGATCTCTTCCAGAAACACCCTTGCAAACACACCCAGAAATAGTATTTTATCAACTACCTGGGCATTCCTTAGCCCAGTCGAGTTCATGCACAAAACTAACCATCACAGCAATGCCAGAGCACAGCCTTCACTCTGTGGGGAAATTGTCTGTGGTGGCATTCAGCAATAGCAACCCTAAGACTACTGTCCCAGGACAGGATCCTGTAGTCCAAATCTCACTGCTGGCGTTGGATAAAGGACAAAGAGGTAAGCCAGGACTGGGGTGGTTCCGTTGGGGCTGTGTAAGGGTGTCCTAGCTGCACTGCTCTCTCAAATCCACTTAGTGAGAACCCCTGACACAGTCTGGGTGTATGGGGATGAGGCCAGCCAAGGGTGGAACAGTAACAGTGGTGAGAGATAGAAGGGCTTTGGGGAAGGAAGTCTTGGTATGAAGATTGGACTGGGCAGGGCAAGGAATTAGGGAAAGCAGAAATGAAAAAGAGATCTGAGGTAGAGATTACAAAAATGGAAAGATCTTTTTCAGTTAAGTATATACTAAAAACTAGGTGAGGTTTTGACCTCCAAGCTAAAATATGAAGCAGATTCACAAGCTTGATAATCACAAATTTAAAGGGAGAATTGGGTGAAGAGGAGCAGGTAACTTAGAAGAGCCTTGGAGCCTTGCAGCAAGAACTGCCACTAACACCAGGGGCCCTGAGCTACTGTTCCTCATCATTGAACAGGGGCTGTAACTCCTCAAAGCAGTTGATGACAACATTTCTCATGTAGAAGGCACATGATACATCATCATACCCTTTCTAGTAAGGGTGGGTACATCTATAATTATTTGGATGATGTGGAAGCTGCATGTTTAAAAGACAAACTGAAAAATAAATCATTGTAAAGTCCATTTATATGAAGAAGAAGAATTGGGTGCAGGAAGAAAGGGACAGGAGGCTTCTGTAGCTTTACGGCTCAGAGTGTGGCTTGTGGAGCAGAGGCATCAGCGTCCCAGCAGCTTGCTAGGAATGCACACTTTCAGGGTCCACTCAGACCTGCTGAATCAGAATCTGCATTTTAACCAGAGCCCTATAAGAGTCACGTGCACTGCAGTTTGAGAAGCGCTTCTGCTTTACAAATTTGGTAGAGAAGAGCAAAATCACCCGAAGAGTTTTAAAAATACAGATGCCTGTGTCTCACTCCCACAGATAGGGATTTCATTGGTCTGGGCTGAGGCTTGGACACTGAGATTTTTCTAAAGTTCCCCAGTGATTTTAATGCACAGAAGGATTGGGAACCACTCCTGTGTAGCCATCTCAGGACGAAGGGGCATCTGGCAGGGGGAGAAGCAGAAGAAATGGAGAATGGCAAAAACCTCCCAACCAGGGCAAGTCAGCCCTGGTTTTTGTTCCAAGGGCACCTTGAAGATAAAAGGAAGGAGGTTGCCCTGGGATTCTGAGTTCTAATCTCAAATTTGCCTCCCCCAACTGGCTGTGTGTCCCTGAGCCCAGTTAATTCTGGTCAAATAAGGAACAAGTCAACGAACTGTCATTCTCTGAGTCCTCAGTGTCCTCACTTAAACGTGAGGCTATTTATTTCCTCCAGCCCAAACATCCTGTTTCCCCTGCCTTTTCTGTCCAGATTCTGCTTCGTGATCCTGCTGAAGTGGAATCATTCGCAGCTTCCGTGGGATGCGCTCCTAAGGGGTATGGGGGCCTGCTTCCGTTCACACGAAGGTCAGACTCAGCTGTGTGACAAGGACAGAACAGTGGTTACTCTTTGGAGGAGTGGTTGACAGCGAGGGATACTAGGGAGCCTTCTGGGGTGTGATAGCCTTCTGTGTCTTGACCTGGGTAGTGGTTTTATGGGTATACAAATGTTAGCTGAGCTAGTCCCCCACAATTGAGCACTTTGTGTAATTTATACAACAAAGAATGAGTCGTGCTCAACAGGCCCCCAGGAGAAAGCCAGGTCCTCAGAGTGTGATGGCGGAGGTGGGGTAGGGTGCGGAGGGGGTGTCCTTGCTCCCAGAGCTCCCAAGATGGCGGCGGGCCACTTCCAAGATGGTGGCAAGCCTTGTGTTCTCTGACCTGGGGTTCTTGGCCTCACGGACTCCAAGGAATGGAATCTTGGGCCATGCAGTGAGTGTTATAGCTCCATTAGAAAACGTGGGTCACGGAAGAGAACCGTGGAACCCAGTGACTAGCGTTCAGCTCGATTGGTCGCCGTTGCTGGCTGGAATGCCTGGGTTTATATCCCGATCATTGTCCCCTCTGCTATGTTCTTAGGCGATAGATGATTGGCGATTTCTTTACCTCCTGTTTTTGCCTAATTAGCATTTTAATGAGCACTCTTTACTACCTGATTGGTCGGGAGTGAACTAAGTTGCAAGCCCTGTGTTTAAAGGTGGATGTGGTCACCTTCCCAGCTAGGCTTAGGGATTCTTAGTCT
The DNA here is from genome assembly GCF_037993035.2 of Macaca fascicularis. Lineage (NCBI taxonomy): Eukaryota > Metazoa > Chordata > Mammalia > Primates > Cercopithecidae > Macaca > Macaca fascicularis. The sequence goes on from NC_088387.1 coordinate 91,924,537, forward strand.
GCCGAGGAAATCCAGCTAGTCCTGTCTCTCACAAGTGCTGGGAGACAGGAGCTGGGACATTGGTAAGCTCGGGAGCTAACACAGAAATTGGGTAGAAGGTGAGAGAGTGACAGCCAGAGACAGACAGATGGGAACAGAAATGGAAACTCAGATAGAGAAGGTGCTATGGGACTAACTTGACCCAAATTCCAGGCAGTTGAATTAGTGCTACGTGAAAAGGGTGGGGTTTGGACCAACTGTACCGGTTTGCCCTGGGACTTTCCCCCTTCTTAGCACTAAAATTTCTGTGTCCCTTGAAACCGCTAGGCCAAGGTAAACGGGGACATCCCCCTGCTCCCAGGCCCAGGGCTATGGGTGGCATTTGGATTGCCAGGGAGGGAATGGAGCAGGCCCCGGGGAAGCCACTCACACCCAGGGCCACCAAGCTGTCCTGGAGCAGCCCACGTCGGTATAGGTGGATGGGCTCTCTCCTCTCTGGCCAGGAGTAGGCTGTGAATCCGCCAAGGGTCTGAAACGAGGCAGTGGTCCCCTGTTTCTCCGCCCTCCAGATCCTACTCCAGCCCTCCCAGACTTTCCCAGTCATGCCATCTGCCCATACAGTCTCTGCCTTCACAGTATCCATTAGGCTAGTGTGCAGTTGTTTCTTTGCTTCTGGATATTTCTATCTGACTTTGAGCCCTTTAGGGGTAGGAGTGAATTTTCCTTGGTTTTGCACACTACTGTAGTTCTACTCAGGGCTGGAGTACCATCTTCTCGGAAAATTTAATCTTAATCTTTTTTGTGCTGAGGATCTCTTTGGCAGCTTGAAGAAGTTTTAATTCCCTTCTCAGAATAATGCTTTAAATGCATAACATAAAATACAGAGAGTTGCAAAGAAAATAGAGTATGCTGAGATACAGCCACCAAAAAAATTTTAGAAACATATTTGTAAAAAAAAAAAGTCAGAAATATCCTTCCTTATTAAAGCTTTACCTAATGAGATCCAGCAGCAGCTATAATTTTGAGGTAGCCATGACTACAAATGACATTTCATGATACCTGCAACAAGTATACTGTGAAAATGAAAATACCTGTGATTTTTTATTAGTGACAAATTGCAGGTGCTGCAGACACCACTGCGGTTTGTTGCCTGCATTCCTACGAACAGGAAATGCTGAATTTCACTTAGTAGTTAACTAAAATATAGATGCAATTTTTTTGTCCCATCCAATGTCACATGCACCCCTGAATTCTAGGAACCCCAGGTTAAGAAATGCTGTGTAGGTAGATGGAAGATAAGAACTGTGCTTTGTAAGCTGTCGAGTGGAAAGTCCTTGTGAATACTGTTCGTCCTTGAGGGATGTGGGTGCTCTTAGGATAGGTAAGGGATGTTGAGAAACAGGCTGAAACTAGATGATTAACCAGCAAACTGTGAGGTCAGAAGCAAACAAGGGACCCTAGTTCCTATGTGTCAGAGCCAGCTGCTAATCCTCAATACACTTTGTTGTAGTCAAGTAAATGATAGAGTTGGATATTTGTCCCCACCCAAATCTCCTGTTGAAATGTAATCCCCAGTGTTGGAGGTGGGGCCTACTGGGAGGTCACAGGGGCGGATCCCTAATGGTTTGGTGCTGTCCTCGCCATAGTGAGTGAGTTCTTGCAAGATCAGGTTGTTTAAGTGTGTGGCACCTCTCCCATCCCCTTGCTTTCTCTTGCTTCTCTTTCACCATGTGACGCGCAAGCTTCTGCTTTGCCTTCTGCCATGAGCGAAAGCTCCCTGAGGTCTCCACAGAAGCCAAGCAGATGCCAGCACCATGCCTGTACAGCCTGCAGAACTGTGAGCCAATTAAAATCTTGTTGCTTTATAAATTATCCAGTCTCAGGTATTTCTTTAGAGCAATGCAAGAATGGCCTAATACGGTAACGTCTGATGTAGCTCTGCCTTCCACACCATTCATTGGTGTGTGGGAGGATGTGCCAGCTGGCAGTGCTCGGGAACCATGGGGGGCCTGTCTCTTTGGTCTGGAAAGAAAGGTTTGGAGAACAGCGGGAAGTGCTTTTGGGTCAGCACGGGGTCTGGGGTCATAGCCTACCGTAGCCAAAGGAGAGGCTTGTAAGGCTGCTGGGGCTTTCTGCACAGCCCCTGCCTGGGACAATCCTTTGGGTAAGAACTGCTGGGGCCTTGTTTTAAGATGAGAGTCCCCCTGGGAGAGGTGGTGCATTCAGACCTGAAGGTCTTGGCATGAGTGATTTTTAAAAATACCACCTTGTGCAAGAGATCAGGGGAGGAAAAACTCTGCAGGCAAGTGGCTCCATTGCTGGCGCCAGCCCAAGTGACCTTGGGCAGGAAAAGTGCCCTCCAATTAACAATCAGGAAATCAAGGCACAGCACGGCGCCAGCCAGCATGACCCCAGCTGTAGCCTGGTGACACTTCAGCCCTCTAGATGGCATGCCCTTGCCCCTGCACGGCAGGCCTGAGACCCCGTGGGTCATTTTTTACCTGATGTCACTATTGATGGTTGTCTGGTGGCTGCTGCAGTGGGTGCCAGCAGCGACAAACATGCAGTGAGGGTTTCCTGTGTAGCTTCCACCTCCTTCCCCATGCACAGTTCCCTCCCTCCTCCAGGGCTCAGCAGCAATTTGAAGGCTACCCAGAGCGTAATCCTGACCTTGGAGGAGACCAAGGACACAGTGGCCTTCCCAGGCTTGTCCCCTACACACTGACCACACAGTCTCCACCCTTGGGTGTGCCAGCCCCATTTCCTTTGCAGAGAGGTGTATTAAGCTACTTTTTCTAGTTGCCTCTCTCACACTGCCATGACTCTACTAAGTAAAAGTACTGCTTTCTAGAAAGCCAGATTCCCCAGATCAGTGGCTCTCAAACTGTGTTGACTGTGACCCACAGAAAGAAAAGTATTTTTTTTCATGACCAAGTACACACACTCATCCACATGTAGGGATGAAACAAAAAAAAAAAAAAAAAAAAAAAATCAGGGAATAACATTTATTCTTCCTATATCTGCTGTACTCTGATTTTTCCTTTTCTATTGACATCCTTTCTATTTGTTTTCTTTCTTTTTAAAAAAATTCTGGTTGCAGCCCACAAATAGATTACTTTCACAACCCCATAATGAGTCATGATTTAGCTTGAAAAATACTGTGCCAGATAACTTTTCAGAATGATTTCTCTTTTCCAAATGGATGAAGGGCACTAGAGTTTATTGAGTCCTTGTGAACTAGGCACTGTCCTGGTTTTTGAGTGATATCCATCTTATTGAAAAGGAGACTGAGGCTCAGGCAGGCTGAGCCCATGTTCTTCTAGCATAGAAGTGGAGGATCAGGGATTCTAGAGGTGTGCTGCTATAGACTTGCATTGGCTCCCGTCTCATCCCAGTCCCACAAAATCAACCATGGTGGGAGCATTTACACCATGGAAATTGGCAAACACTACAAATCAGAGCTTTTTTTTTTTTTTTTTTTTAAATTTCAGAGAGCTGGTTGTTACACATTCTAGCAGCACACCATTTGTTCTAATTCTACTCTTTTCCAAAATCAGTGTATATTTTGAAGTCCTCTGACCTCAGCTTCCTCGTCTGTAAAGTAACATTAAAAACATCCACTTTATAGAAAAAAGTTATACTCATTGAGCACATTCTGGTAAGTATGGGGGAACAGTGACTGGAAGGAAACCAAAATGCAAATAACTGATATGTTACCATGATGGGATTTGAAAGATGAAGTCCCTAAATTTCACCATCTTTTATAATTTCCATCATTGCTAAATGTACTTTGTGCAAAAGCGAAAACATTATGTATATGAAAACCCACACTTTCTAGAAGTGTGATGAGAATTAGAAGAAATGGAGGTAAACCAGTACTCTGTACTTGGCAGCCGCCAGTAATAGAAAAGTGTGAATTCACAGTTTTCTGACTGAAAATGGCAAAGGAAATACTGCAAATGAATTGCATGTCAAAGTAGGACCTTCTATCCAGGTAAACAGACAGAAGGGAGTAGTCTAATGACTATTCTGGTTCCAAGACTATACTGATGATCATATCACACACAAATCACTAATTTTTGAAATTCTAAAATAAAGGATCTATAGCCTCAAATTTATCTAGTCGTAGGTCAGTCACGGTCCCCTCCGTCTGACAGATACCTCTAGCTAGTGGCACCGAGAGAAGACTGAGCCTTATGGGAAGGTGTGGGCTCCAACTGCTGGATGGTGGCCTCAGCCTGCCTGCAACCCCTTCCATTCATTCCCTCATCCCTGTTCTCTGAGGCCATGCGGAAAAAGTCTATCATCATCATTATCACGGTTATGATGATAAAGGCTGAATTTGTTTCCTATTGTAGCTGTTAGCAAATTACCACAAACCTTGTGGTTTACAACAAATTTATTATCTTACAGTTCTGGAGGTCAGAAGTCCAAAATAGTTGTCACTAGGATAAAATCAAAGTGTTGGCAGGGCTCCATTCCTCTGGAGGCTCTAGGGAGAATCATGGCCTTGCCCTTTCCTGCTTCTAGAGGTGCCTGCATTCCTTGACTGGCAGCCTCTTTCTCTGTCTTCAAAACCAACAGCATTTCATCTTGACATCTCTCTGACTCACTCTCCTGCCTCCCTTTTTCATTATGGGGATCTTTGTGATTACATTGGGCTCAAAGATAATCCAGGAGCTCCCTAAGCCAAGGTCAGCTGATTAGCAACCTTCATTCCCCTTTGCCAATTAACATTACATATTCACAGTTCCTCAGATTAGGACATGGACATCTGTGGGGGTGGAAGACATTATTCTGTCTACCACAATGGCTAACATTTCTTTTTCTTTTCTTTTCTTTTTTTTTTTTTGAGATGGAGTTTCATTCTTGTTGCCCAGGCTGGAGTGCAATGGCATGATCTCAGCTCACCGCAACCTCCGCCTTCTGGGTTCAAGTGATTCTCCTGCTTCAGCCTCCCGAGTAGCTGGGATTACAGGCATGCACCACTATGCCTGGCTAATTTTGTACTTTTAGTAGATGGTGTTTCTCCATGTTGGCTGGGCTTGTCTCGAACTCCCAACCTCAGGTGATCCGCCCGGCTTGGTCTCCCAAAGTGCTGGGATTAAAGGCATGAGCGATTGTGCCCGGCCTCACTATGGCTAACATTTCTTGAGCACTTACTATGTGTCTAGCAAAGTTCCAAGCATGTTACTTGTAATATGCATTTAGGTGTCACCACAACCCTATGAGTTAGGTACTTGTTTTACAAATGAGGAAAGTGAGGCATACAGAAGAAAAGCAACTTGCTTAAGGTCACACAACTAGTAAGAGGAAGGGCTGAACTACAGATCCAGGGGCCTGATCTCAGAGCCAATGCTCTTAGCAACAATCACCCTTCAGTAATTTAAGGACAGATGTACAAACTGAATTCTACCTAATTTTTTTTTTTTTTTTTTGAGACGGAGTCTTGCTCTTTCGCCCAGGCTGGAGTGCAGTGGCCAGATCTCAGCTCACTGCAAGCTCCGCCTCCCGGGTTCAAGCGATTCTCCTGCCTCAGCCTCCCAAGTAGCTGGGACTACAGGCGCCTGCCACCTCGCCTGGCTAGTTTTTTTTTGTACTTTTTGGTAGAGACGGGGTTTCACCGTGTTCGCCAGGATGGTCTCGATCTCCTGACCTCGTGATCCGCCCGTCTCAGCCTCCCAAAGTGCTGGGATTACAGGCTTGAGCCACCGCGCCCGGCAATTCTACCTAATTTAATCCTCCTCTGATGATCCAGAAGACCTTTCCAGATATGACAGTGCCTCAGGTCCATCAACATCGACTGCCATAGGCCACCAGTTGGGCAACTTTAAGTGGGCTGACCAGTGGATTTCAGGGGCTGGGATGCCTGGTGAGCCTGCGTCCTTCCCTGAAGGCTTCTCACAATGGGCACCAGTGATTCTGAAACCCACCTTCATGAGGACCCATGAGGCACTGCTCTGTGGCGTTTGCTCTCATCTTTCTCTTTCTCTCTACTCCAGACATTCTAGCTTCATAGACATTCCTCAAAAAGATGGAGACAATCTCTACCCCAGGGCCTTTGCACTTGCTGTCTCCTCACCTGGAATCTCTTCCCAATTGACTCGAAGTTCAACTGTCATTTCAAACAACTTTCTGCCCAAGGATCCTCTCTTTAAAGAGGAGTCAGGCAGAGCTATAGACCCACCCTGATGAGAGACCTTCCTCCCTTTCCTCTCCAATCTTTGGTGGGCAGAGGCATTACAGTTCTCTTCTCCTTGCCTTTCCCCTCTCAAGGTGATGAAAAAAAGGAGGCAGACTGAAGGAGCTGAATCTTGTCTTCACTTTGAAGCTCCGTTTGTATCTGGTGTCCACAAAGGACCCAAAGCAAAAAGCAGGAGAGAGGAGGCACAGGTTAGTTCCTTAGCCACTAGACTCTCAAAAGAGAGACAGAAAACATCCTGACTTGTGACTACGGGGTGCTCAATCTGCACACCCCTATGCAGGAGTTATTAGTCTTATCTCCATTTTACAGACAAGAACACTGAGGATCCTAGACATTAAGAAAATGGCCCCACAGCACCTATGGAGGGGCTGCACAGGACTCAAATGCAAGACAACTCGAGTAACACAGCAAAGTCAGCCAGGTGCCACCCAATCCTTCTCCTTTGGGGAAAAGGAGGCAACTTGGGGTGAAGCAGGAGGGTATTGAAGCAACTGGCTAACCATGAAAAAGAATGATGAAACTTTTTTCCAAACAAATAATTATTTTGTTTAAAAGTCACATGGAGACAGTGGGTGACAGAAGTGAAGACTCATCTTGCATCACCAGGGGCTATTTTCCTATGGATATCCAATTGTTCCAGCACCATTTGTTGAAAAGACTTCCCTTCCTCCACTGAGCTGCCTTGGCACCTTTGTGAAAAATCTGTCAACCACACATCTGTGGGTCTATTTCTGGACTCTACTCTGTTCCACGGATCTATTTGTCAACCTTGATGCCAACACCACACTGTTTTGATGACTGTAGCTTTGTATTAAGTTTTTGAAACTGAGAACTGAGAGTCCTCCAACTTCATTTTCCTTTTTCAAAGTTGTTTTGGCTAGTCTGGGTTCTTTCCATCTCCATATGAGTTTCAGAATCAGATCATCAATGTCTACAAAACAGCTTGCTGAGGTTTCAATTGTGTTAAGTCTATAGATCAGTTTGGAGAGAACTGACATTTTAACATTGAGTCTTCAGATCCATGAACATGGTAGTGCTTTCATTTACGTAGGGATTCTTCGATTTCTCTCAGCAGTGTTTTGTAGTTTTCATCGTTTTGGAGGTTTTGCATATCTTGCATCAGAGTTACTCCTAAATAGTTTATATTTTTGATGCTAATGTAAATTGCATTTTAAATGTCAATGTTCTGTTATCTTTTATTTTTTTTTTAAGTCCTGGGATACATGTGCAGAATGTGGTTTGTTACATAGGTATACATGTGCCATGGTGGTTTGCTGCACCTGCAGCCCATCATCTAGGTTTCAAGCCCTGCATGCATTAGGTATTTGTCCTAATGCTCTCCCTCTCCTTGCCCACCACCCCCCGACAGGCCCCAGTGTGTGATGTTCCCCTCCCCGTGTCCCTGTGTTCTCATTGTTCAGCTCCCGTTTAGGAGTGAGAACATGCAGTGTTTTTTTTTTTTTTTTTTTTTTTTGTCGTTGTTACCAATATATAGAAATGCAGTCAATTTTTGAATATTGAACTTTGATCCTGCAACCATGCTAAACTCAAATTTATTAGTTCTAGTAGCTTTTTTGTGTAGATTTCATAGGATTTCCTACATAGATGATGTCATCTGCAAATAAAGACAGTTTTCTGCAGGGGTGTGTTCAAGGAGCCTGCATTCTAATAAATTCCATCTTCAGGCTGCTGGAGAAAAATAAAGGGGCAATCCATATGAGGGTAAAGTCCTGCCAGTTATCCTTGGGGTAGCAGATCCGTTGATCTAGTTGTTTCACTAAGGCTAATGTTAAATTGGGTCTTTATTCTGTAAATCCCAGCAGACACCTTCAGTACAAACCACTGGATTTTCTATACTTACCAAGGTTAAGGAACGCAGAAGAGGGCTGGGTGAAGTCAAAAAGGGCCTTGGATTAGAGAAATGTCCCCAAATCCCTTCTACGAACCACCATTCTCTCACTCTGACCTCCACAAAGCCTCCTTCCTGGTCTCTAGGCTTTTCATCTTGCCCCCTCCTATCCCATCTCCATCGAGCCAGGTGGTATTAAAATGTAAAGCGGACCATGCTAGGTCCTCCCCTTAGAATGAAATCTAAACTCTCAGCCAGGACTGAGTAGCCCTCTTGCATGCTTTCCTCTTCCACCACCCCACCCCATCTGCCAATCCCTTGCCAAGCTGTTCTCCCTGTTGGAATCCTTTTCCGATGCCCCCAACTCCCCTCTGCTCCCTGCCACCTAGTACCTGGTTAACTTCTCTTTGTCACTGCTTCCAAAGACCTTCCTGACCCTCCCAACTGATGTTCACTCTCAGAGCATCCCAGTTTGATCCTGCCTTGCACGCATCATATTCGCCATTTAATTTTTCACTAAGGCAGTGCCGTGAGAGCCAGGGCTATTGCCATTTGTGACCTTGACCTCTTACCAATGCCTGCCAAGCAGTAGGTGCTTGGTAAATGCTTTACATGATAGCCTGCGCTTGCCACATGCCCACCCACTCACCCTCCAGCCTCTGTGAAGGACCTTCTGATATGTCTTGGGTTTTTCTTCCTTTAGAAGGGTAGTTTACACCTTGGCTGTGGGTTAAATCCCCCCCAGTGAATTCTCCCCAGACAAGCCATCAGGTGAGCTACATAAGGAGCCTCTCTTGGGACTCCCTCAACTCGGCCTCCTGCAGGACTTCATCTTGCTCCTAAGCTCACTCCGTTCCAACGGAACAGGAAGGGAAAAAGGAAACCAGACCAGAGTGGAAAGCATTTTCAAACTTTATTTACAACTGTCACAGTGACAAAAAGTAGTTTGGAAAAAAAAAAAATGCTAGTTTCTCCCTGAGCCTCAAAAAAGAACAGATAGAAGTTACAGGAGGTTCATCTCACAACAGGCATTTTTACTGAAATACTAAGAATTTTTTCAATACAATCAGTTAGAAATACACACAAATTACTTGGGGGGAAAAAAAAAAAAAGAGGAGGCCAGATAGGAGCTCAGCCACTTGTCCAAGAGCAGCTGGGTCCCCCCAGCAGGCTCCACCACTGAGGGTCCTGACATTAGCTGTCAGCCCCTGGCCTGCTCAGACTGCAAACGGTCATACAAAGTGGTCTAGGGACCAGCAAAAAGAATAAACCACCCCCATAAACAGACACATACACAAAGTAGATTTGTTACGCAGTTTACAAGCACGTTCCCATCACACAGCAAGACCGGGACAGGCGATTCAGGGGAGCAGATAAGGGAAGACACCAAAACACAGGAATTGAAAAGGCAAGACCCCCGCCTCCATCCACTAGGGGAGGCGAGGGAATGAGAGTACGGATGAACCACTCTCTGCAGCCAAAACAGAATGAAGCGGGGAGCAAGAGAGAGGAAAGCCCCTCCCGGTGCAGGCTGCAGGCCTCTCCCACTTCTGCGAGGAGTTGGAAGAAGTTATTGCCATTGATGTGTGTCACACAGGCAGACAACAGAGGGAGGAAGCAGGGGGTGCCGGGACCATCGGCTTCCCAGAACAGAATCCCGCAGACTGCTGTGTCCACAGCACACCCTCGTCCTCCTGCCCCGGCATCCCCAGAGCCACAATGACCTTGAGGTATTAAATACAGCTATATACACATGTCCAGAACTGAGGGTCAACCTGGACTGACTGGAGACCTGAGGGGACAAGCTGCATGCCTTGGTTGGCTGAGTTTAGCTCAAGGAAGGCTCTGAGTCCACCTCTTGGCCACACGGTACTGCTCTCGGGTGGACTGAAGCGTTTGTCCTGCAACCTGCTGCTTCAGATGGCTCTTAGCTACGACAAGAAATGCTAAGTGCAAAGGCCAACTTTCTCATACAACTGGTGCCCTTGCAGGAAGCAGTGGGAGGTGGGGAGGGATGAGGACCACTGTTGAGTAAGGACAGTGCAGGTCCCTTGCCATGCCTCCCTTCTGTCCTTGTCCAGGAACAACATGGGGAGAAGCCAGGGACCTCATGGCATCCTTTAGTCTCAAACTCGACCCCAAGGCTGCCACGAGAGCCTTGTCCCCACCATGCAAGTCACCTCCCCAACGAGACACAGAAAAAGCCACGTCTGCTCTCCACTTGGCAACCACAAGAAAAACAGACCAAGAGCCCCCATGAGTGTGAGTACTGCAGCTGGGCAGACTGGCGGGAATCCGCAGCTGAGCTGGGGACCCATGTGCCCACGGCTGCTGTGGCTGGGGCAGGGAAGGTGGCGGTGAGGAGGAGGAAGGGCCGGCCTGGGAGAGCACACCCACTCCACCTTGGGAGCAAGTCTTGGGAGGGCAGCAGTTGAGGGAGAGACCTTCATGCCAAGTGTCCACCCTGGGGCTTCCAACAAGGGCAGGAAGTGCTCTCACTACTCCTAAAAAGTGCTGGGAAGCAAAATGGATATATCAGGGAGAAAAGCTGAAAAGCACTGCCTCTTAAAAACCGATCATCTTGGCTATGTGAGCCTACCACAGCTGGGAGCAGACAGGCCATGGAGAAGAATGGGGTGACCTTGCCTTTCCTGCACATCACCTCCAGCTGGCTTTGCAGGCAGCCAATTGCTCCTGCTCTCCTTTCCTCTCCTCCCTGTCATAGACCAACACACCTGAAATGAAAGCAAAGGGTGGGGTGGGTGAAACTGGAGAGAGAGATGAAGACCTTGTTTTCCGATGCACCAGCAGCCGGAGTGAATGTCTGCTGAGCGCATCCTGGCCGCAGTTCTCTGCTCAACGTTTTCTTAAAAACATGTATTTTTTTCTTTTGCCTCATGTTTGTTTTCTTACCCCAAATGTTCCTTGCTTGCTTTGCACATGCCCCACCTCCCACCCACCAAGACCCATTGGAATCCCACCACTGCCTCTACTAGGCTGCCTGAGTTCAGATAATGATCTCAAAAACAGCACTCGCTCCCCCCACCCCCTAACCCCCTGGCTCTAAGCAGCTTCCTTTCTCAGAGGGCCTTGCAAATTGTCAGAGGGCTCCACTGCTCGGCAAGTTTCAAAAAAAAAAGGACAAGAAAAGAAAAGAAAACCAACTCGGTGATCTGCAGCTGCAAAACAGAAGCCTCGTTTGACATTTTCAGAACGATTGTGGCTCACTCTCTTCTTCCGTCACGATGGGAAAAACACAGTTCAGGAACAGATGCTGGCTGGTATGACCCATGGGAGTCCACAGGGACTCTACTGCTCTTTATTTTCTTTCGCTGTCTCTTCGCAGTTGTCTTGCTCATCCTCCTGGACCAGGAACTCCTCAGGGGGCCACCGGAGCTCCCCGCTCTCCACCTCCCCTTCTGTGGGTTCCACCACTATGGAGGGGAGGCGGTCCTTCAGTTTGCAGCAGCGGTCAAAGTCTGACGGGTCTGGGAAGATCTGAAAGAAAAGCAGAGCAGGTGCCTGGTCATGTAGGTGTTTGAAAAGAGAAATTCCATTCCTTCTTTGCACATCCGTGTGGCATACTGGGTGCATGCCGTAGGCCAGGGACTGTGCTTTGCACTTGGGAGGCTGTGGGGTATATAAGGCGGGAGCCACGGGAGAATATTCTGGGGCAACATAGGAAACTGTCCCTCAGTCAGACTCTGATTCTAATCCTGAAGCTGCAAGTTTGGGGGCAGTGCCACTGAGTTTAAAGGTTGATGTGACTCTGTTTGGACTCTGTATTTTATTTTCAGATAAAATAATCCCAAACCATGTTATCCACAGTAAGTCTGGTCTCTCTCTGCAGGAAGTATTTTACGCCAGCAGTGCAAAGAATACGACAGGTGCCATAGCATTAAGTACCTCCCGGAATAATTACTGGCACTAAGTGAGCAGGCTACCACGTGCTATACATATATCACTTCCAACCCACACAGTCATACTGAAAAATAGGTGTTGCTAATGCTAGCTTAAAGAATCTCAGGCTTGGAAGAGTAGGTGGTCCAAGATTAGACAGCCTAGAAATGAGTGAGGGATGGGATGAGATTGAAAACTGGGTCTGGGCTGCGCACGGTGGCTCACAACTGTAATCCCAGCACTTTGGGAGGCCGAGGTGGGCGGATCAAGAAGTCAGGAGATCAAGATCATCCTGGCTAACACGGTGAAAACCCTAACATGGTGAACTACTAAAAATACAAAAAAAAAAAAAAAAATTAGCTGGGCGTGGTGGTGGGTGCCTGTAGTTCCAGCTGCTCGGAAGGCTGAGGCAGGAGAATGGCCTGAACCCGGGAGGCGGAGCTTGTAGTGAGCTGAGATCACGCCACTGCACTGCAGCCTGGGCAACAGAGCGAGACTCCATCTCAAAACAAAAACAAAAACAAAAACTGGGTCCGTTCGATTCTCCTGCCCCAACACCAGCCTGTCCCTCAAGTAGATGGGTCCTGATCCCATTGCAACTGTAAAGTCAAAGCCAAATCCTGATGAAAGGCATGGCCCCCAGTCACAGGTGGGCTGGAAACAAAATCCAAGGATCCTTTCTTTTTCACCTGTGAACATTCCTGGCTTCTTGCCAGCTCTACACCTGAAGGACTCTACTTCTTTTTCCAGAGTCCCGTCAACCAGGCTTTGTTTTTTAATGCCTACTCTGTGTCCTGCCCAGAGCTGGCAGAAACCCCAAACCTGGTTATAAAATCAGGGTCAAATCTGGCTCTGCGGATTCCCTTTGCACACACTGCCCTGTGACTACAGCTGACCCAATTCTTTGTCCAGCAGTTTAAGTACTTAATCCGCTGGGCTGCTGGTCCCTGCCATTCACAGCCCTCAGTGACACACCCCAGAGCTAAAGAGAAGAGCTTCTGTCTGCGATGCTGGGCTCACAGAATCAGGCGCTTGGCACCTTCACAGCCATCTCTTCCCACCTCTCCATGTGGTAGATGAGCAAACCAAGGTGCCAGAGGGGTCAGGAGACCTGCTCAAAGTCATACAGTGTGTTCATAGTGCAAGAAAGGAAAGCAAAGCTTTCAGTGGGTGGAGACACATTCGAAGAGATCTAGGGGGCTGCCTGCTCCTGCCTGCACCTTGATCCAGATGGGGACAGGCCCATGGCAGCAGACAGGAGTCCTCCATTACCAGGACATGGAAGAAAGGCCCTTTTACAAACTCAGGCCTTTCCAATTCTGTGGTGCTCTGAGGGTGCCCGGTCTTAACTGCAACCCAGCCCCAAGCAGTGCTGCCCCAGCCAAGTCACGCTCTCACCACATCACAGGCCACGTGGGGCTTCCAGGAATCATAGGCCTCAACGAAGCTTTCCCAATCCCTGCAGACGAGTGATTATTAACCATTTATCCAATAAGGCCTATTGCTGGGGATTAAGCCCTAAGCCAGCTGTACAACCAGGCATCATTAAAGACTTAACGAGGCTCATAAAAGGTATCATAATGGCAGCCAGGAGAAAAACAAGCCCAGGGACGGGCTGGGCCAGTGTGGGTCACGGAGGCAGGGGGACAAGGACCCCAACTCTGGGCTTTGTCTTCCTGACCTGGGCGGCCTAGAAGTTCTGCCCTCGGACGGTGCTGTGCCCGGACGCGCATGTGCCGAGCGAGGAGTGGCCACGTGGGCTTTTTGGGGGTTTCCTCATTTCTTGGGTGAAGTCAGAGCCCCCCACGGGCTGTGAGTACACAAGGCACCCTCCAAGCATGAGCTTTGGGAGTGGGTATGAGGGACCCTGATGGAGGGAAGTCCACTACAGGTAACAAAGCTCTTTCAGACGTCACCTCATTCAGGGCTCACTGTCACCCTAGGAATAGTAAGACCCGGGACTCTGCAGGTCACATGGCAGAGCCAGGATTCAAACCTACATCTGCTGTTTTCAGTGCCCGAGCCTTCTGAAAAATGGATTAGGCTGCTGCTGGGTCTCTGCCCCATTTCACAGATGGAAAACTGAGCAGGGAGGGAAAGCAAGACTCTGGGCCTTGACTGCCCAGGCAGCTGTCAGGGCCGCAGCCCAGGAGGTGAGCTTCTCAGTCCCGATGCTTGTTCTAAACCTTCAGGATCCAAGACAGCACCATAAGCTGTCAAGAGGAGAGGGGCACCTGCCCTGTGCAGAGCCTGGCCCTGCCTCCACCCTCTGACCTCACTGCCAGGATTGTGCCTGCCTGTGCCAGGGCCACATTGCCAGGGCTGGGAGAGTGAAAACCCAATTCTAACTATGATGGCCAAGGAAAAGCAAAAGGCAAGACAAGCAGGGCAGGGCCAGCAAAAGGAGGAAGGGGAGAAGGGGGAGGAGGAGGAGGAAGAGCAAGAGAAGGAGGAGGAGGAGGAAGATAGGAAGAGGAGGAGGAGGAGAAGGAGAGGGGTGGGAAGCATTGGATTTCATTTCAAGCTGGAAATAGGTCTTTCATTAAAATAAGGAGAAAAATCTAATGATGATGATGATGATGGATGAAATTTTTGCTGAGCAGAATCTCAGACCTCAAAATAGTTCTAGTCACCACCCCCAACTTATCCACAGTTTTGCTTTCAGTTACCCATAGTCAACTGCAATCCCAAGATAGGTAGGTATAGTGCAATAAGATACTGTGAGAGACAGAGACCACATTCACATAGCTTTTGTTGCAGTATGGTGTTATAATTGTTCTATTTTATTGTTAGCTATCATTGTTAATCTCACATTAAGTCTAATTTATAAATTAACCTTTATCACAGGTATGGATGTATAGGATAAAACATAGCATATGTGGTTTTGGTATTATCTGGGGTTTCAGGCAACCACTGTGTGTCTTGGAACGTATCCCCCAGAGATAACGGGGACTACTGTAACCCTATTTTGTGGATAAGAAACCTGAAGCACAGAGAGGGTGTGTGACTTGCTCAAAGCCACGCACCTGGGAAGCGGCTGAACTGGGATCCAAACTCAGACCTGTAGGACTTCAAATGAAGCGTTCACTTGATAACAAGGGTAAGCCACACAACCCAGGCGCTCACTGTGTCCTTGACCACCATTGTATAACTCTAGTCAAGTCCTCTCAACCCCAAACGCCTCAGTTTCTCCTTTCGAGATGTGAGGTGACCTTCTTGTCTCACTAGATGGGTACAAGTTCTTGGCAAATATAAAGATGATAAAATACTTTGAGGACAGAAGCGAAATTGAAACTATAATGTCCTCTTTGGAGCAGTTTCCACAGAACTACAGTAAGCATCCAATCTCCAAGCAAGAGGCAGTCATACATACACAGTAATTAAAATAATTCCAAACAGCGCCATTCGTACCGAGAGCTCCACAATTAAGTCTTTAAAGTCCTTGGAGGAAGTCTGAGAATTGAACTTTTCTGATAGTGCTTACTGCCAGAGGACTTTGCTCCCTGAATTGCTTGAAGCAAGCACTGTTTAAAAAAAAAAAAAAAATTTTTTTAACAAAGCCTGTTAATTGTATTTTTAAAAATTACTATAATAATCAAAGCCTTCCATCAGAGATCTTATTTTATTATCAGATTATACCCATTTGGGCCTCAAAATTGTAGCTCTCTCCAAACACAAAAAGTACCCAGAACCAGCAGCTTCTGGTTTCCTTACAAGACAGAAAGTCTTGCAAAGTGCTGCTGAGTAATTTGCCAGCACAATCTTATCTCTGACAGCTGCTTCAGAGGCTGACCCCGAGGAGGTCAACATTTTTCCACTAAGTCATGCTTTTTAATCATCTAGGCAGCAGAAAAATGAGAGGTTGCAACTGCAATTTGACGGGTGGGGAAGGCAGTGGAAAAAAGGACTTGAGTCAGACTTGCCAAGCACATGACAGGTAGGGTTGAGGCGGCAGGCCAGCCCGGCATGCTGCCTGCCTGCAGGAACTGTCAGGGAGTAAAGAACTGCCCCTGTTCCCAAAAGAAACTGCTTCTGGTTAAACCTCTTACCCCAAAGTGCTCCTTCTCTCTGTACTACAGAAAGGCAAAAACAAACACAAATCATTTTCCCTTCTCTCTGCGGCGCTCAGAGCCATTTCCCAGCCTCAGCCCAGGCTAGGGCAGGTCTAGAAGCATCCACCGCCAGCTGTGATTCTCCCACCCCTACAGCTTCCTCCCTCTGCCAGCCCTGGACTCCACACCCAGCAGCCACATTGGGCTGCCAAAGCTGATGGCTGAAATGAATCGAACGGACACCAAGTGTTATTAGTCCATTCTCATGCTGCTATGAAGAAATCCCCAAGACTGGGTACTTTTTAAAGAAAAGACTTTTTTTTTTTTGAGACGGAGTCTCGCTCTGTCACCCAGGCTGGAGTGCAGTGGCACGATCTCAGCTCACTGCAAGCGCCACCTCCCAGGCTCACACCATTCTCCTGCCTTAGCCTCCTGAGTAGCTGGGACTATAGGCACCCACCACTAAGTCTGGCTAATTTTTTGTATTCTTTAGTAGAGACGGGGTTTCACCATGTTAGCCAGGATGGTCTCGATCTCCTGACCTCGTGATCCTCTCGCCTTGGCCTTCCAAAGTGCTGGGATTGCAGGCATGAACCACTGTGCCCAGCCTAAAGGAAAGAGGTGTAATTGCCTCACAGTTCCGCATGGCTAGGAAGGCCTCAGGAAACTTACAATCATGGCGGAAGGGGAAGCAAACACATCCTTCTTCACAAGGTGGCAGGAGAGAGAAGTGCCGAGCACAGGGAGAAAAGCCCCTTATAAAACCATCAGATCTCATGAGATCTCACTTACTATCATGATGAGAATGGTATGAGGGTAACTGCCCCCATGATTCAGTTACCTCCGATCAGGTCTCTCCCACAACACGAGGGGATTACGGGAACTAAAATTCAAGATGAGATCTGGGTGGGGACACAGCCAACCCATATCACCAAGTTCCATCCTTTGCAAATGGAATGAAGCCTTGACGTTCACACACACCGTGAACCTTCCCAGGTCTTGCATGCCCCACAATGTAGAAAAGTAAGCACCATTCTTGTCTCCTTAAGCTCACCCTCAGGCCCAGGATTCTCTGCTCTAACAGCCTCTGCTGTTGGTGGGTCAAACAAATGCCCTGGGCTTCCCTGGACCATCCTGCTGCCTTCACCACCCTCATACTAAATCATCAATCCAACAAGGCAACCACTCACCACAAAGGGCCAAAGTTACTTAAATTGATGTTTATATTATATCACATATAAATTTCTGTTAATAAAAATTAAATAAAAAGTTTAGCTACCGGCCGGGCGCGGTGGCTCAAGCCTGTAATCCCAGCACTTTGGGAGGCCGAGACGGGCGGATCACGAGGTCAGGAGATCGAGACCATCCTGGTGAACATGGTGAAACCCCGTCTCTACTAAAAAATACAAAAAACTAGCCGGGCGAGGTGGCGGCGCCTGTAGTCCCAGCTACTCGGGAGGCTGAGGCAGGAGAATGGCGTGAACCCGGGAGGCGGAGCTTGCAGTGAGCTGAGATCCGGCCACTGCAACTCCAGCCCGGGAGACAGAGCGAGACTCCGTCTCAAAAAAAAAAAAAAAAAAAAAAAAAAAAAAGTTTAGCTACCTTTCTTATTTTTTATTAGTTTTTTGTTTTTTTTGTTTTTGTTTTTGTTTTCCTTGAGATAGGGTCTTGTTTTGTCACCCAGACTGAAGGGCGATGGCACAATCTCGGCTCTTTGCAGCCTCAACCTTTCAGGCTCAAGTGATCCTCCCACCTCAGCCTCCCAAAGTGCTGGGATTACAGGCATGAGTGCCTGGCCACGGTGAGGGTGAATTTTACAGGGGATACCTCTTCGGAGGCATCCTTTGCCTGGTGGCCTCCAGTCCCAACAAGCCCCCGCATTTGGGGAACTCAGATGAATTCACTTGAAAGGTCAAGGGAGCTTCAAGACTTTGTAGCAGGAAGAGATGGTCTGTAAGATAGTGGATTTTCGGGCTGTATAGATCAGTGCTGTCCAATAGAATGTTCTATGTATGGAAATGCTCTCTATCTGCGCTGGCCAAGATAGTAGCCACTTGCCATGTGTGACTATGGAGCACTTAAAAGGTGGCTAAAATTGGCCAGGCACAGGTGGCTCATGTCTGTAATCCTAGTACTTTGGGGGCAGAGGTGGGAGGATTGCCTAAGCCTGGAAGGTTAAGGCTGCAACGAGCAGAGGCTGTGTGACTGCACTCCAGCCTGAGCGACGAAACAAGACACTACTCCCCCCCCCAAAAAAAAAATTCTACTGACAATAAAAAACAAGAATAGTGGCTAAAAGTTTATATTTTATTTAATTTTTATTAATATACATTTATATGTGATATAATATAAATATCAATTTAATGTAACCTTAACTGGCCCCGTGTGGCGAGTGGCTGCCTTGTTGGATAGATGATTTAGTATGCGGACTACGAAGGCAGCAGGATGTTCCAGGGAAGTCCAGGGCGTCTGTTTGACGGACTAACAGTGGAGGCTGTTGGACCAGAGAATCCTGGGCCTGAGGGTAAGCTTCTGGAGACCAGGAATTCCTCAGCAGGCTTCTTGCTTAGGCATAAAAGTTGCCAGTGAGCCAGTTCCCACCCAGTTCCTGTTTCACCCATGGAGGAGAACTGAAAGGCAACACCAGGGCTTCAAAGGCCCCAAATTTGGGGAGCTGGCTATCAACTGTCTGCCTGCACGCCAGGTGACCTAAACCTGCCTGCCCCTGGGGTGGGAGAGGAGAGAGATGCCTGGCACCTGGCATGGAAAATGTGAGCAATTCTGGTCAGAGCCGCCCTCCCCTGAGTGTGCATCTCTCAGCCATCATCTCTGACAAACAACCTGAGCTGGCCACAAAGAGGCCGAGGGCTCTGCAAAGAGCCGAGAGATGCTAATAGGGAAAGCGGACACCAGCAGGTGGAGGAGATGAAAGGTGGTTAACAGGACACAAAGGGCTAATTACCAGCTCTGCAAGCTGAGACCTCCGGAGCCTGGACATCTTGCTCTTTTTCTCAAGGGTGGAAAGAGGAAAGAGGAGGGCCAGGGGTGGAGAGGGAGGGGAGAGAGCCCGAGATACATAATCAAGCTAGCTCCCTAAGGCACTGTGGACAAAACCACACAGTAAGCCTCTACCCTCTCTTGTTGCAGAGAAATAAGAAACATCAGCCCAAACCCACTCAGGAAAATTGCTCTTCCCACAGGCAGACCACAGAGTCTGCAGGATCTGGCTTTTTCCTCGCCTCCATCTCTTATTATCTCTATGACCCTGGTCACATCATTTTATTGCCTCTGAGCCTCAGCTGCCTCCCGAGTAAAATGAGAAAACCACTTCCACTTTACGATATGGTTGGCATGGTCACAGTGCTGTGCCTTGAGAGCCAACACAGTGCCTGACAGGCTCATCGAAGCGGTGGCCCATTCTCCTCCTCTCCTCCTCTATAATTTGGGTCAGTGCTAATGCTGATCTTGCAGGGCTTTGGAGAGAATCAAATACAGGTATGTGTGAACATGCCCTGTAAACTCTACCTTCCTAATGATGGTTCTTACTAGGTAAAGCTGGGGTGGAGCATTTAGAGTGAAGAACCAAGGGGTCAACAGCTGTAGCTTGGGACAGGAGCAAATAGGCAGCACTCCTGAGCTTGTGCCCACAAATCCTAGGCCAAGTTCTTTGGAGAAACGGCTGCAACTTCATCACTTCCCTCCCCGTGCCTCGGTTTCCCCAGGGCATGGATTAGGCCTGCCAGAATGAAAACCATGCCCTTGTCACCACTCGACCCCTCACCAGAGGCCTTCCTCTTCTTCTACCTCCTCCTTCTACTTCCTCCAGGGGCCTGCCCCTCAGCTTCCCAAAGTCTGGATTTCTTCTCCTGGAGAACAACAAGGAACTGCCTTGTGTGTTCCTTCCTTCCTACGAGGGGCTGGCTTATAACAATGGGTAGATCTCTACCAGCATCCTGCTCTGCCAAGGGATGAATGAACAAGCAGCAGCTAATTCAAATAAAAAACACACCTGTTCTTTGCCCCCTAATAATGTGTGAAGGCAAGAAATTCAGTTTTTGAAATACTTGCCTCCTGCTATTTTATTATCATCATTATTATTATTTGCATTTTACTGGCTTTTCCACGTGGAATGTGGCTAATAAGAACAGAAAGAATTGTAGCAAAGGGCAGCAGGGCTACTAACTGAGATGCAGGGAAGGAAGAATATTCTCCAGTCTCTACTCAGAGACTTGTCCACTCACTGTCCATCTTTAAGATTCTCATCTTCCTTAAATCTCCCCTGCACTGGGGCTACAGAACATCCACCTCACTCTATTCTGTCTTGTCCTGGTGCCTCTAATCCTATAGAGGACTTAAGCAAAGATTTAGGGCTTATAACAACTGCTGGACCTCCTTCCTTTGGATCAAAGATGCTTAAGCCTCCAGCCTTGAAACTTGAAAGAAAAGGAAATCCTTTGGATAAACACCATCTTTCATAAACATCTCTCGAACACACACCCATCCTGCCAGTCAGGAGTTCCAAATTCTAATTAATTGCACTAATTTCTACTGCTAACTCTGGGCCCAGTAGAATGAGGAAGCTTTTGGAATGTTAGAGAATTTTTTCAAAGTTCTCTGGGGCAGTGAGAAAAGACTTGTTATCAGGCACAGATAACAAAAGACAGTTTTCAGGCACAGATGACTTTAAATATTCATGACTTTTTGACAGTATCATCACTACCTTCTTGAAAAAAGATTGGCCCCCTGTCACCTCCAGGCATCTGTGGGTGGCACATCCCTCTCTCTATCCTCCCTCCACTGGTACTACCCAAATGTCCCATGGTCACACCTCTCTCAGCTGCCATTTCTAACTATCCCCTCATTCTTTGTTTTGGAAACACAAATCTTGAATATTTAGCCTGTCCCACTGCCTTCCTTCCATTTCTTGTCTGGTTCTCTTTCTAACCCCCACCACGTAGCTTCCAGAAACATCCCTGGGTGGAAACAAATCTCGAAGGCCTTCCTTGCAGTCCTGCCCCATGGCCTTCGCTCCACTTTCATTCCGTCTCTACCCGTTCTGCAGTGCACTACCAGGACAACTCACTTTGTCCCCCCCGACCCCCCAAATTTTTTTGCCCCACACAAGAAGTCTTGCTTGATAGTAGCTCTCATAAAAGAAACTTGGAGATTTTAGTTGATCACAACTGCAGCACTGAGGCTAACAACTGAAACAAACAGGGATATATTCCTAGAGGTATATGCCTTTCAATGAAACCATCCACGCTAACAGAGGAGCTGATGGCCCTGCTACCCTCTCATCAGGCATATCTATTTAGCCTAGGGCAGCCATTCTCCAAGCTCAATTGCCAAGATCCTTTCGGGCCACGGAGGTAACATATTTGCATAGTACTACTAAAGATGTCCTTTGCCTTTTCCACAGTGTTAACACTTGCACTGAGGGTACAGAAAGCAACAGTGGAAGAAACTGCTGGCACTTTGGCGAGAATTAACATAGTGGCAGCAAACCATACTTGGCATCATCAGTTATTCCCCAGCTCACCCTCATGATTAAAAATGAAAGCAAGCAAACAAAAACAATTAATGCCCTTGATGAAGCAGTAAAAGTAATTTGTATTAAATATTGACTCCACCACATGTCACTTATATATGTGGCACAGTGAAATGGACAGTCAGCCCACAACATTTCTGCTGCTGACGGAAGTACAAGAGCAGTCGCAAAGAAAGCGGTCATGTGACGGAGTTGCCAGCTGAACTAGCCACTCGTGCCATGGAGCACCATTCTTCTTGAAAGAATGACCAACAAATTGTAGTTATTCCAACTTGGGTATTTGGCAGACATTTTCTCAAAAATGGACAAAGTGAGCCTGTCAGTTAGAGGAAAATGGCTGACAGTATTTATCATCAATGATAAAAATAGAGCTTTCAAGTGAAAATTAGAATTTTGGAAAAGTTGTATCAGCCACCACAAGCTTGACAGCTTCCTAATGCTTGAGATCAGTGGAGACATTAAGAAATGTGATTTTATGATATCATATAATGAAATGAGTCAACATTTTGAAGACCTGCATAACTCAGTGAACCCATATTTTCCAAATGATCAGAGCATTACACTAAGCATGGGTAAAAGATGCACTCAAAGTGCAAAATAGACTAATTAATTTTAGTGTACAAAAAGGTCACTGATAAGATTTCAGATATCACATTGCCACTAACATTTAAGAAACTACCACTTGTTGGCTGGGCACAGTGTTTCATGTCTATAATCCCAGCACTTTGGGAGGCTGAGGTGGAAGGACTGCTTGAGGCCAGGATTTCAAGACAAGCCTGGGCAACAGAGTGAGACCCTATCTCTACAATTTAAAAAAAAAAAAATAGCCAGGCATGGTGGCACATATCTATAGTCATAGGTACTTGGGGAGGCTGAGGCAGGAGAATTGCTTGAGTCTAGGAGTTGGAGGCTGCAGTGAGCTATGATCATGCCATTGCACTTTAGCCTAGGTGACAGAGCAAAATACTGTCAAAAAAAAGGAAGGAAGGAAAGAAGGAAGGAAGGAAGGAAACAAACTACTACTTGACTACTACTTGTTGAATTTTATGAAGTACCAAAGAAACAAATCTGTATAGACTAGATATCCTTCATTGACTTCAACCAACACATACTGCAACAGATTGACTGGAGAAGCACATGAAAGTCTAGCCTAGTCTTCTATTAAACTAGACATTAAACAGACATGCAGAAATGTAAAACAATGCCTCTCTTCTCACCAAACAATTTCTGTTTTGGAAAATACATTTTTTATTAAAAACTTTTATTTATATTAACATGTAACAGTTTTGTTACTCTAAATGAATAAATAAAAAATTTTGAAAATTCTGTTTTAATTTCTGAAACAGTAAATATCAAAAGATATAATCAAAACAAAAGACATAATCATGAACAAAAGCTCTTTGGGTGGTCCTAAATAACTTTTAAGAGTGTAAAAGGGACTGAGACCAAAAGGTTTGAGAATAGTTGGCCTGGAGAAATAATCCTCTCAGTAAGACAACTATGGGCCAGGTGCGGTGGCTCACGCCTGTAATCCTGGCACTTTAAGAGGTAAGGCGGGCAGATCACTTGAGGTCAAGAGTTTGAGACCAGCCTGGCCAACATGGTGAAACCTCGTCTCTACTAAAAATACGAAAATTAGCCAGGCGTAGTGGTGCATGCTTTTGATTCCAGCTACTTGGGAGGCTGAGGCACAAGAATCCCTTGAACCTGGGACGCAGAGGTTGCAGTGAGCTGGGATCGTACCACTGCACTCCAGCCTGGGTGACGGAGTGAGATTCTGTCTCAAGGAAAAAAAAAAAAAAAAAAGATTATGTAAGTCAAGGTTGAAAAACAACATATTTTAAAACTGGTAAAGATTTGATGGGAACATAAAAGGTGCCTTCTGATATCTGAAAGGCTGATAGGTAGGGAAAGAACAGGTTTTTGCTTTTGTTTTTTAAACTCCAACGGGCACATCTTAGGATAAGGATGGTGGATTTCATGTCATTATTCAGCTTCTAAAAAACACAATAAGGATTAGCTCTCTCACTTACAGACATGGAAATCAGGCCCAAATAGGTGATGTGAGTTGCCTGAGATGACATAGGTAGCAGCAAACCAAGATTAGAAACCAGTTATCCGGATTCTTAGTCTGTAATCCCTCTGTGCTGAGAGGTTCTGGGCTCTGTGTCACAGTGTCCAAAGAATACCTGGGTGACCCGATGTCAGGCTACTGTAGAGACATTCCTTATCAAGGTGATAGGACCAAGCTCAAAGCTGCCCTCCCTTCTGAGGAGCTACAGTGCTATCGCTTTGATTCTAAAGAAAGTATACATATCCGTGGTTTCCAAACTTTTAGTGTAGTCCCCAACAGAATTCTGAACAACTCTGTCTCCTTTCACATCTTCTAAAACCCCGATATATTATAAATATTAACGTTTTAAAACCAAATATACATCCCACTCTTTTAAACGTACTCAGTGGATTACACATACCGTAAGAATTTAACAGCAACCATGACCTATTAAAAAACTCAAGAACAAGCTCTTAAGTCAAATCTTGTATTCTTACCTTCTCTACGTAAAACTGTATTTCCATGGTACTTCTCCACATAATTTTTTCTTAATGTCATATATTTTTATGTTTGAAAGTTTTTCATCATTAGCTTTTCATACTTCTCTACAATAAAAAGATGTATTTATGCATATACATTGACATTTAAAAAAATGTCCTATGACCTTAAGGCTTTGTTAATTTACAAATTCTGGATTGGTTTATTGTAGCTATTAGTATATAACTGATCAACGAACATAGCACAAATAATTATTAAACACAAAGGTAAATTTTTATTGAGGTTTCTTTTTTTTTCTGTTTGTTTGAGACAGGATCACACTTTTACCCAGGCTGGAGTGTAGTGATGCGATCTTAGCTCACTGCAGCCTCCACCTCCTAGGCTCCAGCGATCCTCCCAACCCAGCCCCTCAAGTAGCTGGGACTACAGGTGCACGCCACCATGCCTGGCACTTTTTTTTTTTTTTTTTTTTGTAGAGATGGGGTTTCCCTGTGTTGCTCAGGCTGGTCTCAAACTCCTGAGCTCAAGCAATCCGTCCACCTCAGCCTCTCAAAGTGCTGGGATTATAAGTGTGAGCCACACATCCGGCTTTAATGAAAGTTTCTTACTGTGATAGTGAGTTGAATTGCGACAGGTTCTCTTGTAAAGGGGAAGAAGGGCAGTTTTGAAGGAAAGGTAGGACAAGGAAGCAGGTGAAGCTAGTCTTCAGGAAATGCAATTTGCAAAAAGCAAGAGAAGAAGGCTTAAGATGTGGAAATGGATTTCCTGAAAACCCTCCCTGCTGTCATGTCCTTTGGAAAGTGTCCGTGAACCCCAGGGGCAGCTGTCCTCCCATTTTAACATTTTGTTAAAATGTGAGGCAGTACAAGCATTATTAAGAAGTAATTTGGCATACAAATCTCTAACACTCAACTGCCAATGAAAACAGTCAGGAAGGTTCCTGATGCTTCAACTGTCATACCTGAAGGGCACATGACCAAAGAGATACAGATTTTAGAGGATCCTAAAAGGATTGTGCTGTGGAATTTCACACTCATTTGAGCTGGTATGTCTCAGCCTCGTGACACCGCCTTCATCATTCCTGTTGTGTCCATATACATGTCTTAGTTTTCCTTCACTCATTTGTTTAAAACATCCTTGTTTAAAAATCTACCACTACATAATGGAAAACTTGTCTTACATTTTTCAAGCTGTCTGTATAACACCTAAATGAACTTTGTAAACCATCAGGAGTATGTGGACCCTGCCGGAGCACTGGCCTGGGCTATGTGTTGTAAATCACCTAGACTCTTGGACAGTTGTTGGGTAGAAGGCCCTTCGACACTGGGTCCAAGACTTCCATTATGTTAAGATCTACTTTTAAGAGTCCAGCCCAGGCCGGGCGTGGTGGCTCATGCCTGTAATTCCAGCAATTTTGGGAGGCTGAGGCAGGTGGATCAATTGAGGTCAGGAGTTCGAAACCAGCCTGGCCAACATGGAGAAACCTGTCTCTACTAAAAATGCAAAAACTAGTCAGGCATGCAGTGGGTGCCTGTAATCCCAGCTACTCAGGGGACCGAGGCAGGAAAATCACTTGAACCAGGGAGGCAGAGGTTGCAGTGAGTCGAGATCGTGTCACTGCACTCAAGCCCGGGCGACAGAGCAAGACTCCATCTCAAAAAAAAAAAAAAAAAAAGAGTCCAGCCCATCCTTAATTCCAGGGAAGGAGTATTTCTCAACCATGAGTTATCCATGAGCCAGATCTGGAACCCCAGGAAAGCCAAGTTGGTTCAGAGACAAGGCATGCATCTGGTGAACCTTCTTGGGTCTCCAGAACAATGTAATTTTACATGGTTTACACAATGCTCAATGTCATTAATAGAATAAAGGAGACAAGCTGAGCAATTGCTGACCCACGTACATTTTTAATCCACAGAGGGGCCGGGCGCGGTGGCTCAAGCCTGTAATCCCAGCACTTTGGGAGGCCGAGACGGGCGGATCATGAGGTCAGGAGATCGAGACCATCCTGGCTAACACGGTGAAACCCCGTTTCTACTAAAAAATACAAAAAACTAGCCGGGCGAGGTGGCGGGTGCCTGTAGTCCCAGCTACTCGGGAGGCTGAGGCAGGAGAATGGCGTAAACCCGGGAGGCGGAGCTTGCAGTGAGCTGAGATCCGGCCACTGACTCCAGCCTGGGCGACAGAGAGAGACTCCGTCTCAAAAAAAAAAAAAAAATCCACAGAGGGTGTCAGTGTACCTACTATGGGACAAGAATATGATCACGAGCTATTTTGCAATGCTGGCTAAATGTTGCTTGAACATCATCAACTGTTATCATCACGCTTGAAGTAAGTTATTAACAAACAATAGGAAGATGTACAATATCTCCTAAATACTTTAAAACAGCCAAATATCTTTCTGACTCTATCCAAAAAGCTCTACCATTATCCCGTCTTTATAGATGTTCTACCCTGGAGATTCTATTTGCTAGAGCTTTCGATGCTGGGAGTTTATATTTTGATAAACTCTTTGATGTTTTCTGTTTTTAAGGTAACATATAATCAGGAGGCTTAATGATGCTGAATCTCTTTGAATCAGTAATTCTACTTCCAGGAACTTATGCCAAAGAAACAAATCAGACCTGTGCAGAGATTTCTGTAAAATGATGTTCAGAATAGTGTTCTTTGTAAGAACATAATATGCCACAACGTAAATATTCAGCATTAAGAAATGTTACATAACAGAATTTTACAAAGAAAACCAAATGACAAGAACATAGTCACGATATTATATTAAGTGAAAAAGGGATCCACTACAGCATGTACAGTACGGTCTCAATTTTATTTTTTAACTATAAGTGCATAGAAAAATACTGAAAGTAAACATACCAAAATGTTTCAGTGGTAGAAATATAGGTGTGGATTTTTTTCTCTTCACATGTCTCTGTATTTTCCTAAATTTCTATAAAGAATAAATATTGGCCAGGCGTGGTGGCTCACGCCTGTAATCCCAGCACTTCGGAGGCTGAGGCGGGCGGATCACTTGAGGTCAGGAGTTTGAGACCAGCCTGGCCAACATGGCAAAACCTCGTCTCTACTAAAACTACAAAAACTAGCCGGGCATCATGGCACAGGACTGTAATCTCAGCTACTCGGGAGGCTGAGGCAGGAGAATCACTTGAACCCGGGAGGCAGAGGTTGCAGTGAGCCGAGATTGCACCACTGTACTCCAGCCCGGGCCACAGAGTGAGACTCCATCTCAAAAAAAAAAAAAAAGAACAAATATTACCTTTATAATAATAACATACATGTAACAGTATATATACACAATCATACTTTTACCTTTTTTCAAGAAATCCTATTCCACAGACTCGATTCTAAGGAAACAGTATAAAGTATGAACAAAGATTTATAAAAAATTGTATATAAATTTTTATATACATATTTGCATATTTATAAGAGAAAATATATGTAACCTAAACATTTCAACAATTGAATGATAAATTATGTTTTAACTTTATGATATATTATACAGTTATTAAAAATGATAGCTTGGAATATTTTTAAGATAAATTATCATGATATAGTGCTAATGACTTAGATGCCATTAAGTAAAGCAGCAAAATACAACAATGTGTGATCCTGGCTACATAAAAACGTAAGTGCACTGGGAAAGAAGGCAAAGATGCTAAATTGTTAACCATTGTGATTTATGCATGGTGAAATTGTGGTGACTGTAAAACAAAAAAGTTTAAGAAAGAAAATAGGTCGGGTGCGGTGGCTCCTGCCCGTAATCCTGGCACTTTGGGAGGCTGAGGCGGGAGGATCACTTGAGGGCAGGAATTCGAGACCAGCCTGGCCAACATTGTGAAACCCCATCTCTACTCATAAAAATACAAAAATTAGCCCAACATGGTGGCACACACTTGTAGTCCCACCTACTCGAGAGGCTGAGGCAGGAGATTCCCTTGAACCTGGGAGGTGGAGGTTGCAGTGAGTGGAGATTGCACCATTGTATTTCAGCCTGGGCAACAAGAGCAAAATTCCATCTCAAAAAAAAAAAGAAAGAAAGAAAGGAAGAAAATAAAAACAAAAATTCCATAATGAGTATATGTTTCTTTTAAAATTGGAAAAGTAAGCATAAAAAGAATAAAATACATATTTTATCAATAAAAATATGAAATTGCCAACAAAGAGGGAAAGGGAAGGAAAAATTTCCTATAATTAAAACGCTAATCTAAAACAACCACTTATTAGCCCCCATCTGCCCTTACAGTTGTGTGTGTGAATGTGTGTGTTGGT
Organism: Macaca fascicularis; assembly: GCF_037993035.2. Classification (NCBI taxonomy): domain Eukaryota; kingdom Metazoa; phylum Chordata; class Mammalia; order Primates; family Cercopithecidae; genus Macaca; species Macaca fascicularis. The sequence goes on from NC_088387.1 coordinate 91,952,902, forward strand.
GGATGTGGGCTGGCACCACTGCCTATATCCATGGGGATAAGTGGCTGACCTCAAGGCCACCTACTAAATTAGGGCTTGTATGCAGGGCTACATCTAGTGAAAATGCTGAGAAATTGGGAAAGCCAAGGATAGCTCTTAAATCCAGTTTGAACAAGTGCTTTAAGCTCTCCTAAGAAAAGGTGGAAGATGAATTCATGATATATTTTAAATTCTGTTTGGGAACCACCAAATCAAGTTAGGAGAAAGTCAGGCTTAGACACCAACTGTATCTGTACTGAAATTTATGAGTGCCCTCTTTGCTCAGACCAATTCCATTTTATGTGAGAAATCCAGAACTTTCCTTCCCATTGGTTCAAATAAAATTCCTGGCTGAGAGGCAAGGAGTGGATGAGTTTCAGCTAAATGCTTGGGGTCTCTTCCACACAGTTTACCTAAATAAGCTACTGCCGGTGCGAGGCAATTAAGTCCACCAGAGAGGGGGCTTCAGGGGGCTCCCAAAGTTTCCTTGAGGTTAAAATGCTAGCTTGAAAACAGTTTGGAGAAAGCTTTGGGTAAATTTAAATTGTTTTTCAAGATGGGCCTGTGTAATAAGGGGCCCTCCCTCAGCCCAGGAAGGAAGCAGAGGATTTGATGTGCTGATAACAACGCCTTCCTGAGCTGCGCTTGAGGACAAGGGAAGGGCAGGTGGCGAGGTGAGAGGCAGGCAGAGGCAGTACAGAAGCTACTAGACTGGGAAGGAATGAAGCCCCAGCTAGTCTAAGCCCTGTGTGAATGAGGGCCTGTCTTCATATCCTCTGAGGATTACTTCAGGACTCAGGCCTGCAAGATCATTTCAGGACATTTACTAGACACCCAGGAATAGCTCTTGGCTACAGTCACAACATTCGCCACCCAAACTCATCCCTTTCCCTAACAGTACCATCCTTTCTGTCCAACGTGGGAGACCGGGCCTACTGAGAGAAAATGCTGATCCTATAAAAACTGGCTTCCTGAGACTGCCAAGATAAAAGGATTCTCAGTGCAGGACGGGGAGAGAGGAAGGGCCGATCCATCATCCAGGCTCATTAAGCAACTCTTTGTAGGACACTGTGCCCAGCGTCTTAGAAACAAAGAGCAGTCTAAGACACAGCGCCTGGCTCAGCAGAGAGGTGAACACATAACCTCTCGGAGAGAGAGGCATCAGGCCCAACACAGGCCCCTTGAGAAGAGGCTGGGATGTATGGCCCTAGTATGCAACATGTTGGCTGGGAAAGTGAAGAAAGCTTGTTCTCTCCCTGGCCAGGCTACAGACTCACTGTTGTGACCGGGGGGCTCATGGGGGCCAGGAGGAAAGCCCCATGGGTGTAATTCCAGCCGTCTGCAGGGTAGTGTAAGAGGAAAGGTGATGGATCCTCACACAAAGTAGACTTGCTCTGAACAAGGTGAACAATGACTCACATAGAGGCAGAATGTGCAGACACGGGCCCAGTGCCACTCAGAGAAATACATGATTTGTGCTTTTGAGACCAGTGGCCCTAACTGCCTGTCCTACATCCCATTCCTACGATTTTTATCAAGGAGAGAGGCGGGTGGAGGGAGTAGGGATAGGAGAAAAGAAAGTTGTTTCAATTCCAGGAACATGTGTCCGTGGCTGGATGCCTCCTGCCAAATGTTTTGGAATTTTAGCTCTATGTCTCTCCAGGGACTACTGAGGCCTTTTAAGTCTGACATTGTGAAAGATGTTTCCTGGCGACCATGGGACTTGCGTGTAGCTGCTCAGCAGCGCCTCCCAAACTCTTGAGGACATGTGGGGTACTACAGCTGGGAGTAACCAATGAGACGCGTAATGAGGAGGCAGAGAGAATGGATGCGTCATGCCCAGAATGGCCTCGTGAGCTGGTGGGGGACAGAGGCCACAGACCAGAAACCTTCTCAAGGGCTTAACCCGCCACCTGTTTCCACACACACACATTCCACCCAGGTAGAACCGGTAGAGTGAAGCCAGGCTCAGGAGGTCTCCATCAAGAGAGGCTCAGCAGAGATGTGAGCAAAGAGAAGGGGTTTCCGAGATACCGCCTAACTTCAGCGATGAAATTGAGCCTGTCCTTTGAGAGACGAGTGCTGCTTCTGACAAAGAGTGAGAAGGGCCAACATGGAGAGATTTCGTCTCTACTAAAAATACAAAAAATTAGCCGGGCATGGTGGCGCACTCCTGTAGTCCCAGCTACTCGGGAGGCTGAGGCAGGAGAATCGCTTGAACCCAGGAGGTGGAGGTTGTAGTGAGCAGAGATCGCGCCACTGCACTCCAGCCTGGGCGACAGAGCAAGACTCCATCTCAAAAAAAAAAAAAAAAAAGAGTGGGGAGGAGGGAGGAGTGAGAGAAATGAGGTGGCTATTTCTGGACCTGAGAGATAAAGGGGCAAGAGATCCTGTGCCGGGAGAGGCTGGCCGTCCACCCTCAGTGGTCCTTCAGACCACTCCTCAATGCAGGGCCATAGCTGAGGCTCTCAAACTGCACAAGGCAAATACTAAGGCTGAGGCAAGAGAGATCAGCTCCCTAGCCTGCTCTTCCCTACCACAGAAAGCACCAGGACATCACTCCCTCCCACGTGGGAATGCAGGAAGCTCTCAGCTCTGTTTATCAAAGGGAATGAGTGGTGCACAGGAGCACTGTGCTGTGTGAAGAAATGGCTCCTCCTGGCTTCCTCCCTCCCAGAGCATCCTCCCTCGCTGCCCTGAGGAGGGGAGCCCGATGCTTGCCTGACTGACGGATGTCAAATGGAGGGGGATGTGACCAAGAATAAAAGCAGAAGGAATCAAAGGGCAGCCAGGAAGGGATGTTGCTGATTAAAGAAGCTTAAAGAGCCTGAGGAGGGATAATGTGCTCAGACTTTGGTCCAGGTGCTTTAGAAGGAACAGTTTTAAATGAAAACCAAGGAGCCACATCTGTATCTAGACCTTAGCTGGGGTGATGAAACTCTAGAAGCCTTGGCTGCTGTGCTGAGGAAGTTAGAGTAGCAAGGCCAGGGTCCCAGTGCCCTCGGGTGGTGGCAGTGTGGGTGCTCACAGGTAAACTCCCAGGACCCTTCCCCAGACAAAGCCCAGGCCAATTCGGGCACAGCATTGAAGGAGACCCAGTTGCAGAGGCATTCCCCAACACCATATTTTTAAGAGTCCCTGGAGACAAGGAAGCAGCCGCTGACTTGCTTCCTTGAATTAGGGTGAGGAAGAAGGCACCGGGGCAGCAGAAATTCCTGTTCCACAGGCTGGATGGAGGTGGGGAGGGAGCTGCTGCCATCAGGGAAATCAACATCCTGCTGGAGAGCCTCCCACTCAGCTGGTTAGCTGGCCGCCACCCACAGCCCGCCTGCCCAAAATGTACTCACACTTTCTAGTAACCATTTACTCACCCACCCCACAGGGTGTCACAATTCATGTCAAGTGAATGTGCACACGTGGATTTCCCTTGCTGAACTGCCTCTCCAAATGAATGTTACTGCAAAACAAGGCACCAACCCGCAACACAGCCCTAACTGCCCCAGGACAGCAGCTAGGGCTTCCTTGAATCTTTCAGGGGATTAAAAGGGCATCTCTCTGAAACCTTGGTAGGCATGAGCCTGAGCAGGCCCTTTCCAGAAGCTAAGGCAGAAGAGAAGGTGGCCAGCTTTAGAATTAGGAGACTCCACTTTATGGAAATAATCACCGCCCACTTATAGCACTTAGGCACCTTGGGTGGGGGTGGGGTACAAAGATGAAGATAAGTCCTCCCTTGCCTTCGAGGACCTAGGCAAAGAGAAGGTAAAGCAGAACCCATATCCTTGAAGCAGCGCGGCATCATTGGTAAGTATAAAATGCCACAGGCATTAAAAGAAAGGCCACATCTGGTACAGAGAAATCAGGAAAGCTTCATTCTCGGTAGATCTGCAAGGTGGGGAAGTGACTGACGAAGTCCAATGTGCCATTTATTTGATGACTTTGTTTTCAAGGTCAAATCACAAGCCTGAGATCCTATTTCATCTGCCAAGTCTGGACTGATGTCTCCTTCCCATTCTCAGTTCCTTAGAAAAGCAGGTCTCCGTAAAAGTCACGTACTATTATTATCCTTAGGAGGAACGCCAAGAATAGAGCTCCGAGATCTCCTGCCCCCAGCCCTGAGCCCAGCCGGAGCAGGCACAGGGAAGGGGCTCCAGCCAAGCGCCAGTCCCAGCCAATCCCCAGAGCTCTGGTGGGAATGTGTCTAATTGGATGGCACTAGCTTTGAGTGGGTGCAGAGAATATCTGTCACACAGCAATTGTCAGACCAGCTCACTGCACAGCCCTGCCCCCGGCATAAACAGGGGCGAGCCCAGGGGTGTCTGAAGGTATAAGAACATTACCTTAGAGATGGAGCTGCCCTCTCAAAGTCCTAATTTTCTTTCAAAGCCCAGCCCCAGTCTGCCCTCCCTCTGATTCCGTCAGTTGGATTTCATTGTTGCTGTCAATGCCTGGACTCACTGTAGCTTCTGTATGTCCCACACCTGGACTGACTGCACCACCTGTGTTCCGGATGTTTATGTAGATGCTGGGTTCTTACAAGGGTCCTGGACCCTGGGCACAGAGGCCAGCACAGCAGGTTGCACAGGGAAAGTGCCCCTAAATATTGCAAGGTTGAATACTACAATCTCCCTTTCCTCTTCAGCAGGCAACCATGAGACCTTTCTGAAATCAGAAAAGTTGTGAAAAATTGTGACCAGAGTGCTTTGAAGTTCCAAGTAAGATATTTTGGAACTGGGGAGTGGTCCCCATCAAGGCAGCAGACACATTTCCTGGGAGGGGGCTCTGAGAACTGGGCCCTCAGTCCAGCACCACGAGGGAAGATTTGAGGATCCTTTGCTCAGGCAGTGCCAAGATGTGTCAGGCACCCAGAGGCGATTTTATTTTCCTCCTGCCCTTGCAGCCCCAGTGTGGCCTTCCTCCCCCAGCTCCTTCCTCCCTCATTACCTGCCCTGAGTCTCAGGTCCCGCAGAATGGCCTGAAGGACTTGAAGCATTGAGAAAACTGCCCTATAGGGTCTGGCCGTTTATCCTGGGATGTGTTTAAAAGGAAAATATGAAAAGCACACACAAGACGAACAGATGACTGCATTTGGAAAGGTTCTGTGATGGAAATCTAAAAACCCAGAACCGAAAGAGAACCTCACCTGTAACCACAGAGATTCAGTCTGACTCAGGGGCTTGGAAACTGCTACCCAAAACCCCCTGCCTGGTGGGCCAGGAAACTTCTACCCCTCCCACCAGGTTGGGGGGCCCTCAATTGTATTCCTCAGACCCACTCTGGGGGAGGAGGGTAGAAAAGTCAAACGGGGCCGGGCGCGGTGGCTCAAGCCTGTAATCCCAGCACTTTGGGAGGCCGAGACGGGCGGATCACGAGGTCAGGAGTTCGAGACCATCCTGGCTAACACGGTGAAACCCCGTCTCTACTAAAAAATACAAAAAACTAGCCGGGCGAGGTGGCGGGCGCCTGTAGTCCCGGCTACTCGGGAGGCTGAGGCAGGAGAATGGCGTAAAAACCCGGGAGGCAGAGCTTGCAGTGAGCTGAGATCCGGCCACTGCACTCCAGCCTGGGCGACACAGCGAGACTCCGTCTCAAAAAAAAAAAAAAAAAAAAAAAAAGAAAAGTCAAACGGTAGGAAAGAGAGTTCCCCCTTGCCCCATACACCCCCTTCAGGCTAATGGCTACTTATTTCCAGTCAGCAAGACTGCCAACACAGACAAAACAAAGGGGCCTCCTTAGCCTCCCAAGTGTGTCTGAAGTCATGTGAGCCTGCCTGAGCTTTTAGCTTGGTTCTATCTGATTACTATCCCTCCATGGCACCCCCTCTGGCTCCCTGGCTTTCTATTTGTTTTGTTTTGTTTTTTTAATTTACAAAATAAATGTCCCTGGAACAGTTCTCAGGAATGACCAGCCAGAGTCAACCTAGACCCTAGTGGAACCAAGCCATGGTGTGGATAAACAATACATCAGAAGGACAAGGCTCTGGGGTTAGACAGACCCAAGTCACTGACTCAGGCTGAGCCATTTCCTCATCTGTGAACAGGGTGAGGATCCCCACCTGGGAGCTGTGGTGAGGTGTGAGCAAGGTAGCGTCTGTAGAGTACTTGGCGTGCAGCGGCCATACCTTCACGTCTGTAGCATGGACCCATCACACTCCCTTTCGACTTCCCTGGGCTGGCCATCCTACACAACTTCCCTAGCCCCAAGGTCTTCCTTAAGAACAGACTCCTCCCTCTCCCCAGTTTAACAACATAGGAACTCTCCTCCAAAGCCCTAAACCAGCTCACAGCCCAGAGGGAACTGCAGGTGCTCCACTGCCCCCGCCCCCCCATCCCAGGGGCAGTAGAGAGGCAGCAGGGCAAGCCACAGAAGAGGGCTGGGGTGAGAGTCCAGAGGGCTCACTCCGGTCCCTTTTTGTGGTCCTTGTGCATTTTGGATCCACCACACAGGATGATCTCCAAGCAAGATCCCAGCAATAACATCCCTGAGCTAGCCTCCCTTTGGGGAAAATCTCTTCCTCTCTAAGTGGTTTGAATGTTAACTCTGAATCAACAGGTCAACAATCAGCCCAAGGAAGAAAGCAGCATTGGACATGGCTATCCCCACCAGACCACCCTTCTGCAGAAGCCCCCGACAGCAAGGCTTCTACTACCCCAGGCATGGCTGGGAAGGAAAGTTCTGGTCTCAATCGACTACACAAATCACTTGCTCCTTTGCTGCGGTGAATGGGAAAGTTCACAGAGCCAGTAGGGTTAATTCATCACAATGGCTAATGCTTGCTGAGCCCTTATCTGTCCCAGACTACGAATGCCTTCTACACATCCACTGGTCACCGTCATGGTGAATCTTTACCGCAATCTTAGGAGATAAGAACGATGTTGTCCCATTTTACGGATGAAGAAACTGAGGCTTACTGGCATTAGGGGACTCTGCCACAGTCCATGGCTCTTACAAGTGACACTGGGATGCAAAACCAAGTCTGTCCCCACCCCCAACAAAAGCCACTAGGCTCTAAAGAGTCAAGAGGGAAGCCAGGACTTACTCACCTGGTAGGAAAGTCCATCCTTGCGGGGGCTGAGGCCGATCTCCTCCATGGGCTGGGTGTTCATCATCACCTCAGTCATCTCGGCCGATCTCAGATAGTCAGGGCTGCCAAGAAACCCAGACCAAAAGTCAACAAACATATGCACTTTCACATTCCTAACTCTTCATGCATTCACTGCTATGGGATCAGGGGACTGTCTGGAGACAGGAAGAGAGGTGTTCAAAACAGAACTTGCAGAAAAACAAGCTCACACCCTGAGGAAGTGCCTTGCAAGCCCACAGCCCCAGGGCTCAGCCCCAACAGACAAAGCTCATTGTCTGCAGACCTCTCAGGCAAACCTCTTCTCTCCTCTCTTATACTCTAGTCCCCACTGGCACAGAGGGACCCCGAATGTTTCTTCAAATGACAGAACTAGAAAAACCAAAACAATAGGTAGCTGAGTCCATCTGTCTATATTAAAACCAATTCAACCACATCTCCCTTCACCTCTCCAACTAAGAATAAAAATAATCCTCACATGAATTTTCCAAAGGGGAACTCTATATATTATTATTACATAATAGCAATAACAGGTCAACTGGAGGGAAACAAAGTCCAATCATACAGCTTTCCTAAATTTCTGTCTCTCTGGTGCTCCTTTTAGCAAAATGCTCCACTTAAAGCCCCAAGGGGTCAGCTTTTCTGCAAGTTTCACATCTGCCATCCAACCCCTTTCTCTAGCCCCAGACACAGCAGCTGCTTGCTCGCAGCTTCAAAAACATCCCCTGGATTAAAAGCCTTAAGGATACCCGACTCTGATTGCAAAGGAAATTTCCAGAGGGGCCAAGTTGGCCCACCGATGGCTGACATGTAAAAGTGCCTTGTACTCTCTAAGCAGGATACGAATATTCCGTTATCCTTGCACAAGCTCTGGGCACATATAGGATCCTGTGCACATAATGCTGAACATAAGCACCAAATCCAGGTACCTGCTACACAGCACCCAACGCTTTCCACCACCGTGCCTGTGCATACGGTTTAAAACAAAAATGTTTGTTTTGAGGGGGGATATCTAAGGAAACAGGGGTACCAGATTCCTCTTCAATTGTATGGTTAGGAACAGAAACAATAGGTTCTAGGCTCTGCCCCTCAAGAGCTGTGTGATCTTGAACAAGTCCTGTAACTTCTCTGAGCCACAAGTGTCCTGTTTGTCTGTTACTCTGATGCTAACAGTGCATACCTCACAGTTAGGTTAAGGGTTAATGTCTGCACAAAAGCATTGCAAGCTACAAAGTGCTAATCGATGAAATAATCTTAAATCTTAATTTCCCATAATACTTCTAATGGGCCCAAGCACCCACCTTGGTAAATTTTGAGCAGCCAAAGGCACACAGCCTCTAACAGCCTTTAAAGCCTCACGTATAATAAGGCACCGAGGGAGAGGCAAGGGAGGGGCACCCACAAGAAGGGTACACAAGCCTCGGGGTGGGGGAACTTGAACTGTTGAGAGAGGGAAGTTCAGTCCCCTCTCTAAACACTGACAGGCTGGGATGGGGGCGGGGAGACTAAGAAGATGCGGGGTTTGGGGCCAAGTTTAGGTTCGGGAGCTGGCCCCTGCAAAGGCAGTTTCCTCCCGGGTCCTGGAAAGGCTGTTGGCGACCTCCAAAGAAAGGAGCCAGAAGAGCGCCCACAGGGCGAAGAGCCTGACGTAGGGGCGGCTCTTCTTCGCTCGGGGCTGTGGCGCCGGCCCGAAAAGTTGAAGCGAGAAGCATGAACTTTCCGCTTCCTGGGCCAGGCCGGACCCCGCCGACGCTTGCGCCGGGTTTCCCTTCGCTCAGCGCCTGCCAGAGACTCGGGGCCGAGCTCCCCACGTCCGCACCTGAGAGCGCGCTCCGGGGCCGCCAGCGCTCGCCCCCGGCCGCTTCTCGTCTAACCCAGCGCAGGAAGGAAGAAACCGCCGGCAAGGAAGTCCCAGCAGCCAGGGGCCTGCCTCTCTCTGCAGCCCTCCCGGCTCCGATCCCTAGTCCGGGGCAAACCTCCGACGCCCCGCGCCCGGCCCGGGCTCCTTCCCCCACAGCACGGCGAAGGCGGCTCCTCCCAGTCCCGGTCCCCACCACTGTGCGTCGGTTTTTAGGGGCCACGGAGAGGGCAGGGGTTGAGAGGCTGCAGTGTGTGCCCTGCTGCTTGTGGCTTTAGTGGGGTTACGCGTGGGGAGAGCGTTTCCCGCCCCCCACCCCCCGGAGCTCTGCAAACCCGGCGGCTGCACCAGCTCAGCCCCGCTGCAGCCGGCCTCGACGTTGAGACTTGCATGCAAACAAAAAGAAAAAGAGGAGGGGCCCGGGAAGAGCAGGAGCCCCCCTGCGCCAAGCGGGGCGCGCGCCTCCTGCAGCTCTCCGCATAGGGGGGTTTCACCGGGGGGGGGGATTCACACGTGACCCCTGGCTTCCCAGCCAACCAATACAAACCCTCCGGCCGTCACTTGGGTGAGGGCTCCGAGTTCACGTCCTTTGTCTGGATGTTCTCAGCACCCCCTCCCCCCACCCCCACCTTTGCAACCTTGATGTTGACTCCTGCGCGGGCTCGGGCGGCGGGTTAGCGCTGAGCGCCCGCGCCGCCGGCTGCCCTCGCACCCGGAGCCCGCACGAAGCAGGCGCCCGGACCCGCAGCCACCGCCGCCAGACGGACGCCCGCCGCAGGCGCAGGGTACTCACCAGTGAATGGGGAAATATATAGACATGAAGTCCTAGGGCAGGCTGACACACGCCCCTGTGATTTAAAAACGGTCCCTGCGTCCCGAGTGAGGATGACACGGGCGCAGACAGGCACGGCAGGCGGCCTAGTGCGGGCACCTGGCGCTCGCCGTCCGCCTTCCCAGGACAGCCCCACGGCCAGCAGCGTCTGCAAGGCGGACACAACTACCCGCTCTCCACTGAGCTCTCAGCCCCACAAAGAACCCGGGAAGCCGTATTTATAGGGGCGGGGGCGGGGCTTGGCCCCGAGAGGCCCCGCCCTCCCTCGCCCGCTCCTGGAATAACGTCACCAAAATCATGAATGGCTTCAGCGCTGGCGGCGGCTCGGGGGCGCGCTCGGCTCTGCTCCCGGGGCCGTGGTTCGCTGCGGCTCCGAGCCCGGCCCCCTCCCGCCGCTCTCCCACGCGCACACGGGCTCACTCACACCAGCCCGGACTCCGCGTCCGCACCGGCCCGGACTCCGCGTACGCGCCGCTTCCCCCTCACAACCCCCTCCGCGTACATCCCGGACTCCAGCGCGGCGGAGTGGGCGCGAGGAGGGCGCGGGGGCAGCTCCGGACGTGACCGCTCGGCGGCCGCGCTGCGCCGGGGTAGGGCGCCCGCCACTCCTCCACCCCGGCCACCGGCGCCAGCGTCCTCCTTCCCATCCACTGGCTGTCCCCCAGCCCGCACCTCGGGACCCCTCTGAAGCGTTTGTTCCCCCGACTAGGCCTCTCCCTGGAATCCTCGCCCGCAGCCTTGCGATCAGCGCGGGTAAACAAGAGCATGGTTAAAGAAGAAGCAGTGGGAAGGTGCGAGAGACGCGGAGCCAGGGGATCGAGTGCCCACGGGGCGCGTTGGCTTGCGAAGGGCTGGTCTGCAGCCCTGAGTTCTGTGGAAGGTTTTATTTGTGGGAGCAAGGATGTGGTGTCGTCCTGGGTAGGGTTTTTCCATTGCAGACACACACACACGTACGCACGGTCCGCAGCGGGGGCAGGGGGTGCGGGCGGGCGGTGTGCGCGCCGTCCCCCATCCTTGACTCCCACGTCTCCTCCGAGGAGTCGCTTATGACAGCAGAAACAAAGAGCTTTAGCCGAACGCCTCCCACACTGCCCAGGAATTGCAGCTCCGGGCGTCTGTCCAGGAAGGCAAAGCTGCGCAGCCCCCCAGAGCCACATGATGGGAGTCTCACTCCGGACCCAGCGCTGCCCCTCTGTGGCCTTCCGCTTCAATTACGCCTGTAAAATGGCTTTAGAACCCTGACCTACCCGTGTATAGGGGCTAGGGAAAGGGGGCGCGGGGCGATCAAAAACTAAGCAAAATTAAATCGGCTTTGAAGTTAATCAGCTCTTTAAAAGAAAGGCAGTGAGTGTACTGAATCCCTATATAGGTGCTTGAAAGTGGAAACGCCTAGCTTATCTCAGGCAAAAGAATGACAGAATTAATTGTGAGGGTTCAAGAGGGGTAGGACCCTGAAGGAAGCCAGGAGAGAAGACCCTCATAATTTTCATCAGTCCCCGCAAAACCAACCCAAACAAAAATTATAAGAATTGATGAGAATAATTTATTTAAAAATAACTGGGCTATTTTCAATCACGTATATGCTTATATGTACAGCCTGAGTAAAAATAGTGTGCTTCCTATGAAAACACAGCTTCATGACAAGCCCCTGGCTGCCCGCTCCAACCAGAGAAATTCCCCCACCTCCCAAGCTAACCGCATTCTCTTCCTCTGGGGGTGGTGCCTGATGGAGGTGCTAATCGGGAGATGCTGCAGGACAGGGGTTATTGTTGGTGTCCTGCACACAGGGTGGGGAAGCTTCTCAGTGTCACTGGCCAGGTGGGACACATTGTCATCTAGGCAGCCACAAGAGAAGCCAGTGCTTCGAGAGCTAGTTTCCAGGCTGAGACTTCCTGGCACTCGGAGGAAAATGTCTGGACTAGACCCCGGATGGGCAGGATGGAGCCTTCTGCCATTTCTTCCCAGTAGCAATCTCTGGTGAGGCTGGGATCAGAGACTGTCGCGGCACTTTTACACATAACACACATACTTTACGTGTTTATGATTATTGCCATATGAAGCTTTCAAAACTCGGAAAGCTATTTACCCCCCCCTCCCCATTTCCCAAATATCTAAATGTCGAAATGGCCTTATTTTGGAGAAGAGGGTGGGGAGTAAGGCCTCCATCAGCTGTTATATGGCCTCTGGAAAAATCCTCTATATTGGAGTGCATTGAGGGAATTACCTGAGGCCTATGCTTTGGGAAACTTATTAATGCCCATTTTAGCTAAAGTTCATCTCTGTCAGTAAGTTAAAGTAGAAAATAAGCCTGGGGTTGTGATCCCAAGTCTACATTTTCTGTTTCTCCTCTGGAATCACAGTGACACATCCATTCATTTGAAAATATGGCAGGCGGCTGGGCACAGTGGCTCACGCCTGGTAATCCCAGCACTTTGTGAGGCCGAGGCAGGTGGACCACCTGAGGTCAGGAGTTGGAGACCAACCTGGCCAACATGGTGAAACCCTGTCTCTACTAAAAATACAAAAATTAGCTGGGCATGGTGGCGGGTGCCTATAATCCCAGCTACTTGGGAGTCTGAGGCAGGAGAATCGCTTGAACCTGGGAGGCAGAGGTTGCAGTGAGCTGCAATTGTGCACTCCAGCCTGGGCGACAAAAGTGAGACTCTGTCTCAAAAAAAAAAACAAAAGAAAAGAAAATATGGGACGCATGGTGCTAAGCTTTGATGCAACCATGACTAGCATGCCGTTTCTCAATTCTAGTCTATATGATGCCTTGCATGTTTTTTGTTGTTGTTGTTGTTTTTGAAGCATTTCATTGTCTTGGCTTTCAAAAGAATGTGATAAAGTTAACATAGCACAACTTACGGTCCTCAGTTCACAGATATGTAAACTGAGGCCAAAATAAATTAGGAGGCTTGCCAAAGATCACACAGCCAGAAAGACGTTGAGCTGGGCCTGGAAGTCAGAGGTTGTAGGCATACTCAGCTTCCCCCTCTGTTAACATAGCTCTGGCTGACTGCCTTTCCTTCATATCTCTAAAGATACAGAGTATTTCAATATGCACACTGACCATTTCTTCCCAATACCCTATGAGATAGGTTTCTGTCCCTACTGCCTTTGAATAAATGAAGAAACAGAAACACAAACGAATGAAGTTACTTACAGCCCCAGAACCTTAGAGCTGAATGAGACCTTCCAAATCACCTTGTCCCAGTCTCCTCGTTTTACAGGTGAGAAGACACCTAAGAGATTAAATGGCATGTCCAAGGTCGCCAGGCTATTAAGTGGTATAGATGGAACCTAATGCAGTCTTCAGACTGCTGGTCAGATGTTCTTTCCACTTTAACACTGCATCTTGCACTGCATTTGCCAAGAAGTCAGCAGCAAAGGTCAAACACAATGTCTGGACTCTGTAAACCACCACAGTCCATCACCAACATTTACTGAACATCTACTAGATGCAGATCAGTGAACTAATTACCCAATCAGAGCCCTCTGCGTTCCTTCCCTTCTCCTGTCTTTGTCTTTGGAGACTAAAGAGTTGAATTGCAATTTTGCTTCAATAGAAATCCAGGTGTAATCAGAATTGCCTTGCTTTCTGACATTACATACATCCATTTTGCCAGCACCTTCTCTTACCTACCTAAAATACAAATTAAAAAAAAAAAGAATAAAGGCAATGAACTTAAGATCTTATTAGAGTTACCTCAGCTGCAAGGATGCTGTGTATGCAGGATAGGTAGCAAGTTCATTCATCTAGTTAAAAAAAAGTCTCCATCTAAATTCATTTAGCAGCTGGGTGCGGTGGCTCATACCTGTAATCCCAGCACTTCGGAGGGCTGAGGCAGAAGGATTGCTTGAGCTCAGGAGTTTGAGACCAGCCTGGGCAACATAGTGAAATCCTGTCTCTACAAAAACTAAAAAATTAGCCAGGCGTGGCAGCGCACACTTGTAGTCCCAGCTTCTCAGGAGGCTGAGGTGGGAGGATCGCTTGAGCCCCGGGAGGTGGAGGTTGTAGTGAGTCATGATCGTACCACTGCACTCCAGTCTGGGCAACAGAGCAAGACTCTGTCTCAGAGAAAAAGATCATTAAGCAACACATTCCCACTTCTCATCTCCCTCTGGGTTGCAAAAAGACAGTATTGCATTTATTTTGCCTGATGGTGGTGAAGCTGGTATTTTGGTTACTAATAAAGGACTTTACGAAGTAGCTGTTTGACCTTGGGGAGGAACATAGGAGATGGGAAGGGGCAACACGTGCTGAGGTACACTGGTATTTCTTACTACACCTATGCCTCACAACAATCTTAGACAGAGGCACTATTGCCCCCACTTCACAGACCAAGCAACAGAAGCTCTGAGAAGTTAACTACCTTGGCCATGGCCACATGGCTCTCAAATGGCTGAACCAAAATGTGACTCTGGGCAGGGTGTGGTGGCTCATGCCTGTAATCCCAGCACTTTGGGAGGCCTAGGTGGGCAGATCACTTGAGGTCAGGAGTTCGAGACCAGCCTGGCCAACATGGTAAAATGCCACCTCTACTAAAAATACAGAAATTAGCCGGGCGTCGTGGTGGGTGCCTGTAATGCCAACTACTTGGGAGGCTGAGAGGCAGGAGAATCGCTTGAACCCAGGAGACAGAGGTTGCAGTGAGCTGAGATCGTGCCACTACATTCCAGCCTGGGGGACAGAGTGAGATTCCATCTAAAAAAAAAAAAACAAACCCAAAATGTGACTCTGAGGCTTGCTGTTTCCAAAGCTGATGTTTTCCCCACCATACCACACTTACCATGCTTCTGTGGTTTTGCTTGTTTTCACAGCTACACTATGAACTGAATACAAAACCGCTGGTTCCAATAGCAAAGACCTGGACCACTGGGATCCATCCAGGAGGGCAGGGCTGGCAGGATAAACAACTTTCTCACCCTGGGAATCTGGGAGCTTCTTAAAGAAGCTTGGGGTTAAAAAAAAAAATAGTGAGTAGGAGAAGGGAAGTTTCTAGCCAATTTTTCGGTGAAACTCATTTGCGTACATAAGAAATCTAAAAGGCAAGAATGTGTGTGGGTTGAAGTGAGAATGAAATGAGATAATGTTATGAAAACACTTGGTAAATTGGAAAGCACTGAGCAGACGTAGGGCTTGTTTTTAAGGTGTTTGAGAAAAAGAGGGGGTTTAGCAGAGCTGATTTCATCTGCTTCAGTTTTTTACTCATTGCCATCACAAACTGCCCCATTTTCCTCCTGGAGTCCCTTGATTGACATGTCTAGCTTTTAGGGAGCAGACTTTAGAGGCAAGTAGTCATGCTGTACCTGGTGGCCACTCTTGCAGTCGCAGAGTCCAAGCATCTTCTCTCACTGTCATGAGTTCCTCTGTCTTTGGTGCCTCCCAGGAAGTACCTAGCTGGGTACTGGCCACACAGAGAATGAATGACGCCCGAGAGTGTGAACCTCCTATTTTGGTCATCAGTGAGTTAGCAGTCAACAACACAAAGCAACCCGAACCCACCAGACAAAATCCTCCAGCCTTTGACTGACTTTGCTATAAGTCCTCAGGCAAGTGGCTTGACCTCTCTGGGTCTGAGACTTGGAAAGCAATAAAAGCAGGCAATAGAAGTCTCTCTTTTAGGCCTCAGGGTCTAGTAGGGCTGAGATAAGTTGCTTCTATAAAGCGTCAAGAAAAAAGTGCTTTATGTCCTTACCATCGGGGCTCTGCAGCCCACCCTAAAGCCAGTGGCCCCTCTTCCCATGTGGCAGCACAGGAGGTGCCTTCATCTTTCAGTCCAGAATCCTTTCATTGCCCCCGAAAGAAGCCTGAGATCTGGCAGCTCATAAACTCTTGCCTTCCCAAATATCAAAGAAATTCAGTCCTGGCTTTTTCTTTATTTCTATCAAGGGGCCTTTGAACCAAAGGGATTTTTCTGACAAAGAAAACTGTATGAAATCTTTAGGGTCCAGGCCCTAAAAGAAAACACTCCAACTGGAATCAGTTCAAGGCTCTCATGTCCAATTAAGGACATACTCACATTCCTGTCCTAGCCCTGGCTGTATCTTGCTTTCTCTCTTTCCACATCCGCACAGGAATGCACTTCAACAGCCAGAAAAGCGAGGTTACTATCACCAGGATGCAGATCGTATAGCAGAGTCCTCCTTGGGGTAGGCTGATACCTTCACTGAGTTAGACAAACAGCACGGACCACAGCCCAGCACAAACTCGCTTCATACCATTTTGTCCATGTCTCCTGCTATTTTACCCACAACTCTGGACCAGGGAAACTCCATCACACCTGGGGCGGTGGGGAATGGGGGAGGGTTTATGAAAAAAGAGGGAAACACAACAGTTTCTTGTGAAGAGAAATACTTTCGGTTTTCTTTTCAAGTACACAGGATGCTGCTAGCTTCCTCCAGGGGCAGCTGTGTTCTTGCTCTTCTTGGAGGAGCGAGCTGCGTGTTATGTACCAGAGAGCAGCCTGAACACTCCGCCAGCTCCCTAACTGTAACCCGAGCTAGCACTTGCTGGCTGGAGCCCCTGGTGTACTTCACACCCACATGGCACCCAGCCTCAGGATCAGATAGCTGGATCCATGTTACACCCTCCTGCCCTCTCAACCACACTTCTAACAGGCATTAGTACCCACTGTGCGCCTGACAGGTGCTGGCATTTCCAAGGAATCAGTTTAGGAGACCTTTAGTTTTCTTCTGTCTCCATAACTCCCCGTAACCATCCCAGATAACCACAGTCTGTGTGATGGTAGTATGCCTGCAAAGTCACTGTAGCTGTAAGACAAATTCCCCAAACTGCATTAGTGATCCCCTCAAAGAATCACAAAACGAAGGCCAGGCACGGTGGTTCACGCCTGTAATCCCAGCACTTTGGGAGGCAGAGGTGGGCGGATCACCTGAAGTCAGGAGTTCGAGATCAGCCTGGCCAACATGGCGAAACCCCGTCTCTACTAAAAATACAAAACTTAGCCAGGCGTGGCAGTGGGCGCCTGTAATCCCAGCTACTCTGGGAGGCTGAGGCAGGGAGAATCGCTTGAACCCGGGAGGCAGAGGTTGCAGTGAGCTGAGATCACACCATTGCACTCCAGCCTGGGCAATGGAGCAAGACTCTGTCTCAAAAAAAAAAAAAGAAAAAATCACAAAACTAAGTGGAACTGTCACACATGCTAGCAAGTGCATTTTGAGGTAAGTCCCCTAGCCTCTGCCCTTCCTATGCAAATTGCTACCCCTGAGTTTCTTTTTTAAAGAAATGAGAGACTGCCTCTGGTGCTTGGCAAAGGTGTCAGGCACTGGGGAACCAGGGAACCTAGATGCCACTCTCTCTAATACCATCCAATGACTGCTGCGGTAGACTCACTTGAGCATGGGAGATGATATGATTGGTTCGGTCCTGGGCAAAGGGACTGGGAGAGGGGTGCTGACTGACAGAAGAGAAGCTCTCAAGGGCAAGGAGTGGGTCTGTTTTGTGTATTACTGTGTCGCCACCACTGGAAGAGTTCCTGGCATCTAGCAGGCACTCAGGGAATATCTGTGGAAAGAATGGTAGGAGGAATAGCTAAAGGGAAGGGATGGCAACTGAGCTGGACTCAAAGGATGGGGAGAAGCTAGAGAAGGGCAGTCCTGCCAGCAGAACACCATTGGCCAAGGTGTAGGGGTCAGAAAGGGCCAGGTGCGTCCCAGGAACTAGGGGTGGGCAGCAGCAGTATCTATTCTAGACCTTGGGAGAGGCACTCCCGTGACTCCAAGTCTACATGCTGAAGGGAATAACTCTTTGTGAGTAAAAGGCCTCATGCTCTGTGGAAGGGACTGTGCACACAATTTCTAGCAGAAAGAAAAGTCTGTTACTTCCATTAGCCAAATCAATCCAGGTTCCCTCACCTCTATGTTATTTGAGCTAATATCAGCATTTCTCTTCCAGCCAGGTGGGGCCTCAGCAGAAGTGTTAAGTAGGTCAAATTTCATGTATGTGAAATTTGTCTTTTGAGACTTCCCCTTTCTAACCCCACTTGTTTCACACTTCTCTTCAGTGGGCCCCAGGCACCCACTGAACTCAGGAAGCCCCACAGTCCCTTCATAACAGCCTCCAAAGCCCCAAAACCACTCTTTGCTTTTCCACTGAAACTTCCATCCTGCAACTCTCTAAGCCCAGGCAGCTGCCAGGCAAGAGAACTTGATCTGACAAATGAATTCACACTATTGTGAGAATGACATGCAGGCAGCACCTCAAAGGCCTCAGTTTCACGGTGCCCCTGCAGACAGGGTAAGTGGGTAACAGGAAAGTCTGTGGTCCTGGAGGCAGATTGATGGTTGATGGTAGAAGCCTGAGGGGAAACCATGTCATGATGAGAGAGAGAAAGGGGGAACCACCTGGAAGGGCTGGGGTGGGTGCATCCAGTGGGCACACTATGAGGTGACTTTCCTTGTCCATCACAGTTCTTCTGGAGGGATCTGATTGGAATTATTGTCCCTAGATCTAATGTGATCATAGCACTTTTAGCGGTTTAACTCCACTGATCTATGGAAGAGGGAAAAAAGATCTGGGCATACCATTTCCTTCCTTCCTTCCTTCCTTCCTTCCTTCCTTCCTTCCTTCCTTCCTTCCTTCCTTCCTTCTTTCCTTCCTTCCTTCTTTCCTTCCTTCCATCCATCCAAGGGACAGAGCTTTAGACCAAAGAGACCCTGGGCACTCAGCACCCCTGCCCAGGGGTGTAAGTCCTGTATGAGTCTCAGCAAAAGCCAGGACAAGTCATGACAGCAGAAAGACCTTTCCACATGCTTGCTGAGGCTGCAGGGGTGGTTTACATGCAGGATTTCAGAGCCCAGTGAGCAGCCAGTGTGGCACATTTTGGCCTCAGGCAGAGCCGGTGGCCTTACTGCCCCCAAGTGCTGAAGATGGTGGGGCAACTGGCCACCCACACCTCCCACCCTCACCAAGGGCCCTGGGTAGGTGATTTCAGAGGCACAGCCGGGTAGGAGCCTTGCCTTGCACTTTCCTGAGTGAGTGCCTGGCTTTCTTGTTCATTCTCGTCCAGGCCTCCTCTTAGAAAGGAACACGAGAAAGACAGAAGGTGATGCACCTGAAGCTGTTTTCTAATCTTCTTCTTTAATGCCCATGATATTATTACTGCAAAAAGCTAGAATGTTCTGTGTGTTTGAGTCTTCCCAGCGGTGGGGGGCGGGGGCTACCAGTGACAAACAGGTGGGAATGATGCCACCTGATTATTTCATCTGGGATGGTTGCAGGTTGTACCAATAAAAGCGTTGACCCACTCGGCTTCCACTTCCACCCTAGAGAGGGCACCTTCACACCCACTCACCAACGTTATTTTATTGACTTCGTCTCCAGGACCCTAATCCTCCACGATGCTTAGTAATTTCTCCATTTAAAAAGAAGAAAGTAAATGGATTACACACCAGATATGAGGCTGCCAGGCATTCTTAATAAGAGAACCACCAGTTCCTTTCACTTATTGGGGCTCAGTTTGCTTCTCTGTAAAATGGACCTGATATTTCCGGCCCTCCACTTATGGCGCAGTAAGTATTGTGCAACCATGACAAGCATTCAGCTTCCTTGACAGAAAAGTGCAGTAATAAATTATTCTCTATTGGGCCTACTTGAAGAATAGTAAAAAGAAGAGAAAGGGAAACCCAAATTAATGATTTCATGTTGTTGCTGGTTAACAGGAAAACATAGCAAAGGCAGCAAAGCCCTTTCTTGGTTTCTGAGAGGCCAAGCCTGTTCTCTTAGTAGAGAATGATGCCAAAGAGAATGGTTGATATTCCATCCATCCCTCTTTCCAGCACATTTTAGAGTATTTGTTGACACCTTGCTGACACCTTGGCTACACGTACACAGCTGTAGCATTTGTGTGGCCTAATGGGGAGGTTATACTAGTCCTCTTTCGACTAGAATGTATGGTGCCCCACCTTCGCAGCTTGCCCTCTGTACATAGGGAAGCGGGCATTTCATTCAGCATTTTACAGCTATTTGTTCAACAGGAACATTAAGAAACACCTGGGTATCAAGTGCCAGCAAGTTGCCCAGCTCTTGTTTTGTTCTTGAGACCTCCACATGTCCATACAAGCACATTCACTTACGTGCCAGGGGCATCTCCTCAGTTGAACAAGTGCTCTGTTTTCTGGGTCTACGCTAAGGAAATAACACTGACCTCAATCCAAACAGAAGCAGAAAGTTCTCATCCAATTCACATTGTTTTACCACCTTTTGTTTGTGTTTGGGTATTTCTAACAAGTAGCAACGAACACCTCCCAATGACTTCGGGGAAACAGGTGTGACTCCAATATGTCATTCCTTCCTTCCACAGAGCAGTGACCCATATGGTGGGGAGCGCCAGCGGGAATCACAGTGACAGGACCTGCACCAGGGGTGAGCATCTTATAATAAGGAGGGAGGGGTCCTCGTGGGGTTGCTGCAGTAGCCCATGAGGGAGGTGGTGTATGCAAAGATAGAGTTTCAAAACTTAGCAACTGTTCAGATGTAGGAGCAGAAGGGAAAGGAACTTGGGAAAGGCTTGGAGATCTTGAGCTTGAGTGGCTGGAAAACTGGCATCATCCGCTGGAAAAACAAAGTCAAGAGGGGGCTGGTTTGGGGAGAAGAGGGTCATGTCCCTTTCCCATGTGATGAACGGCCACTGAGTAGCAGCTATGGCCAGCGGTGCTGGCAGACCATCCATGCTGGTTGTTTCTCTAGCTCTTGGGTCCACGGTGGCTCAGGTGTTTGTTCCAAAGATCATAGGCCAGGCAAGTCTTTGTGCTTGGCCTCTGTTGCAGATTGGGTTCTTCAGAAGCAGATGCCAAGACAGGTTTTGGGACCAACACCTGTGCAAAGAAGAAGGAAGAAGCTGGCTTGGATAGAATAAAAACCCTAAAAGAAAACCTAGGCAGTACCATTCAGGACATAGGCATGGGCAAGGACTTCATGTCTAAAACACCAAAAGCAATGGCAACAAAAGCCAAAATTGACAAATGGGATCTAATTAAACTAAAGAGCTTTTGCACAGCAAAAGAAACTACCATCAGAGTGAACAGGCAACCTACAGAATGGGAGAAAATTTTTGCAATCTACTCGTCTGACAAAGGGCTAATATCCAGAACCTACAAAGAACTCATACAAATTTACAAGAAAAAATCAAACAATCCCATCAAAGAGTGGGCAAAGGATATGAACAGACACTTCTTAAAAGAAGACATTTATGCAGCCAACAGACCCATGAAAAAATGCTCATCATCACTGGCCATCAGAGAGATGCAAATCAAAACCACAATGAGATACCATCTCACACCAGTTAGAATGGTGATCATTAAAAAGTCAGGAAACAACAGGTGCTGGAGAGGATGTGGAGAAATAGGAACACTTTTACACTGTTGCTGGGACTGTAAACTAGTTCAACCATTTTGGAAGACAGTGTGGTGATTCCTCAAGGATCTAGAACTAGAAATACCATTTGACCCAGCCATCCCATTACTGAGTATATACCCAACGGATTATAAATCATGCTGCTATAAAGACACATGCACACGTTTGTTTATTGCAGCACTGTTCACAATAGCAAAGACTTGGAACCAACCCAAATGTCCATCAATGATAGACTGGATTAAGAAAATGTGGCACATATACACCACAGAATACTATGCAGCCATTAAAAAGGATGAGTTCATGTCCTTTGTAGGGACATGGATGCATCTGGAAACCATCATTCTCGGCAAACTGTCACAAGAACAGAAAACCAAACACCACATGTTCTCACTCATAGGTGGGAATTGAACAATAACACCTGGACACAGGAAGGAGAACATCACACACTGGGGCCTGTCGTGGGGTAGGGGGAGGAATAGCATTAGGAGATATACCTAATGTAAATGACGAGTTAATGGTTGCAGCACACCAACATGGCACATGTATACATATGTAACAAACCTGCAAGTTGTGCAAATGTACCCTAGAACATAAAGTATAATTAAAAAAAAAAAAAAGAAAGAAAGAAAGAAAAAGAAGTCTAACTGAAATGCAGGCTCAACAAATCTTGGCCAATTCCGTGAGGAGTTTTGGAGCTAATATTACCTCTCAGAGTGATCTGCACAGGGACAAAGTGGCTGGGCCTTTATTCCCCTGCTGCACTCAATCCACAGCATGGGCTATCCTGGGAGGGCATGATCTTGGGGGAGGCAGCTCTCTGCAGCCGTGGCAGACTATGAAGGAACAAACAGCTGGAGGCAGGCTGCTGGTTCCGCACCCGCAGCTGGGCAGCAGGCCCTCCGTAGATGGGGGATCTGGGTGACACATTTCATGTCTTCCACAGACCCCAACCCTTCCAGCCCTGCTTCATTGCCCGTCTTCAGCTTGCCATGCACCGAAGAGCTCTGCAACCAGGAGGATCCTCGGGAAAAGGACAGATCAGATAGTAGCTCGTCTGCTCCACTTCACAGGCGATAGAACTAAGGCCCACAGAGAGGAGTTGTCTTTCCCAAGTTCCCACAGTCAGTGACTGGTGAACCCAGGACCAGCACTTAGTCCCTCTTTGTCCTCGGCCTCGCTTGACCGGAGACTACTCTGTGGCCAGAGGTTGCAATGGGAAGACCACGGGCCTGGCCTGTGCATGGGCTATGTGCTGTGCCTCTGTCTTCAATGACTGCAGCTTTGCTGGAAACCCTAAGGACTCCCATCCCAAAGCAAAGAGCAAAACTGGCACAAGACCTGGGGAGAAGCCTGAATTCAGATTCCCAGAGAGGCAGGGCCCCTCAGATTCCCAAAGCAGTTTCTTTCCTCTGATTTTTGTCCTAGGAGTAAGCCAGCTCAGCAGAGGTCATTCTGGAGTCTACCATAATTGTTCTTGCTGGACCAGGCATTGGCATGGCCAGTAGCCTGCACTGGGATGTCATAGGAACCATCTCAGGAAACTCCAGCCCAGGAAACTCCCTATGGTGTATGGTAGGGCTGTTGCTGTAAAGATGTAAAATATAAAGAACAAAATTACATATGTCTTCTTTGGAGGCCTTCAGTTTGTCTTGGGACTTGGTGCTGTATTTTCTTCTGTGCAATAACTTCCCAGGGATGGAGTTGCCGTGGACTTCCAGGAGGGTCCAAATCTGGCCTCCCCACACTGCAATACAAATCATGGCAATACAAATCATGCAGCCACAAATCATGGCTGCATCTTGGCACCACCAGGAATGAGGTTGCAATGTTAATGGGGCCCTGGAGCAGCCTGACTTGTTGAGTGGTCACCAAAATTCAGGTCTTTCAAGGGCCTGGAGGGAGAGTCTCACATTGTCCTCACGTTTTCCTGATGATAATGAGTGGCCAGGGTCAGCCAGTCAGGCCGCCTCCCTCCTTGTAATCCAGACATGACTCAAGTTTGTACATGGAAGCTGCCTGGGTTTTGCAAGGACACACCACAGTTCTTCAAGGTATTTAAATACCTCCAGGTGGGTCAGTCTGGTTATAATTGCCTTCACTTTGATGTTTCCACGAGCTGGGGCTTTTTTGTTTTTGTTGTTCTCCTGGAGTTCTGAATGGCCTTTACGAGGCATTCTTTCCAAGCTGACACATCAAAGCAGCTCCTCCTGGTATTAATAACTTTCTCCAACTGCATGTCCTAGGGGTGAACACATCAGCAGCAGAGGGATCTGAAAACCAGTCTTGTCCCCCTTTTGGAGGAACTCTCTTTTGAAGAGAGGACCTCCTAGGCCAAATGTTGATAACCAGGATTTCTGAATTCCTGAGCTTGGCCCTGACAATGTACAGACGAAATTACTCATTTCCAGGTGCCAAGAGGGCCGATCACCACCAGCAGACAACGCCCGTCTCTACCACAGGCGTTTATTATCTTTTGTCTTTGGGTTATTTCAGATCACTGTGAAAGGAGGGAAGGTAGCAAGGAAATCTTTTGGAAATTACACATATAATGCATAAATTAACCTCTCTTAGCTTCAATTTCCTTGCCAGCCAAAGGGTGGGGGCGGGGCGGGGATAATAACACCCACCTTGCAGACTTGGTGTGAAGAGTTATATGAGATGATAGCAAACATCTGGTACAGCACCTGCACCCTGCGTCAGTGCTCCTTAATCAGTAACTATTTTGACTGTGTAAAATGCATACCATCATCTGAGCATTAAGACTTTGCAAATTCAGAGAGTGGTCCACAGACCAGCACCCCCGGCATCACCAGCCGCTTGTTAGAAAGGCAATTTTCTCAGCCATCCCAACCCGCTGAATCAGAACCTGCATTTTAATGGCATTCCCTGGGTGACCTAATAACACATGACAGTTTAAGAACCCTAGATTTAAGGGACAGGAATTTTACCTTTGAATTTGGTGGTGATGGCATTTCCCTTGGCAACAAACAGACAGTTAGTGAGTCCATCAATCAAGTTAGGGCAATATTTACCTAACGCAGCGTGCTCCTGGGCCCGGGGCTCACCTTGCTCACCTGCTCTGCTCACCTGCCTCCCGCGGTCACCTGCTCAGTGGCCAAGACTCCTGGGAGATTGCAGGCTCCTTGTTTACCAGGCAAGCACAGATAAGGTTTCTCACAGCCCCACCTGAGCTCCTGTGCCAAGGTAAACGTGCTGTCCAGAATGGCTCCCTGACTGGAAAATGTGTCAGTCTATTTATTTCTCACTCCCACTGGAAAAAAGGTGGGGTGGGGGAGTGATTGGTCATGATGTCATTCTTTCCACAGAACTTCTCAAAGGCATTGCATTTCTCGGTGACTTCCAGGCGCTGCCTGTGTGTCTGCACAGTACGGAGCACAACTGGCCAAGAACGGAGTTTCTCTTCCTTCTCCCACCATGCTGCCCCTCCTCCTCCTGCTGCTGGGGCTTTTATTCCCTGTGGGCCTTGCAGGCAGCACTGAAAAGGAACCTGGAAGCCATGAGGTGTGGGAAAGTTTTCCTGACATTTCTCCCAGAGGTAAACTGCAGAGAACTAGGAACAAAGAGTGAGATGATCCTTCTAAAAGCCATACAAAGAATCGATGACAGTTGCATTCATCAAAATTCTTGCTTACATTTCTCTGGAGAAAAGCTAAGATTTTCTCATTGGGTTTCTGGCTCCCCGAATTGATGGGAAATAGTAGCAGATAGCACTGGAGGAAATCTGGGCTCACCCAGAAATCTGGGCTTAATCAATGATTTCTGCCATTCATCCTTCTTACCAAGAGGCTCCTACAGTTCCACATTGCTTCCATCCCAAGTCAGAGGTACTTTTTGAAGATACAAAAGTTAATAAATTAAGAGAGGGGCCTTGCGCAGGCCAGTACAGAGAATTTTCATGAACGAAGAAATAGAAACCCAGTCCAATTTAAAAGTATTACAATTTTTTTTGGTAATATTTCAACATGTAGATAAAATCAGAGACTGATCCAGTGAATAGGAGTGGACCCGTTTTCCAGCTCTATTCTCTAGGGTAGACTTGCAGTAACAAACAACCCCCAAACCTCAGTGGCTGACAGTACTCGTCTCCCATTCATCCTCCCATCCTCCTAGGGTTGCCTGGGGGTGTCATGCTTGCTCAGGGACTGGGGAGGACAGAAGCTTTGTCTCTGGGCTGCCATGTTGGCCAAAGTTTTTGTGCACTGGCTCAGGAGGCCAGAAACACAAGTCAATTCCAGTCACATTTCATTGGCCAAGGCAAATCTCTAAGCTGCTCCTTATTCAAAGTGGGTGGGGAAATGGAATCCTACTATGGGCCTGGTAGGCAGAGAGCCAGAAGTATTTGGTGGGTAGCACGAATGATGGCCACATCAGCTTTAGCAAATATTAACACATTGCCTTATTTGCTTCATGTCTTTTTACTTCAAAGAAAGTAAACACCAGCGAAACAATTGAGTTCCTCTCTGTACACCTCCCTCATCCCATTTTCTTCCCTCATTTCCCAGAGCTAAGCACTGTTTTGAGATCAGTGTTAATCATCTTCATGCATGTTTTTATACTTTTACTATTTTTACTACATTTTTTATGTATCACAAACATTGCAAAGTATTATTATGCAGGCTTTTAAACTTTATATAGTGTATAATCATATCTATAGTATCATTATCTTCTGCAATGTTCATTTCTCCTTTAGCATTACAATTGTGAGATTTGTATCTATGCTGACACATACTGTGTTGTATTCCATTGTATAACTATAATACAGTTTAATTATCTATTCTCTTGTTGATGGACATTTAAGTTGTTTCCAGTACTGCAGTGAACATCTTAATACATGTCTTCTTGACTATATGCCTAGGAGTGGAATTTCTGGACATGATCATCTTCAACTGTATTAGTTGTTGCCAAATTGCTCTCTGGAGTACTTGGATCAACTTACAGTTCCACTAGCAGTGAATGAGACTTCATGATTTAACATCTTTCCCAACACTTGGCATTGACATATACTTTTGCTATCTGGTGGGTGTGAATGGTGTCTCGTTGTTTGGATTTGTATTTCTTTAATAGTGACAGTAAGCGTCTTTTTATATTTTTATTGACCTTCTGGAGTTCTTCTGTGAATTGCTAGTTTTGCCCATTTTCCCCCATATGTTGTCTTTTTCTTAATAATTTGAGAGATTGCTTTACATATTGTATTCATTGCAAGTGTTATCTTCCAGCCTATGGCTTGTTCTTCACTTTGTTCTCATGGCCTTTGTTGTACAAAAGTGAATTTTAATGTACTAGTCAACATACCACTTTTAAAATTAAACTAACCACAAGTTTTTATTTGCAGTGTTTTTAAATGAACTCTTCATCTTAAAGTCACAAAGAATTTTTCTATCTCTTCATCTTCTGTTTTAAAGTTGTGCTTTTTTTTAAGTTCTTTAATTCAGCCAGGACTGATCCGATGTAGAAATCTACTTTTGTATTTTCCATATGGATAAAAGTTGCTCCTAGCACTCATTTATCAGATAGAACACCCTTTCCCCACTGGCGTGTAACATCATCTCTGCCCTGTCTTGTTTCTAAACATGGGCAGGCCAGTGACTGGGCCCTCTATTCTGCTCCCTTACTTATCCCTGTGCCCAGACTATATTGTCTTCTTCACTAAATATTTTGATAATAGATCTTGATATCTGGTAGGGCAAGTTCTTCCACCTTGTACTTTTTCAAAATTGTTTCTCAGTTGTTCTTGGCCCTTTGCTCTTCCAAGGGAATTTTGAGATCAGATTATCTAGTTCAACACAAAACAGAACAAAACCAAACACAATCCAAACCCAACCAAAAAAAAAAAAAAAAAAAAAAAGATTGTGTTGGACTTCAGCTGAAATTGTATAATTGATTTGGGAAGAATTGACATCTTTATGATTTTACATCTTCCTTTTTATTTGTTTCCTTTTATCTGGCGTGTGCTTATGATTTCCAAGCCCTCCATAAGATCCCAAATTTTTTCCTCTTCTTTCCTCTCTAACTCTTCTTACTTTGACCCAAACATGACTTCCTTTCTATTTCTTGTTTTGGCTTCAGTATCTTTCCTGACAATACCATCCATCTCTTTCAAAAGTCTCCTAATTCTTCTAACTCTTTTCAGATGTGCAAAAGGTAAAGCCCGGACACACGTCGTAATGATAGGAGGGGAAGGGAGTTCTGGCAGCCTCCTCTGAGGAGATAGGAAGGCATAATTCCACATGGGGGGTGCACAATAATCTCTCTGAGCTTCAGGATGTAGTATGTGCAGTGGTTAACAGCCCAGCCTGCTCGGTTTGAATTCCAGCTCTATCATTTACCAACTCTGATCTTGGGTAAATTATATAACCTCAGCATGCCTCAGTTTTCCCTTCTATAATGTAGGGATGAAAATGTAAATTCTCTCATTGGGTAACTGTGAAAAATAAATGAGCCAAAGTATGTAAAGTACTGGCTGGGCACGGTGGCTCATGCATGTAATCCCAGCACTTTGGGAGACCGAGGAAGGCGAATCACGAGGTCTGGAGTTCGAGACCAGCCTGACCAACATGGTGAAACCCCGTCTCTACTAAAAATTCAAAAACTTAGTCTGACATGGTGGGGCGGGGGAGTGCCTGTAATCCCAGCTACTCAGGAGGCTGAGGCAGGAGAATTGCTTGAACCCAGGAGGCACAAGTTGCAGTGAGCCGAGATCGTGCCACTGTACTCCAGCCCAGGCGACAGTGTGAGACTCTGTCTCAAAAAAAAAAAGTATGTAAAGTACTTGGGACAGTGCCTGACGCATTGTAGGTGTCTCATATGTATTAACTATGATTATCATTACTGAGATACCCAAGGTGCACTGGAAATATGGTTAGTTTGAATGTTCAACTTAGATAATGTCAGAGTAGCTCACTAATCTCAACGCCACAAATAGAACTTGCTGGTTAGTGTTGTATCTTCTCATTAAGCAGAAGGGCACCATGGTATGGTGGATGATTTAATCATTAGTGATCCCCAATGGTGCTAGTTTAGCTCAACTGTGTTGTAAATTTCACAGAATTAATGAATTCAGGGTTGGATGGTGGCCAAGATAATCTAATCCAATTTCCTAACTCATGTGTAAAACCTCTTCCAATAAACCTTCTACAGAAAAGGCAGATTTTTATGAGAGAAGATCAGAAAGGCAGGAATAGTGAAAGAACATCAGACCTATTGAAAAATGAAATTGAAGAGATGGTAGAAAATAGCATGAATTGATAACGGTTCAAAGGTTGCTGGGAGTAACCATTAAGAGAGACTGGAAGTGAGGGGGTGTTTCTGGAGAGCTGATAGCCTACATCCAGGAGAGAGAGACTTATCCAGGAAAAAGTCTGTGCCTGGGGAGCTAGGGAGTATTTCTTGAGATTCTATATGACTGCCTAAGTGGGCCATTTGAGGGGCTTGGAACATATATCTCCCACCTCCCTGCCACCAGGTTGCCAGGGAACGGTGCCCGCTTTGGGTTAAGACTTCAGTTGCCGGGCACGGTGGCTCATGCCTGTAACCTCAGCACTTTGGGAAGCCGAGGTGGGAGGATCACCTGAGGTCAGGAGTTCAAGACCAGCCTGACCAACATGGAGAAGCCCCGTCTCTACTAAAAATACAAAATTAGCCCGGCGTGGTGGCACATGCCTGTAATCCCAGCTACTGGGGAGGCTGAAGCAGGAGAATAGCTTGAACCTGGGAGATGGAGGTTGTGGTGAGCAGAGATCATGCCATTGCACTCCAGCCTGGGTAACAAGAGCGAAACTCCGTCTCAAAAAAAAAAAAAAAAAAAAAAAACGAAAGACTTCAGATGCCCCTATTGAAAGGAAATACATATAACTTATAAGCAGTGAGACTCCTACAGGGCGGGATCTCCTTAAGGGGTTGCAGCCCCAGTAGAGGTCATGGGCCTGGGTGTGACACAGCACAGTCATGAAGCTGGGCTCCCGCCCTGGCTCCACAGCACCTCCTACTCCAGCCCTGTGGCCACTTCCACTTCTCCATTCTCTTAGTTCATTCATTCGTTTAGCACACAGTGGGTACTGATGCCCCAGGAGTACCGAGACAAAACAGCACTCTATCCCTGCCTTTCAAGGTGTGGTAGAGGGAGGCCATAGCCAAACAGAGAAGGGCAGCAAAGCTGACCCTTCTCAGAGCAGGTGGGTAGTGTAGTGGTTAGGAGGGCCAAATTTGGAGCCAGAAGGGGAAAGCAGATAGTGAAGGGAGGCTATATTTGGAGGTAAAATGACTGAGAATTTTTCGGAAATAAAGAAAATATAGAGTTTCAGATTGAAAAATAAGCCAAGTGTTAAACAAGACAAATGCAAAAAGGAACTCTCACCTAGATACACTGTAGTGAAATCTAAGAACATTAATGACAAACAGAACATTCTCAAAACATGTATTAAAAAAACTAGATCAACTAAAAGAGAAAAAGAATTAGAATGACAAAAAACCTTAATAACAAAACTGGATACAAGAAGACAATGACATTGGCCAGGCATGATGGCTCATGCCTGTAATTCCAGCACTTTGGGAGGCCAAGGTGGGAGGACTGCTTGAGCCCAGGACTTTGAGACCAGCCTGAGGAACATAGCATGACCTCATCTCTACTAAAAACAAAAACAAAAAAAAAGAAGAAGAAGACAGCAAAGTAATATTTTAAAGTGTTGATGGGAAAGAACTTCAACTAACTATCATTTAAATAAAAGTAAAATAAAAATAGTATCAGGTATATAAGGCTTCAGATGGCTTATTCCTGAATCACTTTTGAAACATTCTTGAAGTTAATTTTTCAGTAGAGAAATCTGGAAAAAAGGAAAATATATTAATGAGGTCAGAAATGTGAGAAATAGTGTATATCAACAAAAAGATATTGACCAAGTTGGTTTTTTGAAAAGGTTAACAAAATATATAAATGTCTGATGAGACCGGTGGAGAAAAAAAGAGAAGATAAAACCATGCATTAAATACCGAAAGCCACCGGCCATGAAAAGTTTGAGACTAATGCTATTATGAAGAATTATAACTTGGAGGCCTACTAAAATTGATACAATTCTGAAAAAAATATAAAATTCCAAGACTGGAACAAGAACAAATGGCAAACTGTTTTGTCAAATATTCAATTAAGAATTACAATATAATAAAAAACCTTTCTGAAAAGCCCTAGGCTCAGATAGTTTTTTAGATAAGCTCCACCCAGTTTTAAGGATGAGATGGAGCCGGGCACGGTAGCTCACGCCTGTAATCCCAGCACTTTGGGAGGCCAAGGCGGGTGGATCACAAGGTCAGGAGTTCAAGACCAGCCTGGCCAACATAGTGAAACCCTGTCTCTACTAAAAATACAAAAATTAGCTGGGTGTAGTGGCACGTGCCTGTAATCCCAGCTACTCAGGAGGCTGAGGCAGGAGAATCACTTGAACCCGGGAGGTGGAGGTTGCAATGAGCTGAGATTGTGCCATTGCACTCCAGCCTGGGTGACAGAGTGAGACTCTGCCTCAAAAAAAAAAAAAAAAAAAAAAAAAAAAAAAAAAGATAATCTCTTGACATACATAAATTACCCCAGAAAATAGAAATGAGTTCCTCCTTTGCTATAAGACTGCTCTAACCTTTATTACAAAGTCAGATAAGGATGGCAGAAACACACACTCACAAAACTATAAAGCTATTTCATATTTAAATTCAGAATAAAATATAAGTTGATGGTATCTAATAGTGTATTTATTTATAGCCTAATGTATTTTAATAACAAACATACAGGAACTGCACAGAAGACAGACAACATTAAAAATATGTATCTGTGGCCGGTCACGGTGGCTCACACCTGTAATCCCAGCTACTTAGGAGGATGAGACAGGAGAATTGCTTGAACCCGGGAAGCGGAAGTCGCAGATCACGCCACTGCACTGCAGCCTGGGCAACAAGAGCAAAACTGTCTCAAAAAAAAAAAAAAAAAAAAAAAAAGTGCTTGCATGTAGGGCTCAGAAAAGTATAGTGAATGGGTGGAATCTACTGTATGATAAAAATGCTGCAAATACCATTTAGTCAATAAGACATTTATTTGTTCTAAAAAGTATTCAAGTGCTGACATTTTCTAGAAAAATTTAACAGGTTTATTTATAATTGTTATAAAGGTGTACTGCTAAAACTTATGCACGGAAACATTCTGACTTGCATGAATGCTTTATGTGCCCCAATCTGTATTAAAAATTCACATGAAAATGGAAAAGCTGCTGCTATGGTTTGGATATGGCTTGTTTGTATCCAATGTTATGTTGACTTTTTTTTTTTTTTTTTTTTTTTTTTTTGAGATGGAGTTTTGCTCTGTCGCCCAGGCTGGAGTGCAGTGGCGCGATCTCGGCTTACTGCAACCTCCGCCTCCCGGGTTCACGCCATTCTCCTGCCTCAGCCTCCCGAGTAGCTGGGACTACAGGCGCCCGCCACCACGCCTGGCTAATCTTTTGTATTTTTAGTAGAGATGGGGTTTCACTGTGTTAGCCAGGCTGGTCTCGATCTCCTGACCTTGTGATTCGCCCGCCTCGGCCTCCCAAAGTGCTGGGATTACAGGCTTGAGCCACCGCGCCCGGCCATGTTGAAATTTAATTTCCAATGTGGCCATGTTAGGAGGCGGCGCTTAGTGGGAGGTATTTGGATCATGGGGGCAGATGCCTCATGTATAGATTAATCCCCTCCCTGGGCATGGGGGTGGGGTAGGAATGAGTGAGTTCTCACCTTATTAGTTTCTGCAGAGCTGGTTGTTAGAGCCAAGTCCCCACAAGCTCTTGTTTCCTCTCACGTTGTCATCTCTGCACATGCTGGCTCCCCTTGCCTTCCACCATACGTGGAAGCGGCCGGACACCCTCACCAGATGCCCAGCCTTGAACATTCCAGCCATCAGAATAGTGAGCCAATTAAACCTTTTTTTCTTTATAAATAGCAGCCCAAAATGGACTAAGACAATTGCCAATACCTGATGTTTCTCTCCTATTTTTCCACATGCAATCATATATTTAGGTACCTTTGGTCCCTTGATGGGGGGAAAATCTTTTTTTTTTTTTTTTTTTTGAGACGGAGTCTTGCTCTGTCACCCAGGCTGGAGTGCAGGGGCCGGATCTCAGCTCACTGCAAGCTCCGCCTCCCGGGTTTACGCCATTCTCCTGCCTCAGCCTCCCGAGTAGCTGGGACTACAGGCGCCCGCCACCTCCCCCGGCTATTTTTTTGTATTTTTTAGTAGAGACAGGGTTTCACCGTGTTAGCCGGGATCGTCTCTCGATCTCCTGACCTCGTGATCCGCCCATCTCGGCCTCCCAAAGTGCTGGGATTACAGGCTTGAGCCACCGCGCCCGGCCGATGGGGGGAAAATCTAACAGTCAGAACTACCGATAACAGAAAGAAGATTTTTTTTTTTTTTTTTTTTTTTTTTTTTTGAGAATGAAATGTTTCCCATCATAACAGATTCTTAAGCACGTCCTCCATATATCTGGAGTGCGGGCTGGATATCTTTTGGCATAATTGTTACACATTTGGCACCACTAGCACACAGGTTGGTGTCTTCAAGAAGGTCAAGCAGATAGGCCTCACTTACTTCCTGCAAAACACCAATAGCTGTGCTCTGAAGCACGATCTGTTTTGAAGTTCTGAGCAATTTCTCGCACCAGATTCTGGAAGGAGAGTTTGCGAATCTGAAGCTCAGTGAACTTCTGAAAACGTCCAAGTTCGTGCATTGCCACAGTGGCCGGCCTGTAAGCATGAGGTTCTCCACCCCTCCAGGAGAGGGTGCCCTCCTGCCGGCGCCTTTTGTAGCAGTTGCTTCCTGGGTGCTTTGCTGGTGCTTTGTGGGCAGTCAGCTCTGTAGGAGCCATGCATGGCACCAGGCTTCCTCACTTCCCCTCCTCCATGGGCTGGAGCTGGTGAGCTGGAGGTGGCGCTGGCATTAGAGAGCCGCCACGGCGCGACAGCAGCGACTGTGGATACAGTTCTGCAATGGTGTATTTAAAAAGCTATAACCAAGTAAAGCTTATTCCAAAATACAGAAAAGTTTAATGTGAGAAAAAAAATGAATGTAATTTTCACCATTAATGGACTAAAGGAGAAAAAATATTATGATTTATTTCAGGAAATGTTAATAAAGCATTTGATAAATCTAAACACTTTGGATTTTAAAGAAATCACTCACAAAACTGGAAAAAATATGTATTTTCTCAACTCAGTGAAGGCCATTTACTAATTATTCAAGGCAAATACAGCACGTGGACAATTCATCCCTGCTATCAAAGGTACCTGCTATCAGCATAGTCCTAGAGGTTTAGCTAAAGCAATCAAACTAGAAAAATAAATAAGGACCATAAAGGTAGACGGATATTTCAGGTTATGCTAAGAATCAGAGTAGGCGAGGTACAGTGGCTCACGCCTGTAATTCCAGCACTTTGGAGGCCAAGGCAGGAGGCTCATTTGAGCCCAGGAGTTTGAGACCAGCCTGGGAAACATAGTGAGACCCTGTCTCTACAAAAAAAATTTTAAAAATTAGCCGGGCATAGTGGCACATGCCTGTAGTTCCAGCTACTCAGGAGGCTGAAGTGGGAGGATTGCTTGAGCGTGGGAGATTGAGGCCGCAGTGAGCTGTGACTGTACCACTGCACTCTAGGCTGACAGAGTGAGACTTTGTCTCAAAAATAAATAAGATCCAGAAATAGCTAAGTCAATTGTGTGTGAGAGAGAGAGAGAGAGGAAGAAGAAGAAGAGAAGAGAGGAGAGGAGAGGAGCAGAGAGGAGAGGAGAGGAGAAATGAGAATAAGAAAGAGAGAGTTGACCTTACTACAAAGCCACGGTAGTAAAAGGAGTGTGGTATTGCTACAGAAACAAGCAAATCATACAGAACAAACTAAAGAGCTCAAAAAGATAAAAACCATTTTTTAATATGAAAACTTGACTTGTGATAGAGGTAGCACCCCAAAACAGTAAGAAAAACATGAATTTGGGCGCTGGGTGATGGGATCTAACTCACTCACTCTATGGAGAAAAATAAAGCTATATCTCAACCTTATATCCAAGTCGTCTTTATATCATATTCTAAACTCCAGAGGGAAAAGTGGAATATCTTTTTGACCTCAGGGTGGGAAAGCACAGGCCATATTTCTTTTTAGTGAAATTTACAGATAGCTGAGCGACAGTTTGGGAGAACATATTTGCAAACAACAAGGGATGTACACTTAGATTATACAGAGATCTCTTGCAAACCAACAGGAAAAAGAGAACAATATGTGGGGGAATGGGAACACAAACTGGAAATGATAGGAAAATGAAATAAAACAAGAGAAGGCCTTTGCACAGCTTGACAATGACAATGTATTGTAAATTGAGAAGGGAAACAGATGCAGAGAAAGGGTCATGGGCTAGAAAATAGCAGACTGACTGCTGGAGTCTTGGATTGCTGATATTCAAATCTTGTGCATGTTACAGAGTTTTCTTGCTGCCTCTAGGTCCTGAAGGCATCCTCCTGGGGGAAGCCTCTTCTTCAGATGCACCCTGCCGTCAGATACATCCTGCCCAAAACGAGCCTTTGCAGCCGTCCTCACTGGCTCCCTTCTGCTTTCTTAGGCTTTGCTCTCAGTGGTTTTACTGCACTAACTTCCAGACCTCTTGGAAACGATGTAAACGGCTAGAACGGCAGGCTTCTGCTCCCTGCTGGCCGCTCGTGAGCCTTACCCTGACAGGTAATCCAGCCATCAAATTCCACCAAATCCGTTTCTTCTTTGAGATCATTTTCTTTCTTGAAGATACCTATTCTGAGGATTTTTTCAGCTCTTACTGTATCTGAACAACATAAAAATTATGATATTATACTCTAAACATCAGACTAAAAATCAAGAAACCTGGACTTGAACCACGTGTATCTTGTAGGATATTGGGCAAATCTTTCAGGTTCTTTATGCATCTTTCCTTATTTGTAAAATACGTATAATAATTTTACAAATTTTTGAGGGACAGGATGTATTTGAGAGTGTCGCAGAGCTGGGACTGAGGGAATTCCCAGTTCATATTCGTTGATATTCATGGCTTTGCGGTGTTGTCACTGTCATTATTCCTCCGCTTATAGGAGACCCGAATTCAGTTCACATATTTCAAAGAACTGTGGAATTGAAAGGTACTTAAAGGCAGGCACAAAGTGGTTTTAAGAGGTTCCTCATAAGGCACATTGAAAGTAGCCAACACCCTTTCCATTGCTTAAATACTCCCACCCCAAAACCTTACAAAAGGCATCTGGTGGGAAATTCAGCATCTCAAAAAGCAGCCCATTCCCTCGTTGGCCAGCTGTGCCTGGGAGCAAGCTCCCTCTCCCTTGTAGGAGAGAACTCCACTTGACAACACCTGCTGAGACCCAGAATTGAGGTGAAGGGGCAGGTTTGGGGCATATGCTATTTTCTGCCAAAATTCATTGGCTTTACTCATCCATGGATTCATTTGGACCGGGGACTGCATGATTTTGCATTTATTAAAATATCTCATTCATGAATTCCCCAACACTGGAGTGTCTTTGGGAGAAACAGGCTCCTATCTCCCCATGCAGGTCTTCTTGAACAGCCCTCTTGGCCACTGAGGCTGAGTATGAAGTCCTGCCCAGCTGATTGACACCTGCAAGGTAATTAGGGGGCAGGTAAGCCAGGCTGGCATAAAGACTTAGTGAAGGGACCGGCGTGGTGGCTTACACCTGTAATCCCAGCACTTTGGGAGGCCAAGGCAGACAGGTTGCTTGAGGTCAGGAGTTTGAGACCAGCCTGGCCAACATGGTGAAACCGCATCTCTACTAAAAATACAAAAATTAGCCGAGCGTGGTAGCAGGTGCCTGTAATCCCAGCTTCTTGGGAGGCTGAGGCAGGAGAATTGCTTGAACCTGGGAGCCAGAGGTTGCAGTGAGCCGAGATCGTGCCACTGCACTCCAGCCTGGGTGACAGAGCGAAACCTTGTCTCAAATAAATAAATAAAGAAGTGAAGGGACCAGCTAAGGGCACCTGGCAGGAGGAGCACAAAAAGCAGGCAGCTGGAGAGCGTGCAGACAGGGAGGAAGAAGCTGACTTTAGCTACCTGCTGACAATTTTGGTGGAGGAGCTGCTGAAAATCATTTCACAATTGAGCCTTTGCCACTTGAGGGCCAGGTTTTGCATTCCTGCATTAAGAAATCGCCCAGTCTGGAAGGCTCCATCTCTCAGCTGCTCACAGCCCTGCCCATTCTCTCCGGAGCTCAAATCTGAGAGCTGAGTGTCTGCCCTGCACTCATTGTGTTCCTGTTTAATTCATGTTCTGTACCCTCTGGAGGAAGGGAGAGGAAGAGCAATGATGGGGGAGATATGGGCAGGTTCCCCTACTCCCTCCTCTCCTTTTATTTGTATTTATAGAGACAACATTTCCCTGTCTCACTGTTTTGGGGCCTCTATATAAATTAATTCTGCTTTTTAAAGTCTCCCTTGCTAGACGGTGCATACCCTGAAGGCAGAAGCTGCGACTGATCTGCTCATATCTCAGGAGCCCACATAGTGCCTGGCATGTGGCAAGCACTCAAAAATGTGTGTGGAATTTAAATGTATAGCAAGGCATCAGAATGGTTTCAAGTTAGCAACTTGACATCATTTAGTCTAATGGTATTGAAACCTGAGTGTATGTTAGAATCATTTTCAGAACTTTTAAAAAATGATTAATTGGCCTGAGTCCCTCCTCAGGCCAATTAGGTCTGAATCCCTGATAGTCACTTTTTGATGGTTAAAGGCCCAGAAAGGGCTCATCGCTTATGGCATGATGCAGTAAATCATTTTAGAAAATGGACATTGTTTTCTAATACACAATATTTATCCATCATATTATGTTTGAGTTATCATAGAATGCATTTTCTTTAAGTTGCGTCCACATGCACAAAATCTTTAGAAAAATTTTCATAAAAGTAACTGGGAGGTGGGAGGCCGGGCGTGATGGCTCACACCTGTAATCCCAGCACTTTGGGAGGCTGAGGTGGGTGGATTACCTCAGGTCAAGAGTTCGAGACCAACTTGGCCAATGTGGCAAACCCCATCTCTACTAAAAAGTACAAAAATTAGCCCAAGGTGGTGGCACGTGCCTGTAGTCCCAGCTCCTTAGGAGGTTGAGGCAGGAGAATCACTTGAACCTGGGAGGTTGCAGTGAGCCAAGGTAACATGACTACACTATAGCCTGGGCGACAGAATGAGACTCTGACTCAAAAAAAAAAAAAAAAAAAAAAAAGGTAATTGGGAGCTATGGAAAGAAAAAGGTAATTTTCACTGGCTATGCAGAGTCTTGCCCATTCATGGGATGGCAAAAGGTGCAGCATAATATCATAATTGTTGAGCCAAATGCTATTTAAAAGAAACAAGCCAAAGGGGATAGAATGGGGTGAGAGAAGAAAGCCCCCCGCACTGCCATTGACTCCCCACCCCTCATCCGAGTGTCCTCTTGTGATCCCTTCTTTGGAATTCTATATATATCTCTCTGAAAGTTCTTCTGTTTAAATGATCAAAAGTGATAAAAATCTAAACGTGGGTTTTAATTTGATTAAAGTGTCTGCTGAGAGATGCTCGCTTAGCTGGCTTCTTGCCTGTTAAGACTCAACTGCACGAAGATAGCAGGGACATTGACGGATTGCAGGATTCGGACTGGGGCAAGGTGGAGGCAAGGAAGAAACTCAGCACCTGTTCCTCTAAGCATGGTTCTGAGCCAGCAGCATGGACCTTGCCTGGGAGTGCCTTAGACCTACTGAATCTGAATTTGCATTGTATTAATAACAAGACTCCTGAATGATTTACAGACACACAAAAGGTTAAAATTCCTGCCTTAAAGAGTGCCCACCCCAGCCTCTGCCTGGTCATTGCCATGAGCTTTCCATGGAGGGGGCTAGAACTTTTCTTTTGCATTCCAGTAGCCAGTATGTAGCTCTTCCAATATTTTCAAAACCTTTCTGAGTCCTTTCTGACCTTTTCTCTTTATAGGGAAAAGAAAAAATAATTAAAAAGGACTGAAATAGCTGTCATCACTGATTTGAGGCCCCCAAGGGAGAGAGGAAGAGATCAAAAGTCAACATCTGTGATTCTGCAAATAGAAAATGAAATGATTCCCAGGCAGGCTGAGAAGCAGCTCTAGGTTGCTGGGCTGGTCCTCCATGGTCCCATTGGAGGTGGCTGTGCTCAGTCCAGAGCCTTTAAAGGGAACCCCATGGCTGATGGGCATGGGGAGGCAGGAGTGCCCAGCCCAACTCCCAGGGAAAAGCAACATGTGCCTGGCAAGGCCTGGGACCAGAGGAGTAAGGCTCAGGGAACCCTTCTGCTCACTGGAGACCTTTAAGAAGGAGCAGAGCAGGATGAAATATCACCTGGATGTAGGGCACTTTGCACGGGTAACGTTCTAGTTACCTCCCCACTCCCTGTCTCTGAGATGGAGACTTGTCCTTCTTCCATCTGGGGACTGAGTCTATCTGGGATGCTCACAATAGTTCAGAGCCCTGAGCCTTCTTGCTGTGTTACTGGCAAGTTGTTTTTCAGAGAGAAAAGCTAGAGTGTGGCAGAGAAATCAAGCAGCCAGTGTGGTGGGCATGGTGGAGGAGTGGGAGATTCGTTCTGGAGACGGAGGTCTCCCACAAACCCCTGTGTCCTAAACCTCACTGGGTTTTCCCATCAGGGCTCCCAGAAAAGGCAACAGAAGCGAAAGGGGTGGATGTTACAACTGGTGTTCACGAGTCCTCTTGTGGGTCAAGTGCAGCGCTGGGTCTTTTGCAAGCATTCCCCCTGCCACTCCTGCAGGGTAGGCAGCTGCTCATCTTACAGAATAGGGGGCTGAAGCTCAGAGGGAATGATTGTCATCCCCAAGTTCAAAGAATTAATAAGAGTCAGGGCTTGGAGAAAATCTAAGGTCCGTGATCTTTTCCTTACCATACCCGCCTCTGCATCCAGGGATTAAAAGAATCCGAGTCTCTGTTTTTGTTGTTGTTGTTGTTGTTGTTTGTTTGTTTGTTTGTTTGTTTTGAGAAGGAGTTTTGCTCTGTCGCTCAGGCTGGAGTGCAATGGTACAATCTCAGTTCACTGCAACCTCCGCCTCGCAGGTTCAAGCAATTCTCCTGCCTCAGCCTCCCGAGTAGCTGGGATTACAAGTGCCCGCCACCATGCCTGGCTAATCTTTGGTATTTTTAGTAGAGATGGGGTTTCACCATGTTGGCCAGGCTTGTCTCGAACTCCTGACCTCATGTGATCCACCCGCCTCGGCCTCCCAAAGTGCTGGGATTACAGACGAGAGCCACCATGCCTAGTCAGGTCTCAGTTTTTGAATTAATTAGTCCATAACCTTAAGCAAATCCCATTGTTTACTGTGGCCTTGGTTTGCCTGTTTTTTAAAATTAGAATATTAATAAGCCTTCTTTGTATCGTAAAGTGCCTGGCACACAGCAAATCGCCAATGGATTCTAGTTTTCTTCCTTCTTCCTTTTCAAATGAAGGGACTGGCCTTGGTACTGAGGCATTAGTCATGAAGTTTTAGATTGTATTACTGGCCCTCAGGTACACTGACCGTTCTTAGGCCAGGATTAAGATGCGGGGAGCCAAAGGCACCTTCAGCAGAGCTCCTGAGTCAATCAGTGGCCACGTAGTTTTGCTCTCCACACCCGGGTGCAATTCCTCACTGGCTTCCTTGGCTCTCAGCTCCACATACTCTTCTCCATTTAGCCCAAGGACCTCCAAGGAGACAGGCTCACCTTGGCCCAGATGCAGTTTACTTTTCTCTGCTCTGAATTCTAGCCAAGAGCGAAAATCAGATGTACCAGCCTCAGGAACATCGGTTCCTCAGCCCCCTGGCAGCACTCCCAGCCTGGAGGGACATGAACCCCCTAAGAGGAGTGTGTTCCGGGAGCCAGGACAAGAATGGTCCCTGGACTCCACCATGTCTTCTCCAGTCTGCATCTCCTCTCTCCAGCCAGGAGAACACACCTCAGGGAGGGTCTGAGCAATTCGGTAGAGAGGGGCCCTGGGCTAGGGTCCCCCAGCGTCCAGAACTGAATGCCCGGACTTGTGTTTCACTGAGCATTTCGTTTCTGACCTAGTGCCAATAAAACAAAAGCAGACCTGTTCCTGGCTTAAACGTTGGGAGTAGAGATAAACATTGTCTTCCTTTAGATATTCTTCCTGAGATGTTTGGATTGTAGTTCCTTTTATGGATACAACTTTAAATGTTGGTGCTCTTTAACCTAGCAATTCCATCTTCCTGAGGACAGATTCAGGGATAGGAACAAAGATGTACACAGATGTTCATGACATTGCCACGTACAATAATAAAAAATTGAAGACAGAATAATGTTCAACAATTGGCAAGCAGTTAAATACATTAAGACATATCTTATGATGGGCAATTATACCCACTAGAGTGATGTTTTCTGAGAATTTTAATGGCTGGGAATACATAAGAATCTTGTGAAGAGAAAAGTGGGGTTCAGAACTACATAAACTAATTATATAATACACATGTGCATAATATATACACCCATGTAGAATAATATGATATGTATATGTATACATTTATAATATATAAATAGTATATAATGGAAAAATATGTGAAAGAAAACACCATAAATATTAACAGTCCCTATCTGTCAATTATTTAATTATGGTTTTATTTATTTTTTTCATGTTTAATCTTTTCCATATTTTCTTGTCAGAATTTAAAAATATACTTGCTAGGGGAGAAATATTTGTTTGAATAAAAGGGACACCCTTAAACTCCATCAATCAGTACCCATCATGAAGGGCAGAGGTGACTCTATGAATTTGCAGAAAGAATTTTGAAAAGAACACTAAGAGCCCAGGATATCAGGCAGATGTAAAATCTAGCTTTTAGTGTCTCCCTCTGTATCAGTTTTGGTTGCATAATAAAATCATGTGACTAAGAATAACAATAATTTATTCAGTTCCTGATTCTGGGCTTAGCTGGGAGGTCCTTTCGGTCTGGGCTAAGCTTGGCTGTTGTTCCCTGCACACACTCACATGTCTGGGGCCTTAGCCAGGATGATCTGGGGCCTCTCTCCATGCAGTATCTCTTCCTTTAGGCTTGTCCCATGTGGTAAAACTAGATTTTAAGAGAGAACTGAAGCTATAAGGTCCCTTGAGGCCTAGGCTCAGAACTGGTGAGCTGTCACTTGCATGGCACTCCAAAGCAAGTCACAGGCCAGCCCAGACTCAAGGGGTGAGAAACAGACTCCGCCTCTTGAAGGAAGAAGCTTAGGGTACTTCGACTTTGTTTGCAGTTTACAATTCTTGTTCAGTGAAACCACAATTTCCATGAAAATAGCCCTTGATAAGATGAAAGTTTTTGAAAAACGTAATGTCGAATCTTGAAAAGCATCTGTGGTAACTTATACCCAAATAGTATTAGTCTTTGTGGTTGTCACCTTTTCTTTTTTTAACCCAGCAGGGCCTAGACCATTAGTGCTGATGGATTAGTTACAATGGTGCGTATGTAAAATATTTGTAATAGTGCCTGGCAAATACTAACCACTATCAAAATATTAGTTACCATTATTGTTATTGTTGATTTTTATACATAATCTGTGGTGAGCTCAAATTCTAAACGGAGTTTGGGGTAGAGAGAGGCTATTTCTGCTGCCTGTAAGAAGTGCATTCCAGGCCGGGATTGGTGGCTTATGCCTGTAATCCCAGCACTCTGGGAGGCCGAGGTGGGCAGATCATGAGGTCAGGAGTTCGAGACCAGCCTGGTCAACATAGTGAAACCCCGTCTCCACTAAAAATACAAAAAATTAGCTGGACATGATGGCGGACACCTGTAGTCCCAGCTACTCGGGAAGCTGAGGCAGGAGAATTGCTGAACACAGGACGTGGAGGTTGCAGTGAGCCAAGACTGTGCCGTTGCACTCTAGCCCGGGTGATGGTGCAAGACTCTGTCTCAAAAAAAAGAAAAAAGAAAAAAAAAAAAGAAGAAGAAGAAGTACATTCCAATAACCCCTGCTCTCAGCCATGTTTGGAGATGCTCGGTGTCTATATGCACTCTTGGCTCCATGCCCTTACCACAGGGGCCAGGTTTTTGCTGGGAATACAAGTCTATCCTCAAAGAGATTTGTGTCTATAGCAAGACAGCCCTCTGCCTGGAGCCCTGGACTTTTACCCACACCAGCACACACTTGCATCATTTGCTGCTAGCCCTAACGGCAGGGAAAGACATGAGCAGTGGAACCGAAGGGGCCAGGCAGACCTCCAACCCTGCTGTACACCTGTGCGAGTTTGGCCACATTCCTATGGGAGAGGCTATCCTTAGGTGAGTTTGGTGCCTATGTACATCAATTTAAGCAAAAATACTAAGCAATTTTCAGAATTCCCTTTCTTGTACTGTTCTAGGCTAGGGTTGGCCACAAGAGGAGTTCATGAGATTTGGAAGTGGAAATGAAATAGCAGCCATTCCTATGCTCTGAAGGTTGATGTGGGCTCAAGCACACAATTGCTGGTCTCCTGGCTCACTTTGCGAGTGTGAAACAGCAGCTGAGTCCGCGGCCCTTATTGGTCTTATTGAATCTTCTGCTTCTCCAAATCCTGGGCCAGCTTGTGCATCTCTGTGGGGCACCGAAGAATCCTGCAGGTCACTTGCATCATTGAAAGAGATTGAGACAAATGCGAGTTCCAATTTGTCCTCCAGGGTCCCAGTTTGTCTTTGTGGGTCCTAATCTAGTCTTGCTCTCCCCCACTTCACACTCATCTCTACTTTCCAACTGCTGGCTCTGCTGACTCAGGGCCAACACTGTACATGGCAACATCTGCATTTGGTAGACTGTTTAATCAGCTCCCACAATTGTGTAAGGTCTAATTCCCCTAAATGTCTTCACTCTATGTCACTCATAGTGGTTCTCCGTTTTTGATCAAACCCCAGAGGATACATTGAGGGCCTCAGTGACACACAATGACAATCGTGTCAGACTTTGATCCTAAGACACTCTGCAAACCCACCCTTCTTCCATGTTAGCACCACCATGTCCTCCTCTTTTTAATCTTTGGCTAACTTATTATCCCACAAAATTGGCCCAGTTTCTGTAGCAATCCAATAGGTTGGAGAAAAATAGGAGTGAACAATAGGAGAGGGTG
The DNA here is from genome assembly GCF_037993035.2 of Macaca fascicularis. Classification (NCBI taxonomy): domain Eukaryota; kingdom Metazoa; phylum Chordata; class Mammalia; order Primates; family Cercopithecidae; genus Macaca; species Macaca fascicularis. The sequence goes on from NC_088387.1 coordinate 91,996,225, forward strand.
GCCTTCTAGATTATAAGAGAATTAAGAGAGAGAATAACCAAATGCAATGTGTGGATCCGATTCAGGTCCTAATTAGAGTAGACCATCTCTAAAGGGACATTTTTGAGATAATTGGAAAACTTGATTAGAGTGTAGATATGAGGTAATGTTAAGGAATTCCTGCTAATTTTGGTAGGTGTAATAATGACATGGGGGCTCTGTAGGAAAAGTTTTCATTTTTCGGATGCATACTGAAATAACACAGTGCTTAGGATTTGCTTTAAAACATTTCAGCAAAGAAAAAAGAGGATAAATGAAGTGTCTTAAGTCTGTTTGGGCTGCTATAACCAAATAGCATAGACGAGGTGGCTTTTGAAAAACAGAAATTCACTTCACACAGTTCTGGGGCCTGGGAAGTCCAGGATCAAGGTGCTGGCCGACTTGGTGTCTGATGAGGGGCTGCTTCGTGGTTCATAAATGGTGCCTTCTGGTTGTGTCCTCACATGGTGGAATTGGAAGGCAGCTCTCTGGGGCCTCCATTAAAAGGGTCTGGTCTGCTAATATCAACCCAATAGAATGCTATTAAGAGGTGGGGCCTTTGGAAGGTGAGATTAGGAGATTATCACCTCCCAAAGGCCCTACCTCCTAATACCATCAAACTGATGATCAGGTTTCAATGTGTGACTTTCGGAGCAACAAAAACATTCAGACCATAGCAGGAAGAAAATCTGGATCCCCTCTGATACTTGTTGAATCTAGGTGATGGATAATGGAGGTTCTTTTGTGACTCAGTCGATTCTTGTGTTTAAATCAGGCAGTTCTCACAATGTTGCTCTCTCTGGCACATGGTGGGGTCTGGGTGTAAGTTGTTAATCATCTCCGTTGATTCCCTGCCTGAGAACAGAGTAGGGAAATAGGAAACCCTGGTGTTCAGAATGACTTTTCCCAGCAGCATATTGCTTTATGTCTCCTTTTCCTGAATGTTTTCTGCAGGAAATGGGTCAGAGGAATTTGGTTTATGGTGTGTCTCCTGCCCTAAGGTCTCTGAATTTATTCGGAGGACACAGCCAGCAGGCACCATCTATGAATCAAGAAATAGGCCCACATCAGACACCAACTCTGCCAGCACCTTCATCGTGGACTTTCCAGCCCCCAGAGCTGTGAGAAATAGATTTCTGTTGTTCAAAAGCCACTCATTTATTATCTTACAATTCTGGAGGTCAGAAGTCTGAAATAGGCCTTACGGGATAAAATTAAGGTGTTGGCAGGGCTGTTTCTTGCCGAAGACTCATGTTGCCTGGGTGCCCCCATGAAGAGGAGACTGAATGTGCTGCTCCTGGCTAAGTTGTTAAGGATTCACATGCAGGATTTTCTGGGGTCCACATAAAGCTGGGGTCTCCACTCCCTTCACCTCAAGAGCAGCCAGCTGCTCAAAGAGTCTCAATGTACAAATTCAAATGTTGTGGGTTTAAATGAATGAAGACCTAGACTTCTGCAGACCAAGAGTCTGTAACCTCTATGGTAGAGAATGGTTAGGGTCATTGCAATGACGGGGTTCCCAGGGCCAGGACTATGAGGGGCTCTTACTCAAAACTCCATGCCAACAAACAAAAGGCTCCATTCCACTCCTGGCCACCTCCCTCCCCAACACCAAATTAACAAATATTTATTGATTGTATATACTGGAAGTGACCTTAGATAAATAGTAAACTTTATTTTTTTTTTTTGAGACAGAGTTTCATTCTGTTGCCCAGGCTGGAGTGCAGTGGCATGATCGTGGCTCTCTGCAACCTTCACCTCCCGGGTTCAAGCAATTCTTGTACTTCAGCCTCCCAAGTAGCTGGAACTACAGACATGCACCACCATACCTGGCTAATTTTTTGTATTTTTAGTAGAGACTGGGTTTCACCACATTGGCCAGACTGGTCTTGAACTCCTGACCTCAAGTGATCCTCCCGTCTTGGCCTCCCAAAGTGCTGGGATTACAGGCATGAGCCACCACTCCTGGCCATAAACCTTTATCTTAAGATGTGGAAACTGGGGTCTAGAGAGGTTTGGCAGCCTACCCAAAGCCACTCTGGTGGAAATTTGCCATTTTAGTCAGCTGCCACCTGAATACCTTCCTATGTGGGGGATTTCTGAGATAACCCGGAGACAGGGTTCCTGTTGCACCTTGGAAACTGGAAGCTGTGTCCTCAGCCCTGGCACCTACTGCGTGAGCACTTGCCCACGTGAGGTCATTCCAGACCTCCCACCTGAGTCCTGAGGGAGCAAGATGAAGGTGTGAAGTGAGGTGGGATCTGGCAGCAGTTGCACATGTCCCAGGGAGGGGTGCCCACCGAGGCAGTGGCAAGTGTCCAGTAGGGGCAGCGTCCTGAGCAGGCCACTCTTGGAGCAGGGCTCTGCTGTGTCTCCCTGCCTGAGCTGGATTCTCCAGCCTCCCTGGCAATTCTCAGCTGCTTGGAGGCTTCTGTATTAATTTCCCGATACTGCTGCCCCAAATTTCCACAAACTCAGTGACTTAAGACAACACACATTTATTGTCTTACAATTCTGGAGGTCAGAAGTCTGAAATAGGTCTTACAGAGTAAAATTAAGGTGTTGGCAGGACTGGTTCTTGCTGAAGGCTCTGGGGGAAACCCATTTCCTTGCCTTTTCCATCTTAAAGAGTTGTCTGCATTCTGAGACTCAGGGTCCTTTCCTCTGTTTTCTTTTCTTTTCTTTTCTTTTTTTTTTTTTTCTTTTGAGACAGAGTTTTACTCTTGTTGCCTAGGCTGGAATGCAATGGCGCGATCTCGGCTCACCACAACCTCTGCCTCCTGGGTTCAAGCGATTCTCCTGCCTCAACCTCCCGAGTAGCTGGGATTGCAGGCATACGCTGCCACCGCCCCTGGCTAATTTTGTATTTTTAGTAGAGACGGGGTTTCTCCATGTTGGTTAGGCCGGTCTCGAACTCTCGACCTCAGGTGATCCGCCCACCTCAGCCTCCCAAAGTGCTGGGATTACAGGCGTGAGTCACTGCACCTAGCCTTGTTTTTATTTGAGGCTGAGTCTCGCTCTGTCGCCCAGGCTGGAATGCAGTGGTGCTATCTTGGCTCTCTGCAACCTCTGCCTCCCGAGTTCAAGCGATTCTCCTGCCTCAGCCTCCCAAGTAGCTGGGATTACAGGCGCGCACCACCACACCTGGCTAATTTTTGTAATTTTTAACAGAGATGCGGTTTTGCCATGTTGGCCAGGCTGGTCTCAAACTCCTGACCTCAGGTGATCCACCCACCTTGGCCTCCCAGAGTGCTGGTATTACAGGCGTGAGCCACTACAGCTGGCCTCCTTCCTCCGTTTTCAAAGCCAGCAGTGTAGCCTCTTCAAGTCTCTCTGACCTCCGCTTCTGACGATGTCACAAGTCTTTCTCTGACTCTGACCTTCCTGCCTCCTTCTTCTAAGAACCTTTGTGATTATATCAGACCTAACCAGATAATTCAGGTTAATGTCACCATCTCAAGATCCTTAATGCAATTACATCTACAAAGTCCCTTTTGGTAACATAACACATTCACAGGTTCCAGGCACTAGGACATGGATATCTGTGGGGGGCATTATTGAACTGATGATGCTCTCCAGAATTTCCTTATTCTATTTAAGAAAACCAAGAATGGTTTCAATGTTTTGCAGCAGAAACCCTTGACTAGCATAGTCACAAAACTCGTAAGTGTTAGTGCAAGGATAGAATCTGCTTTCAGAAGCTGCAGCGATTGCGCTTGACATTGAATAGTCTTTCCCAGTATGGTGCAGCCCTGTTTGGCTCCCTTCGCCACGAATCTCTCCACCCAGCAAGGGGGTTTTGCTTGCTCAGTGTGTAACTACAGAGCAGGCACATGATCAGGGTTTCTGGAAAGCAGATATGAGAAACATGCAGGAAAATATTTTTAAAAAAAGTTCACACCCTCCAAGTCAAGAATTCCCCTTTCAGAGATCCATCCTAGAAAATAGAGAGGCCAGGCACGGTGGCTCACGCCTGTAATCCCAGCACTTTGGGAGGCTAGGGTAGGTGGCTCACCTGAGGTGAGGAGTTTGAGACCAGCCTGACCAACATGGAGAAACCCCTGTCTACTAAAAATACAAAATTAGCCAGGCATGGTGGCTCATGCCTGTAATCCAAGCTACTTGGGAGACTGAAGCAGGAGAATTGCTTGAACCCGGAGGTTGCAGTGAGCTGAGATCGCACCATTGGACTCTAGCCTGGGCAACAAGTGCGAAACTCCTTCTCAAAAAGAAAGAAAGAAAATAGAGATTAAGAATGCACCAGCACACAACCTGCTGTTGATATCACCAGGGCCAGGGCACTAGAGGCTGCCAGAGGCAGGTTCTCCCCACTACGACCAGGGAGGTGGGCCTGCTCCAGCCAAGAGTCAGCACTTGTCTTGTGTGTCAGAGCCCTGTAGAGGAAAAACCAAGTTACCCCGGGAATGGAGGGTGGATTGGATGGGTGCAGGTGCACAAGAACCCAGGGTAATGTGGCTAAAGCCTCAGACCCTGGAAAGGAAGGAAAGGAGAAAGGCAGCTCCAGCGGTGGTTCCTATTTTGTCTCTCTCTCTCTCTCTCTCTCTCTCTCTCTCTCTGAGTCTCTCCCCAGCCATCTGCTCTGTTCTCCACCCCATCACAGGCTTCCTCTGTTTCTCAGGCATATAACCAGCATAGCTGTCCAGCCCTCGAAGCTACGTGACCTTCCATCTGAGGTCTACCCAAACTGGCCAGTTTCTCCTCTGTCTCTTATTCTGGCTCAGTAGATGAAGTAAAGACTCAGTATCTGTGGATCAGCTCGTGGTTGGCCCCCAGTCGCTGGCTGTGGCCTGGGCAGTCAGGGTAGGTGGCCTGCTGCTCGCTGATGGGGGAATTGCCCTCCAAGTGTGGTCTGTGGAGAGGGCAGCAGCATCACTAGCGGTGCTTATTGTAAACTGGAATTTCAGCACTCCCCTTACCTCCCTGCACACCTACAGAATCAGACCCTCTGCGGGGTGAGGTTTGGGAACCTGGATTTAAATAATCTCCCCAAGTGGTTCCTGTGCATGATAAAATTTGAGAAGCCCAGAGAGTAGAGTGGTCTTCCCGACTATTTGTGTTCAAATCTGTACGGTCTCTGGCACTAGCACTCTCTGGGCGAGGGACTTGTCTCTTGCCTTTTTCCTACCACCAGACAGAGTTGAGGGCCATGGCCTATGCTGCTCCCCCTGGAAAGCAGATTCCATCCTTGCACAAACACTTATGAGTTTTGTGACTGTGCTATATGAAGGCTTGACTCCCACACTGGCTGCCTATCTTCAAGCCGTCATCCCCCTTGGTGTCTGGTCCAGCGGCTGCCAGTGGCTGCTTGGACGAAAGGGCAACTGACCCTCCAGCTGGTGACAGAGGTCAGGAGTGCTCTCTACTTGAGCAGGATGACTACAGTGCATCAGGGAAGCTGTCCCCAGGCACCCGCACCGGGGCAGCAGTGGCCTCTGCTGGATACACAGGCAGGAGAAGCTACCTGTAGGTTGACCCAGGCTGCCTACTGTGTTGGATTCAGCCCACTGGAAACAGCTGGAAGAACTGGGAGATGCATGATAGATCTGAAAACTCGAAGTCACACTGGGCAAGAGATCAGGTGAGTCTAAAAGGGCTGCCACACCTTTGTTCTAAGGAATTCAATTCAAGACACACTTTGGAAATGTTTGTGTTGGGCTATGCATAGGGGTGAGGACTGAGGCATGCACAAGGGAAGCCTGAGTTTCATCCTTTGAGTTGTTTGCTTCCTGGCTGGGGAGCAAGGCCCACAAATGTGGATCCTTCCTTGGGGACAGGCTCCTAAGAACTGACCATGCCTTCTCTCCCCGATCATAATGAAGACGAAACTGAGGCCCAAAGAGGTGAAGGCCACTAGGTCAAGAGTCAGGCTGCATTAAGCACCATGGGCAGGGAAAGGAAGAGGACGCTGGTTAAGGCCAGTGTGGGCTGGGGCAGGGTCAGAATCTAAGCTGGGCTTAGAAGAGAAATAGGAGGAAGGACAAGAGCACCATCCAGTTGGTACAGAGAGAAGGAAACAGGACCTGGGGACCCTGGTGCTCACTGAAGGGCAGGAAGAGAGACCTGAGGGGAAAGCTGGCTACATAATTTGATGGAGATTTTAAAAAAAAAATCAGAGCCCCTGCTAGGTCAGGAAAGCATTTTCACCTTCCCATGGCCTGCCAGCTGCCATCCAAGCCAGGGAGGCCAGGTGACCCCCCAAGGGATGATAGCCTCTACACTGGGATGACTTGGTAGCTGCATCAGGGGTGGAGGGAGGTTCTGGCTGAGTTGCCTGTGCCAGCCCTGAAAGAAGACAGCTGCCAACTTGCCTCATCCCAAGATGTCACAGTGTGTGTGTCTGACCCCAATCCTCCCATGCCTGTGCCCAGAAACTTGGGTCTGTTCCTGCTGATGCGACCTGGTCACCACCCTGGGCAGAGGATAGCAGTGATGTCAGGACAGGAGCATGGAGGGGAAGGCCAGGCAGGGCTGGAGACCACGAGATGGGGAGGAGGGACCTAGGGAGGCAGCAGGGGGAGGGACGGGGAATGAGACAAGGCTCCGTTGTGTGTCGGACTTCACTTACAAAGCACAAATTCAAAGAAAGAATTATTAAGAATTTCAAGATAGCCACTGCAGAGCATTCAGTCCCGAGCGCAGGGGCCCTTGATGAGTGTGGGGCCCTGGGTGGCTGCTCTGGTCACACACATGTCCATGAGGCTGGCCCTGCCTGGGGACTTCACCTATAACCCTGGCTCCATCCTGGGGGCCTCCCCTGCCAGCTTCTGGGAAGGCACAACCAGTTATAACCACAGTCACAGCCCAGTGAAGAGGGAACAGAGGTGGCGAAACTAGAGACCAGCACAGCTGTGCACAGAGGAGGCTCCCGCTGCAGGAATGCACTGGAGACGGACAGAAAATGAAATGATATGCAATAGCCACCAGGAAGAAAAAAAGTATTTTTATTTTTCCTAATTTAATATCTTCCACGAGTACTAAATGATTTTTTTAACAGAAAGCTCTATTTTAATTTTCTGTCCCTACAGACTGTTATTTGACTTTCAAAACTACATGAGTACCATAAAAATAAATCTGTGGATGGTTTAAGTAAATCTTTTTGGGGAACCGTAGAAATATTTTCTGGTGGTGAACATTCTTTGCAATCCTAGTCTAAGGAATATTTACAGGACTATAAATTTGTGATGTTTCCTTAGTTTTAAATGTCAATTTACAACATAGAGAACTTTTTTTATATATATATATATAAGCTGCCTATATTTATAAAGTACTGTTTTCATCTTATTGTTTACAAATGCCTTGTCATTTGACAAATATATAGTAATATGTATCTACCATGATGGCATCATACAGAATAGCTTCACGGCCTAAAAATTCTCTGCTCTGCCTATAAATCCCTCCCGGGCAACCACTGATCTTTTCACCATCTCCATAGTTCACCTTTTCTTACATCAGTCCTGTGAATGAAGGGGCAGGGAGAGAACCAATGGCTGTCGAGAGCCTGCTACACTGCAGACAGTGTAGTGCACCCACATGCCTGGCTCTGTGACCTTGAGCATCAAACCTCTCTGCTCCTCAGTCTCCTCATTTGCAAAGTGGGAACCATTCAACCTCTCATAGGTAGCTGCTGGGCATTGTATATGAAATGATGCAGTGAGTGAGGCTGGCACCAAGGAGGCATTCGAATGGTAGCTTTTAATGAAGTAGATTCTCCCCTAAAACCTGCACAAGGGGCATCATGTCTCTATTCACTAGCCCAAGCAGGCCTGGGTGGGTAGAGGCATCAGGGGCCTTGCCCGGTCCACCCTCCTCCAAGCCTGGGTTGCCACCGCTACCCACACTCTCGGTGACTAGGGCAGGAGCTAACGTCCCCACTTCTCACGTAGAAATGGAGCTTCAGAGGGTCTAAGTGATAATTTGGGGTCCCACTGCTTATAAAAGAAGTGCGGTTATCTTCAGGCTCTCAATCCAAAACTAAAACAGGCACATGAGAGGCTTAGCACAGCTCCTCGTAAGATAACAAGGAGGTGGGAAAGATAGGGGGCAGAGAGAAGTGAGGAGGCACCCTCCCCACGCCAGCCCCTGCCACAGTTGCCCCTCCCCCTGGCTTTACCACCTCAAAGGCACAGGGTTCTTTTCAGGGCCACTGTGACATTTCCCCTCCATTATCGCTGGGTCGCTCTGCTGTTCAATTCCATAGCCCTGGGATTACTGGCTCTTCTCTCCTCAGCAGGGTGTCCTGTGACCCTCCGGGCACTTTCATTTCAGGATGACATTGCGACACAGATCTGCTCAAAGAAATTCATGCTCTCCCATGTCAAGGAAAGCAGGCAGTGGTTCCTGTTCATGCCAACAAGCGCGCCTCTGCTGATCCCTTGTCAAACAAGATGCAGGGAGAGCATCTTTGTGTTTTCAAGCTAAGGTACCACGAAGCAGCCAGCATTGCTTCTCCTTTTTCCTGCTGGCATCTCTTCTCCTACACCTGGCACTCAGTGGAATCCTACTCACTGGGCACTGTTAGCAGGAAACAGTTTGATGACTGGAAAGGGGGAAGGCTAGTAGAGGCATTTTTCAATTTATTAATAGCAAGAGACGAGCACTAGCATCTTATTTTTTCTTAATAAAATTTAATTTTTAGAGCAGTTTTTGGTTCACAGCAAAATGGAATGAAAAGTGGAGAGAGTTCCCATTTACCCCCGGCCCCCACATACACACAACCTCCCCCATTATCAACATCCGGATACCTTTGTTACAGTCAATGAACCTACATTGACACATCGTTATCAACCAAAGTCCGCGGTTTGTTTTAGAGAATGTTGCACATTTTAAGGGCTTGGACAAAGGGATATTGACATGTATCCACCATGATGGTATCATACAGAATAATTTCACAGCCCTAAAAATCCCCTGTGATCCACCTATTCATCCCTTCCCACTTCCCCTCAAACTCTGGCAACCACTGATCTATTTACCTCCCCACGGTGTGGACTTTTCAGCATGTCATAGAGTTGGAATCATACAGCATGTAGAGTTGCCAGATTGGCTTCTTTCACTTGGTTAATATCCCCACTTAAGGTGCCTCCATGTCTTGTCATGACTTGAGAGCTTATGTCTATTTTTTTTTTTTTTTCTTGAGACGGAGTCCCACTCTGTCACCAAGGCTGGAGTGCAGTGGCGTGATCTCGGCTCACTGCTGATATGGCTCCCACGAGTGGAGGAAAACCAGGGCTCTTGTCTTACATTGAATTAGATAAAACAACACGGACACACGTGGAGTGGTTTTAAGGAGCGGAGAGTTTAATCGGCAAGAAAGAAGGAGAAGGCAGAAGGAAGCGACTCCCCCATACACAGACAGAGGGAGGGGGGCTCCAAAGCCGAAAGAGGAGGTCCCCAAGTGTGGTGGACGCCAGCCAGGTATATATGCAGAGGCCGGAGGAGGTGGTCTGATTTGCATAGGGCTTAGCGGATTGGTTTGACCAGGCGTGTTATTCACGTAGCCCGGAAAAAGCTGGCCCTCCCATCCTAGCCTTTTAATATGCAAATGCAGGGCACCTGAAGTTCTACACACGTGGGGATACGTGGGGGGCGTTGCCAGGAACATGTGGGGCAAGGGCAAGAAGGCAGCAGTAACCACCATGTTTGAGTGGACCCAGTTTCTAATGGCCTGCATTTGCATATCGAAAGTTACTGGCCCAGCTCTAAGAGCAGGGGTTGACAAGAAACGTTTCTGGAGCAGCTTTAAAAATGAAAACTTCCCAAGGACCCCTTTTCCTCTCTGTCTAAAATAATTTATTAATATGCTGCAACACTGCAAGGTTCAAGAGATTCTCTTGCCTCAGCCTCCCGAGTAGCTGGGATTACAGGCACGTACCACCACGCCTGGCTAATTGTTTTGTATTTTTAGTAGAGAAGAGGTTTCACCATGTTCACCAGGCTGATCTTGAACTCCTGACCTCAGGTAATCCACCTGCCTCCACCTCCCAAAGTGCTGGGATTATAGGTGTGAGCCATCCCGCTCGGCTGCTCATGTCTTTTTAGTGCTGAATGTTGGATATAAAATGTGCCAGGAATAAATGCTTGGTGCTGCGAAGTAAAACCAGCACTCACGTAAAAGTTTAATTTTCTCAATAAGGCAATTTACTTCTGCAGCAGGGTGCCACTCATGTCAATCAAGATGGCACAAGCATAGAGAACAAAGGAGACCAGGGGGGTTTTATCCTTAATGCAGTCCTTATCTCTGTGTCACCACCCCCTCCATGGCTGGGTTGGATCGCACAATCTGAGCTGACCAGATTGGCTACTTGTATATATTTTTCTAAATATAAAAGGGGAGGGGGGACGTGAGGTACAGAGGTGGAGTGTGTGAGACGTGCAGTTTTTGGGGTAACAATGGGTACAGGTAACCAAGGGAACAGTTGTGAGTTATTGATTAGAGCTAATGGGAAGGGGGTAGGCTGTTTACTGTAACTAGAGACAAGGAAGAAAAAGAAAGTTGAGTTTGAGAACAAAGGATAAGGAAGTTAACAGGCTAAACCCTTTGAAGACAAACTCAGAAAGATTTATTGTATCTTATATGAATAATATTCCATTGTCTGAATGTATCACCATTTACCTATCCATTCACCTCCTGAAGGATATCTTGGTTGCTTCCAGATTTTGGCGTTATGAATAAAGCTGCTAAAAGCATCCACACGTAGGTTTTTGTGTGGATATGTTTTCAAGGTACCTCATTCTTAGAAGGTATGAGGCAAAGAGGGAGATCAAGGATTTTTCATACATTGTAAAATAAATAGGAGATGATTCCATGACTTATGATAGCTTTTTCTGAGATCTTGAGACCAGAATCACTTTTTAAAATTGACAATAGAAAAAATGACACAGGGTTTCTTCCTCTGAAAGGCTTTCCTTGACCATCCTTCCTTCCATTCCAGCTCCAGAAACCTCCAGACCTTTCTCAACTCAGGATCATGGCTTCTGACTGTTCTCATGGTTCTTGCACTGTCTTTCTCACCAGACTGCGAGGACTTGAGGACAGGGAACTGCATCTTACTCATTTTTGTGTCCTCAGATCCTAGCAATTGTTCAAAAAAGTTTTATGGATATATGCAGGCAAAAACGAATTTTGTGTTTCCCTTACTCTACAAGCTAAACCTAAATTTACATCTGTAGCTATAGCTGACTCAGTTTGTCTTTTGGTAACTCTGCTCTGTTGTTCAAAGGGCTTTTAAGAACACATTCATTTTTACTAATGCTTTCTGAGGCAGAAGGTGTGTTATTCTTACTGGAATGCAAATTCCAAGGTCAACAGAGCAAGTCTCCAAGCCAGGAATAGAACCTGGGTCTTTGGCTCAAACCAATGCCTTTTCTTATCAGTGTCATCCCTTTTCTGTAGCATTGTTACTGAAGAAGGGTGTCCAGGGTCTTGGCGTCTCAAAAAATAATTGGACAAAACACACAAAGCAAAGAAAGAATGAAGCAACAAAAGCAGAGATTTATTGAAAACAAAAGTTCACTCCACAGGGTGGGAGTGGGCCCGAGCATAGGGGCTCGAGAGCCCTGTTACAGAATTTTGGGGGGTTTAAATACCCTCTAGAGGTTTTCACTGGTGTACAGTCTATGTAAATGAGAAGAATGAAGTAAAGTTACAAAGTCATTTACTTGGTGTATGCCCTATGTAAACGGAGAGGCTATTTCCTGTCATAGCTGAAGTGTTTCCATTTGATTTAGTTCTAGGAAGTCAGTGTGAATCGGCCTTATGTTCCCTCCCTCCAGACCCTATTCTCCCGCCTCAGCATCACTCTCTAGACCATTCAGTCGTTACTAATGTCAGGGAGGGATAGGCTTCAGCCAACAGCATAGCTGTTCTGCAGCATGCCAGCCATTACTGTAGGCTAATTGCAGCCAAAAAGATGAATTGGCCAGCCTTGCTCCACATGGCATCATGAGATTCAGGGGAAGAGGGACTCAGAGCCTGCTACCTTCCCCGAGCCCAGCCTGGTCCATTTCCTTTCCCAGGGAGGGGTTCAGAGCTGGGTGCTGTCCATGAGTTACCTTGTTTTATCCTCACAGCACCCGAGGTGCTGCTATTATCCCTATTTTACAGTAATGAAGCCAAGGATCAAAGAAGTTTGTTGGTTTGTCCAAGATCATCCGTCTTATAAACAACAAAAACAAGATTTTACCTAGATCTAACAAACTCCAAGCCATGTATATTAGCATGGCTTAAAACAGTAGAAATGTATTATCTTACAGTTCTAGAGGCTAGAAGTCTAAAATCAAGGTGTCTACAGGGTCATGTTCTTCCAAAGGCTCTAGAGAACAGTCCGTCCTTGCCTATTTTAGCTTCTGGTGCTTGCTGGCAGGCCTTGGTGCTCCTTGGCTTACAGACAGATACAGCATTCCACCTCTGCCTCCATCTTCATGTGGCCTTCTCCCCTGTGTGTCTGTATCTCTGTGTCCACATTTCCCTCTTCTTACAAGGACATCAGTAGTATTGGATTTAGGAAACACCCCAATCCAGTATGACCTCATCTTAACTTCATTACATAGGCAAAGGCTCTATTTTCAAATATGCTCACATACATAGGTTCCAGAGGGTAAGGCCTGAATACATCTTTCGGGGGGAGACAATTGAACCTACAGCACCATATTTTCCCTGCTATATTTGCTGCTTCAGATGAAAGATCACTAAAACGTTAAATGCTTCACTCTGACATTATTTGTTCTCAGTTTTGCTTGAAGACGCTTGTACGGTGGACAGAAAGAAGCCTAGTTCTTGAGCTGTGGGCTGCAGCTCAGCTCCGCTAATCACTGGAAGGGACTACTCTCATTTGCTCCCCTAGGGCCTCAGTTTCCTCATATGTAATACATAAAAGTTACACTAGATGGGTGACAAGGTCTTTTTCCAGCCCTAGATACTGATGTGATGGGCTGCAAAGACTATAAAGACAAAATCTCATATAGCACCTCTCTCTGTCCAAATTACAGCTATTTTAACCCCATTTGATAATATTTACTTAGCACTAGATACCCATCTCTAATTATATTGCTTTTTTGACTCCTCAGGGACAATGATCACACCTGGCGCCTAGTGTGGCCTGAAGAAATGCTTGTTAAATAAACAATATAATAGAGTGATAGGAACTCAGGAGATAGGGAATTCGAATGTTGAATTACGTTGGCTTTCTCACTGAGTGCTGCATGGGTTTGCCTTGTTTCCCCAAAGGGAGTGTAAGCTTCCAGCAAACAGAGCTGTCCTCTGTTCTTTATAATGCCTGAGATAGGGCTAGAGAAAGTAGAGGTGCAATACATAGTTAAATTCCCCACCCCTTATTCATTTCTACATAAACACATACATGTGATCCTATCATTCTTGCTGGCTGTTTTTCATGGTTTTCTTTTGTTTGGTTCCACCTTTCATCTCTCCTCCATCCTCTTCAGCACCCACTGCCACCCAAAATCCTGCTGGGTAGTTGATATTAACAACCCGGTATGTTTCTTTCCGTATTTTGCTCCGTACATGCGGACTCATATGGGCACACATACATGTACCAAAGTATTCATGTACATAAGTGGAGGGTTGTTTGTCATTGTTTTATACAATAGGAGCATGTCATAGATGCTTTAAAAGCGAAGTATCTTGCTTTTCTCAATCAATAATACCTGGTGGAAATCCACCCAAGTCCATTGATGTAACTCTAATTTGTACTTTTAGTGGACGCACAGTATATCATGGTGTGAGCATACTGTAATTTATTCAGTGACTGCCTAGCAGATGGGCAGTATTTGATTTATTGATCACTTGTTCTTGAGAAAGAGAGTTCTGAAAATTTGCTGATCTTACTGCCAAAGTACACTCCTTGTCCCCATTTTACCACCATCCCTCCTCCCCCTTCCCCACCCAGGTGTTCTCAGGAGCCCGCCGGCACTTGGAGTTCTGTTTTCTCCTACCGAATCTAAATCCACCTGGTTCTCAATGTTTCATCTTTAATGGGATCTGAGGTTTTTAAAAATGGAATCCAGACTTTCTGGGCTGTTTCCAAAGAAGATGACTTTTTACTTAATGGCATCAACCCCAGTAATCCTGCCTGAAATCTAATCAACACATCAGACAAGGGAAGAGAAGGCTGTGTCTCGAGTGAAAAGGAAGGCGCCTTCTATAATAAGATGTGCCTCCTCTTGATTAGGCGCCTGAAAGGAGTGGGACAGGGAGAGAAAATTTTCAAAATCCCTTCCTCGTAGGAAAGGTAGCAGAGCCAGAGGCCAGAACCCTGGCCTGGGAGTCCGGCCTCTGAGCTGAAGCTGTCTGCCTGGGGTTCTTCCCAGAGCCTCCCACCTTCCAGGGCATCAAGACAGCAGAAACTTCTTAGTTTCTTATTTATTTTTAGAATTTTTTATTGTAAAATATACCATCTATACATAAAAGTACAGTATTGCATCACTTAACCATGGGAATACAGTCTGAGAAATGTGTCCTTGGGCAATTTCATCATTGTGCAAACATCAGAGTGTACTTACACAAACCCAGATGGTGTAGCCTACTACACACCCAGGCTGCATGGTAGAGCTTATTGCTCTGAGTCTACAAACCGGGACAGAATGTTCCTGTATTGAATATGTAGGCAAGGGTAACACAATGGTAAGAATTTATGTATGTAAACATATATAAACATAGAAAAGGTACAGTAAAAATACAGTGTTATAATCTTATAGGACTACCATTGTAAATGTGGTCCATCACTGACCAAAATGTCCATATGCACTGCATGACTGTATATAAAACCTAAATGTTATGAAGAGCTTAATGGATTACTGTAAGTGATCATCTGTGCAACTACCTCCAGGTCAAGAAACCTCCAGAACACCATCTGTAGTCAAGGAGCCCTATCAGGCTTTTTCCTGATTATAACTCATTCCTTCCTCACAAAAGACAGTGGTATCCTGACTTCTATGAGAACCACCTCTTTGCATTTATTAAAAAATAGCAGTGTAGCTTCTTTTGTGCAATTATATATATATATTTATATATATATGTACTTTTTGCCTTTTCTTATTGAGTTATAACATACACATACTTGGCATTTTCAATCTCTGTAACCTTTCTGGTGGGCATGTAGTGGTACATTATTGTGGTGTTAATTTGTGTTTCCCTGAATCTGAGCATGTATGACTTTAAGGGCCCTTGAAGACTATTTAATCTCTCCCTTCCGAGGAGGAAAAAAAAAAACCAAGAAAACAGATGGAGATAGGAGTGACTTCCAATGTCTCCTGGTTAGTTGGCATCAGAGCTCAGTGGAGAAGCGCAAGAGAGCCGCCATCTGGTCCAGGAGTGTCTTGCAAGGGTTATGCCTTACCTTCCTCTTTGCTCCACCCACCCAAGACAGCCAGTCATTTGTGTATGCCCTATGCCTGTAGTTTGCTCATCCACTTCTGGCCTTTGGCTCCAGATTGTGGGACTGTGGGTTCCAATCCAGACTAACAATGTATTAGCCGTGAAATCTTGGCCAATTCACTGTGATGGTTAATTTATGTGTTAGATGGGCAAGACTGCAGTGCTTGATGTTGAGTCCACAGTGTAGATGTTGCTATGAAGGTATTTCCTAGATGTGGCTAACACAACCAGGAGATGTTGAGTCAAGCAGATTACTCTCCATCGTGTGTTGGGCATCATCCAATTATTTGAAGGCCTTAAGTAAAGCAAAGACTGAGGTTTCCAGAAAAACAAGGCATTTCCTTCAAGACTGCAACATAGAAACCCTGCCTGAGTTTCTAGCCTGCTGCCCTGATGAATTCACACTCGAGACTGTAGCACCAGCTCTTACCCGAATTTCCAACCTGCTGGTGTGCCCTGTGAATTCGGGACTTACCAGCACCCACAATCATGAAAGCCAATTCCTTAAAATAAATCTTTCTCTTTCCTGTTGATTCTGTTTCTCTGGAGAACCCTGACCCATACATTCACTTCATCTTTCAAGCCTAAGTTTGCTCATCTACAAAATAGGAGACAATAAAACCAACTTGCAAAGTTGTTGTGTGGATCAGATACAATGCGAATGAAATCCCTAACAGATATTTAATGGGGATTTAATAAATGTCTATTTCTTTAAAAACACTAATTTACATTAAATAGAGAAAGTTATATGTGCTCAGGTTGGAAAAATAGTAAAACAAACGCTATAAAATGAAAAATTAGTCCTTTTTTTTTTTGGAGACGGAGTCTTGCTCTGTCGCCCAGGCTCGCTGCAAGCTCTGCCTCCCGGGTTAATGCCATTCTTCTGCCTCAGCCTCCCAAGTAGCCACCACGCCCAGCTAATTTTTTTTTTCTGTTTTTTTTTTTTTTTTTTTTTTGTATTTTAGTAGAGATGGGGTTTCACTGTGTTAGCCAGGATGGTCTCGATCTCCTGACCTTGTGATTCACCTTTGTTGGCCTCCCAAAGTGCTGGGATTACAGGCGTGAGCCACTGTACCCAGCGAGAAAACTACTCTTAATGGTTACATTTATTTCTTCTAGAAAATTTATGTGTAAAAACCTAACACAAATGGAAGCATGCTATGTCAACAGTTTGGAGCCTTCGTTTTAGATAAAAATATGTAACGCTTATAAAATATCTGCACAAGGCCCAGACTCTGAGCAGTGTCCCGACCAGAAACATCCACAACAACCAAAAGTTAATTTAGAGAAACTCAAGTTGGTCATTGTATTTTTTGAACCACATAAAGGATTTGTCTTAGAAAATCCTTTCTCTTGTAGCTGGGCGTGGTGGCTCACACCTGTAATCCCAGCACTTTGGGAGGCCGAGGCAGGCGGATCACCTGAGGTCAGGAGTTCGAGACCAGCCTGACCAACATGGAGAAACCCTGTCTCTATTAAAAATACAAAAAAATTAGCTGGGCGTGGTGGTGCATGGCTGTAATTCCAGCTACTTGGGAGGCTGAGGTAGGAGAATCACTTGAACCTGGGAGGCAGAAGTTGAGGTGAGCCAAGATTGCACCATTGCACTCCAGCCTGGGCAACAGGAGTGAAACTCCGTCTCAAAAAACAATGATAATAATAAAAAATCCCTGACGGATATTTAATGGCGATTTAATAAATGGCCATTTCTTTAAAAACACCAATTTACATTAAATAGAGCAAGTTACATGTGCTCAGGTTGGAAAAAAATAGTAAAACAAATGGTATAAAATGAAAAATTAGTATCTCTTGTAGCTCAGAGAAAACTATGCTTAATGGTTACTTTTATTTCTTCTAGAAATTTTCAATGTAAAAACCTAACACAAATGGAAGCATGCTATACCAACAGCTTAGAGCCTTCATTTTAGTGAAAAATACGTAATGCTTATAAAGTTATCTGCACAAGGCCCAGACTCTGAGCAGTGTCCTGACCAGAAACATCCACAACAACCAAAAGTTAATCTAGAGAAACTCAAGTTGGTCATTGTATTTTTTGAACCACATAAAGGATTTGTCTTAGAAAATCCTTTCTCTTGTGGTCGGGTGTGGTGGCTCATGCCTGTAATCCTAGCACTTTGGGAAGCTGAGATAGGCGGATCACTTGAAGTTAGAAGTTCAAGACCAGTTTGGCCAACATGGTGAAATCCCTTCACTGCTAATAATACAAAAAAATTAGCCAGGCATGGTGGCACACGCCAATAATCCCAGCTACTCGAGAGGGTGAGGCAGAAGAATCGCTACTAAAAATATAAAAAATTAGCTGGGCATGGTGATGCGCCTGCAATCCCAGCTACTCAGGAGGCTGAGATAGGAGAATCACTTGAACCTGGGAGGTGAAGGCTGCAGTGAGCTGAGATCGCGCCACTTCACTCCAGTCTGGGCAACAGAGTAAGACTCCGTTTAAGAAAAAAAAAAGAAAGAAAGAAAGAAAGAAAATCCTTTTTCTTGGCTCACACCTGACTCCACTTGGCTCCACACCTGAGCTGACCTGCGTTTTCTCCTTCAAAATTCCCTGAAAAACTCTCTCAGTGTGGGTCCTGCTTCCTTTTTTCTTTCTCTTGCTCATTCTCTCCTCCCCCATAGGAAAAGCTCCAGAAACTCCCCTAGCAAGGCTGGACCTCTCCAAGCTTTAGAAATAGGAAGACAGCTGCACAGGCAGGGCTTGCATCTTTTTTTAGAGGCGGTGGAGTTGGAGGACGGCTGGTAACAGGATAGATAGCAACGACCACCTTGAAAATAATGCAACAAGTGCTGGCACTGCACAATACATGAATGATCTCACTTAACTCCCGTGCAAACCCTATGCCATGGGTGCTATTATCATTCACGTTTACAGGATGAGGAAACTAATGCTCACGCAGGGTGAGTAGTTATATTAGGGCACGTGTAATTTAAATAGCTAGTGTGTCCAGAGGCTAGGGTAAAACCTGTGACAGTACAGAGATTCCTGCTTACATGCTAGTAGGTTTTGTCCAGTCCTTCTTTCCCCCTATTGACTTTTCTATGGACCTTCCCAAATGTCTAATGATGCCTCCTATTATATTTACAGGCTAAAGCCTCCCTTTCCTACATGATAATCATCAGAGCATATTTAATTCCTCTCTGAGAGGGAGCTCTTTGGGGACTGCTGGCTAGAGCCTGCATGAGTCCTCTTACCTCCTTCTTATGCACCTAGGCTGGAGGTGGCATGGCATCATGAGAGCTAAAGTCTTAAGGTCTTTCGATCCGTGTCTTCTTCAAACTTCAGCATCTTAGTTTTGTGAGGAAAGAAGAATGTGGGAATAACCTTAAATGCCCTTATTTGTCACCCTTGAATGTCTTTATTTGTCAAAATCCATGTAACTATGAGGCCTATGGTGGTTTTAAAATAGGTCCACAAATTCTTTAACCCTTCTCCCGTCTAAAGATGGCAGTTATTTCTCTTCCTCTTATATATGGGTAGGACTTAGTGTTATGTATTATAACGAACAGAATGGGGCAGAAGTGATACTTTGTGGCTCCCAAGGTTATAAAAAGGACGAAGTTTCTGCCTGGCTCTCTCTCAGGAGCCTGGCCCTTGGACAGCCACCATACTCTGCAGATGCCCAGGCTGAGTGGAGAGGCTGATGTTGGTGTCTGGCCAACTGCCCCTGCTGGGCCTTCAGCCTGTAGTCAGCATCAACAGTCAGGCGTGTGAGTGAATGAGTCTTCAGATAATTCCAGCCCCAGCCTTTGCTTCTTTCAGTCATGGCCCCAGACGTAGTGGAGCAAGGACAAGCCATCCTCACTTTGCTGTGCCCTGTCTGAATTTCTGAGCCACAGAAACTGCGAGAGATAAATTATTATTTTTTTAATCTACTAAGTGTTGAGGCAATTTGTTAGGCAGCAATAGACAACTAACATAAAGCCATTTCCAGCCTCTTGAGTGAATGACTGGAGCACAGTTTTCTCATTTATTGACTATTCTGCTAGATGGAAAGCAAATTATAGACTCCTACCCAATGTTTGAGAGTCCTGGGCCTGGGACCCTGCTTGTCTACACCCACTAAGACCTGGAGTATCAGGGACCTGCCTTGGTTTCAATGGAGGCTTGCCTGGACCCTTCAGATCGGACCTCCATTTGTCATCCTGCTTCCTTCTGGCTGCTAGGGTTGCTTCTCTTTTCTCCTCAGCTCCCTGGTACTCATGGTAGATGGTGACCGAGCAGAACAATGGGAGCCAATACCTTGGTTTATTCATCTCTGCTGCATACTATTTGCTATGGTCTGAATGTTTGTGTCTACCTACAAATGTATTTGTTGAAATCCTAACACCCCAGATGATGGTATTAGGAGGTGGGGCCATTGAGAGGCAATTAGGTCATGAGGTCAGAGCCTTCATGAGTGAGACTGATGCCCTTACAAAAGAGACCCAGGGGAGCTCTTTCACCCCTTCTACCATGTGAGGACACAGTGAGAACACCATCTGCAACCCAGAAGAATCTCTCGCCAGAATCTGACCATGCTGTCATCCTTATCTCAGGCTTCCCAGCCTTCAGAATTGTGAGAAGTAAATTCCTGCTATTTGTAAGCCATCCAATTTATGGTATTTTGTTATAGCAGCATGAACTGACTAAGAATCCATCACAGTAGGAAGTCAGTGAGGGCATGTGTGGACCTCCAAGCCTTGCTGGTAGGTCCCAGGCAGAAAGCACCCTGCCGTAGTTACAGGAGATGTCAAAGTTCCCCAAGTCCCTGCAGTAAGGTTATGAATTCAACACATCAGCCCTAATTGCTATCTACGCTGCCATATGCTCCTTTGAGAGTGGCGAGTGCGACCTGCCCAAAAATGCTGTCCCACGTGGCTCTGGGACTGCCGGCTCCGCTTTGGGTGGGGTCTTGTAGATGCTCATGTGGGCAGCAGCATCTCTGCTGTGGAGCCTGTTCAGCCTTGTGTTATTTCTGGGGCATGTTCTAACCCCTTCCCAAACATTTTCTCTGTTCCCTAGCACAGGATTCGCTGCTAATCCTTCTAATTTCCAGCAGAAAGCAGTCTGTTCTGATGCTTCCCAGGTGTTCAGTCCCATAGGAGCAGCTGAGTTCTCAAGGCAGCAGCCGGTAGGCAGGCAGGTGCTCTCCTTGAACCAGCCTGACCATCTGACTCTGATTCTGCAAGGGAGTCTTAGAGACTTCCTCAATTTAGTGACTCATACTCGTCCTCCACTTGGAACATCCAGTTCTGAACCTTGCCGTCTCCCAGAAATTGTCATTCTAGCCTCAGCCTCATCTCTACAATGTCCTTTTGGCTTCCCAGTGATGTTCCAGGAAACTCGTTCATGCCGGGTCATCTGTCTCCCCTTTCAGGCAGCCAGCATGGCAATGGAATTTTGGCTCCCATCCAGGGGGATGATTTTAATTCAGGATGCAACTGGGCGCTGCCCTTTAACTTCAAAGCCACCCGTGTGGTACAGATATAGAGTGGTATAAGGATTAATGAAATACAGTGTATCGTTCTACTTCATTTAATTTAATGGTTGCATCATGTACCATGGATGTACCGTAATTTGTTTAACTAATCCCCTATTGAAGAACATTAAGGTAATTATTATTGTTATTAGATGAGCAGCTGAACCTTGGAAATACACTCTTAAATGCTTTCCCTCTGAGGAAAATGAAGAAGCTGACTGTTTCTTATCAAGAGGATCATGCCCCTTGGAGATAATTATGCCCCAGCCTGAGACACGCTGATATCCTCACTGGCTGTTCTCAATGGGAGGGGCCACTCGGGATACTGGGGTGAGAAAAGATTGGCTGTCACCACACCCTTTAAGGAATGGATTTTCAAACCAAGGACAGTGAAGGGCAAACCTCTAAAACGTCCGCTAATGAAAGAGTAACTACAATGTTCTTGTATGTTCCTCTGATTATCATCATCCCCAGAGCCGTCCTGTACCCTGCCATGAACTGTGTCTTGCTGGAAGTGCTTGTGGTTTGATGTTGCCTCCATGCAGATGTTCAGAAAGGACTGCTTGCTGGAAAGGAGAGAAGCTGAGAGATGACCACATTCCTCCTGGATTAATATGGGCTCCGATGGCTCCTCCCTGTGATGTGCCGTGCTCTGT
The DNA here is from genome assembly GCF_037993035.2 of Macaca fascicularis. Taxonomy (NCBI): domain Eukaryota; kingdom Metazoa; phylum Chordata; class Mammalia; order Primates; family Cercopithecidae; genus Macaca; species Macaca fascicularis. The sequence continues at coordinate 92,017,791 of NC_088387.1, forward strand.
GCCTTGGGACTTACCATGTCATCAAAGGCAGCCACATTTATGCAGACATAAGGGAAACCAGAATCTATGAGAACTGTCCCTCCAGGATGGAAACACTCCATTGAACAGTGTCAAATGGACCTCATCAGAACCTGGACTTGATGGGAGACCACAGAGAGATGGCCACGGAAGCAGAAGGCAGCTGCCAGCAACTGTTGCTGCCATGTGCCAAACACGGTTCTTAACGTCTCATGTTTCAACTCTTTTAATCTCATAACAACCCTGTGAGGTAGGTGCTGTTGTCCCCATTTTGCAGATGAAGAGGCTGAGGCACAGCAAGATTAGATGCCCATCCCAAAGCAAGAACCCAATGGTGCTGGATCTGAACCCAGGCACTACGACTCAGGCTCCTACCACTGCACTAAGAATCTTTCAATGTAGTTGAAGCAGAGGTGGTCACAGCAGAGAGCAGTCAAGAGGAGACAGAAACTGAGAGATGGATACAGAGCTTTGTGATCAGCAGGGGACTAAGGACATCTACTTCTGAGGGGACAACAAAGCGACCAGGCCACCATAATAACCCTGAAGGATAAGAACCTTGTTCCTGTGCTCCAGTGGGTAGTGGGACATCTGAATGGATGGCTTCCCAAGCCCTGCAGCCTCAGGTAACAGGAGCCAGTCTTTGTTTCCTGTGGCTTGGAAGAGCCTAACTAACTGTTTTATTGTTAATTGTGCAGATAATCATTGAGTTAAGTGATCATAGAGAAAGAGAAAAAGGGATGGCACAGCATGGTGGCTCATGCTTGTAATCCCAGCACTTTGGGAGGCTGAGGCAGGCAGATAACAAGGTCAGGAGTTCAAGACCAACCTAGCCAGTGTGGTGACAGCCCGTCTCTACTAAAAATACAAAAAATTAGCCAGGCATGGTGGTGTGTGCCTGTAATCCCAGCTACTCAGGAAGCTGAGGCAGGAGAATCACTTGAACCCAGGACGTGGAGGTTGCAGTGAGTCAAGATTACACCACTGCACTCCAGCCTGGGCAGTAGAGGGAGACTCTATCTCAAAAAAAAAAAAAAAAAAAAGTTAGGGTAAGTAAACCAAGAGCTCCAGGGCCCAGCTGAACAGCAGATCAAAAGACAAAGGAATTCCATATCTTGAGACTTTTAAAATTGGACCACAGCGCTTGGCAACTACAGTAGTAGTCTGTGCATCAACAACTACCAATTATTTTCAATTACATTGTGTTTCGCAGTTTCAATAGTTGTTCATGTCCTGTATTTATTTAATTGTCATGTCAGCTCAAGGAATTATACCAGGTAGGTATTGCTATCTCCATTTTACAGATAAAGAAGCTGAGGCCCAGGGAAGATGTGAATTGCAAAGGGTCTTGCAACTAGGGAGCAAGGAAGCCAGAAAGAGAACCAACACATCATTTTCATTCTTAGTTCCAAAGTATCAGTAGGACCAATGGGAGCCGGGTTATGTTGGCTCATGAGATGCAAGTGTGCACACCATTCTCAGCTCCACATTTAGGGATATCATTTTGGTAGCCTGAAATCAGTCATGGTAAGATTATTTACACCACAGGAATTGTCGAATGCTGCAAATCAGGGTTCCCCAGCTCCCCCGCTACACCCACACTGCTGAGAATATCCCGATAATTTCTTAAGTTGGTGCTAAAGAATATCTTATAGTCCTTAAGCTCAAAGTTGATGCGTAATAACCAAGATACAAAAGTGCTGTCTTTCCATGCATTTCAAGTTCCCCTCTTGCAGCAGCAGAAATCATAAGAACTAATATTTATTTTGTGTTTGCTAAGTGCCACTCTCTGGGCTATATGCTTTATACGTCATCTAATTTATTCCTTATCATAACCCTTTTCTAAAGATGAGGACGTTTGAAAAGTTAAGTAAATTGTTCAAGGTCACACAGCCAGAGAGGGGTGAAACTGGGATTCAAATCTAGGTTTCTCTGCTTCTTAATCATGGAGCCACCATCCTAATTACTACTATTATTTCATAAGTAGACATCTATTTTATGGCACCCTATCTTCCTCCATCTTGTAAACATAGAATGGAATTATAACTAAAATCAATCAAGACAACTAATTTCTAACACACAATGAATATTTTAAGGGCCATCTCAAATCTCGATAAAATTCCATAACCTATTAGACCATTTTAGCAATTTATACTCATGGTCTATAGAGAATGTCAAAATTAATATTCTGCTCTCTTATTATTTTGACCATCAGAGATATTTTACATGATAATTGGCTCTTAACAGCTGCAATTCAATTTAATTTATTTATGAATATCTTGTATTTATATTTTATGGGTATTGTTTTAATTATTAAATCACTACATCTTAGAACAAAATGTAATTTTGTTATGGAGCAAATATTCTTCATGTCGACATCCCTAATGTCATTTTAAAAGTGTATGAGGATAAAACGATCGCCTAGGTTTCAAAGACAACATTTATTATATTTTGCTGAACATTTTTTCAGAAAATAAATACTTCACATGCAGAACTATTTAGAGAGCTAAAGTAACAATCTCGATGATTAAGGAAAACCACCTGCTAATGCGCTTTAACCTGGACTATCCAGAATTAATATCCTAATTCAGAGAGGTGGGCTGACTGGAATTAGACAGCTGAGCCAGGAGGGCAGTAGATCTGGGGTTTATAGCAGAGACCTGGCTTCAAAGCCCAAAGCTGCCATCCTCAGTCTGTATGATCTTGGGTGAGTTCCTGAACCTACTCTAATCATAAGTTTCCCATTTAAAAAATAGGACTAATAATACCTACCAAGCAAAAGGGTAATGGTGAGGATAGGACTAGCTCTATTCTTTGCAGGTGCAGCGTAAAGTGAAAATGCAGGATCCTTTGCTCAAAAGGTATTACAAATGTCAGGAGAACAACAGCAAAACGCTAAACCAAGCCCAGGGCCCTTCTGAGTGTGCAGCCCTGTGCAACAGCAAGGTCACATATGTCTTCAAGACGGTGATGGTGACAATTACATTAAATGTCGCATCCCCCTTGGGAAACTGCATCCCCCTTGGGAAGCGCCTGAAGAATGGCAACTATTTGTGTTTTGGCTCCATTTGCCGCCTTACTTTTACTTTGGCTCAGTTTGCCACCTTACTTTGCCACCTTAGAAAAGAAACCTAAGAAAAAAGCTATTGTTTTAAAAGATAGGCACAGGCCAAGCTTTACAGAGCAGGTTCTTAGATATCTAGGGTTCAAAAGATTCAGAGAGGGGTAGGTCATAGGACCCAGGAGGGCGCCCAGGCCCCAGGCTGATGTGCCCCCAACATCCTTTCCTCTGTAGGTGTATATCAATTTTTGAAAGAGAAATAGAGAACGCAGGATTCTGTTTCCTAGCGAAGGTCTTGAAATCATAAAGTTAATCTCATTGGGCTTTGCACTACATTGAATTAAACTCCTAATTCTAATTTCACCAAATAGGGTTACTGAAAGAACAGGAAGTGAAGCTTGATAACTGAGTTCCACTGTCCAGAGGGAGTCGACAGGGAACAGAAAATCAATTTTGTGACTGTTGAGAAGCGGATAAAGCTATTCCAATATGCTGGGGGGAGGTCGTTTCTTTGTAATGAGGCAAACACATTTCTCATAAGAAATTTTTCACGTAGAGGCAGGCCATAATGGTCTTCTAAATATGTTTTTGGGGCCAGGTGCTGTGTCTCACGCCTGTAATCCCAGCATTTTGGGAAGACCGAGGTGGGAGGATTGTTTGAGCCCAGGAGTTTGATGCCAGCCTGGGGAATGTAGTAAGACCCTGTTTCTACCAAAAAAAAAAAAAAGAAAGCAATTAACCAGACATGGTGGCACGTGCCTGTGGTTCCAGCTATTTGAGAGGCTGAGGTGGAAGGATTGCCTGAGTCCAGGAGGTGGAGGCTGCAGTGGGCCATGATTGTGTCACCGCACTTCAGCCTGGGCAACAGAGAGAGATCTTACCTCAAAAAAAAAAAAAAAAAAAAAAAAAAAAAAAAAAGTGTTTTGGGGGGATTCTCTTCATCGTGGGCTGAGAGAGTCTCTGCTGATTTTCTTTGTTCTTACCTACTTACCTACTTCAGGAAAGAGCCCCTGACAAGACTAGGGATTGGAAAGGTGAATGTACTTGGGATGGACGCATTCTTCCATCTTTCATAGATATTCCAAAGAGCTCCTTTTTGGGTGATTTTTCCTAAAAATGCATACATGTGCAGCTTCTCCCCAAAGCCTACCACTTAGACTCTCATAGTTCTCCACTTTCTTCCCTGGGCCAGAAGGGACCACCCCAGCTTCTTGATGGCCGTAGAGCACCTTTCATTTTGCGCATGGCTGTGTTTTCTACGTAAATAGTGACTTAGTCTTCCAGAGGGTCCTGCACAGACTTTAGCATAGTGCCTTAGACGTAGTTGGCGCTCAGTCATGATCTGTTGAATGAATATATTCCTATGGTGCTGTTTCTTTTATCTACTTAGTTCTAGCATGCCCTGCAGACCATAAGCCCCTTGAAGCATTCACTTATAAAAATATGTATTGAACACCTGCTATGTAACAGGCAGATTCTGAAAACAAAAGGAATGAATGTGGACTAACCCTATCAAATACATATGTAGAAAAGCATATGCTATTCTACAATAACAACAAGGCGAGTCTGGAGAGGGAAGGTGACTCACTGGGCAGGCAGACAGACTGGTTCAGTCACCTAAGGCACATCTTCCTAGGGGCAGGATTAACTTCACTGCTAGAATCAAGATCGGGGAAGGGACCGACAGAGGGGGTCCCAGGGAGACACACGATGGAAACAATCGGCTTTGGGATACTTGTGACAGCAACTGTGGGATCAGACTTGTTACCAATGAGGGCAGGCTTGTTCTTAGAAGCCTCAGGAATGTGTGATAAGCACCACCTTGAGAGCCCAGCAGGATCATTTCTTCTGTTGCCAGCTGAGCTCTCTGGGGCAAGTTATGTAAACTTTTTGAGCTGTAGTTATCTCACTTGTGGGGTAAAGCTACCTACCTTGAAGGATTGTTATTAGAAGCAGAGATGAAAGAAGCACACACGGAAAATACCTAATAGCTGTCACAGGGACTGACCATGGGGCTGCTACAAGGACAGGGTTAGGATATGTACCTGAGTAAAGGTTAAAGCATTATCTATGCTTCTTCCAATCAGATCTACATGATAATGACATCATTTTGGAGCCAAAAAAGGAGGTTCCCATCGTAGGGTTGGATTGCCAAGGGATGAGCTAGGGCAGTAGGTGATCCCTCAATAGCTATGCTTCTCTACACAATCAGACTAAGTGCCCCTATTTTATAATAAATACGTTAGTGCCCCCCTTACAATGCTAAAGTCCATAATTATTAAAGTCTGGTTATATACATAATTCCGATGAATTATAAATAATGTGCTGTAATATAAAGAAGACATTAAAAGTAATTTATAATGTTACTTATATGTTTATATTACAATGTGTAGATGCTTAAAAACACCACATTATAAGAAAAACAAATGCCTTTGTTGCATTTCCACAGGTTGCCTCGGGGAGGAGGGTGGTCCTGCTTCCTATCCAGTCTATGGGAAGGGGGAGCAGGTGCCAGGGATCATTCCTGGGGCCGGGGCTTCTCGAGGTACCTTAACTTTTACCCTCTCACCTCTTGTGATGACCTCTCACCTCCAGCCCCATACACCAGCAAGGAATGAGGTGAAGCATCCAGGATATGTCCAACTCTTTCCTCCCTCCCCTGCAAAGTGCTGCCTTTACTGGGCCAGGGAGATGTAGCAGAAGGACCTGGAAGGCCCTGATACCCTGGGTCTTAGGCTCCGGGAAGATGTGAGCCATAAGGGCTGTCTGTTCTTTCTGGAGGGCACAGAAAGAAAGCAGGGGTGTTTGCTCCGCTGTTTCACTCACCTCTCCCACCTCCTGGAAGGAAGTAGGCCCTACCCTCTCCAGCCCTGACTCCAGCTGGCTGTGTGGTCCTCTTTGGGGCTGGCTGGCTGGTCCTTAGGTATGGTCCCTGATGGTCTAAACTGATGATTAGAGTGGATTCACAGCGCTTCTAAGGTTGGGGCAGATCCAGTTGAGGCTGGGTTTGATCCCCACTGGGTTTGCAAGTGGGCATTGGGGAGGGACAGTGATGTCAGTCTGATGGGGGGCCCCAAAGCCTCAGTCATCAGATGCCTCTGCCCTCCTGCAGCCAGAGACTCACATGCTGGTTATGAAGCAACCACAAGGGTGGTTACTGACAGCGTCAAGGGCTGGGGTTGACACAGGACAGCAGAAGGAGCAAGACCTGTCATTTGGGCCAGGTACTCTGCCCCTTTCTTCTCAAGGGCAGAAGAGTAGCTCGGAAGAGATACAGGTGCCTTTCCCCTCGTGATGCCACTGGCCACGGCACCCTTCTCGGGGTCTTTGCTCAAGTCCAAGAACAGGAGCTTCTCTGGCCACTGGGGAGTTGTATTCAAGCCTGCCCAGAAACTTACTTTCAAGCCCATGAAGCAAGTCTCAGAATCATTCTCTGGGTTTCCTGGTACAGGGCGGGAGCCTGCTCTGAGCTGGTTCTTGGGACTGAGCGTTCCCCTGGGGCCACCAGCAGCTCATTGATGGAGCAGGGGCCTGGGGTGGCCAGCCTCTTCTTTACTGGTCTGGCATCTCCTCTGGCCTAAGCTGGGTGTGCTCACTGCTTTAGTGAGGAAAATGCCAACACAGCTAGACCAGAACATAGTCCAGTGACTCTCCCTGCTGACCATGTGCCGGACTGCATGGATTTGCAGAAGGAAATACCAATCTGTTTTCTCTCACTTGGAAGGAAGGGAGAGGGGACTTTTTTTTTTTTTTTTTTTTTTTTGAGACGGAGCCTCGCTCTGTCGCCCAGGCTGGAGTGCAGTGGCACGATCTCAGCTCACTGCAAGCTCCGCCTCCCAGGTTCACGCCATTCTCCTACTTCAGCCTCCTGAGTAGCTGGGACTACAGGTGCCCACCACCACGCCCGGCTAATTTTTTGTATTTTTAGTAGAGATGGGGTTTCACTGTGTTAGCCAGATGGTCTCAATCTCCTGACCTCGTGATCTACCTGCCTCGGCCTCCTAAAGTGCTGGGATTACAGGCATGAGCCACCGTACCCGGCCGACTTTTTTTTTTGGAAGCACTGTATCAGCTAATTTTTGCTTCATAACAAATGAGTGGCTTAAAACAACAAAAACTGATCATGCACAGTTTCTATGGGTCAGGAATATGGTGGTTACTATGGTCTGAATGTTTACATCCTCCCTAAATTCTCATGTTGAAACAATTCCCAATGTGATGGCATTATGAGGTGAGGCATTTGAGAGATGGTTAGGTCATGAGGGTGGAGCCCTTGTGAATGGGATTAGTACCTTTATAAGGGGTGGAAGAGACCAGAATTTTCCCCATCCACTGTATGAGGACACAGCAAGAAGGCACCATCTGTAAGGAGGCAGGCCCCCACCAGACACTGAATCTGCTGGGGCTTTGGACTTCCCAGCCTTCAGTACTGTGAGAAATAAATGTTTTTGGTTATAAGCCATCCGATTTATGTGTTTTGCCATAAGATCCCCCAGTGGACTAGGACAGTTTGGCTGGCCAGTTCTGGCTCTGGGTCTTCCATGAGGTTGCCATCGTACGTCAGCCAGGGCTGCAGTCATCTCAAGGCCTGACTGGGGGCATCCTGGAGGCTGGCTACCACAAGTACCTAGCATGAGCTAGGTGGTATACAAGTAATAGATAGCAACACAATCATAATATACAATTGGAAGTTATTTCATGTTAACTATGTGTCCAGATGTTAAGTACTTTCCCTGAGTTACCTCCTTTATCTTCATAAAAACCCTACAAGTTTTGTCTGGTTATCATCTCATTGAAGAGGTTAGAAAACTGGGGCTTAGAAACCAAGTGTGGTGGCTCACACCTGTAATCCCAGCACTTTGGGAGGCCGAGGTGGGCGGATCATGAGGTCAGGAGATCGAGACCATCCTGGCCAACATGGTGAAACCCCCTCTCTACTAAAATACAAAAAAAAAAAAAAAAATTATTTGGGCGTGGTGGCACGTGCCTGTAATCCCAGCTACTTGGGAGGCTGAGGCAGGAGAATTGCTTGAACCCAGGAGGCAGAGGTTGCAGTGAGCTGAGACTGGGCCACTGCGCTCCAGCCTGGCAACAGAGCAAGATTCCATCTCAAAAAAAAAAAAAAGAAAGAAAGAAAGAAAGAAAATTGGGACTTAGAGAGGTTAGGTACTGCAGTCACACAGCCAGTAAGAGGTTGGGTCAGCATTCACACTCCTAAGACTGTGCTCTGTGTTCACTGTGCTCGAATGCCTCCCTTGGCATTTAGGTTTAACAATCCAGGAGGTGTGCACAGATGAGGACACTGAAGCTCAGGGAGGTCAAAAACGTGGTCGAGGTCACAAAATCAGTAAATGGCAGAGCCAGGATTTGAACAGAGGCCTGACTCCAGAGCTCATGCTCTGTCCACTCCATCACATTGCTCCAGAACAGAGGAGACAGACATAGAAAGGAGAGAGTGCAAAAGAACCAGGTAGCCAGTCATTGTAGCACCTCTTGCTTGTTAGAAAAGGCGTCCCCTTCAGTGTGGCTAGGTGCTTGGCGTGGCGAGCTCAATCCCCACTCTCTTCCTTGGCCAGGCACTCCTGGTCAGGGCAAAATCTGAGTGTGACAGCCCTGGGGAAGGTCACAGGAGACAAGAAGTAGGCATAAGCAAAGGAGGATGCTTGCAGAAGAAAGAAGAGAGAAAAATAAACAGAAATAAAAGAGAAGGGAGAAGGAAAAATAAATAACCAGATGAGGAAAGAAGGGAAAAGAAAGGACAAAAAACAACAACAACAACAGAAGGCCGGATGTGGTGGCTCATGCCTGTAATCCCAGAACTTTAGGAGGAGGCCAAGGCTGGAGGATCACTTGAGCCCAGGAGTTTGAGACCAGCCTGGGCAACATAGGGAGACCCTATCTCTGCAAAAGTTAAAAAAAAAAAAAAAAAAAAAAAAAGGAAGGAAGGAAGGAAGGAAGGAAACAAAACAAAAACAGAGCAAGCACATGGGGTCTGATTGGCCCTCCCAGGTGTAGGCTTGGGGCCTTCTCCATGTGTGGCAAGGGAGCCCACCAGGTTGGGGGAGCAGGAGACCCAGTGGAGAGCTTGAAGCCTCCTCTGACTCCAGCTCACATATTCTTCCCCATGCCTTTCCCTTTCTGGGTCACTAGTCTGGGGAATTAGGGAGAAGAAAAGACACTCCAGCATGTATCTGGCCAGAAGAAAAACGTAGCTTCAGAGAAAATGGGGTGGCAGCAAGGTGAGCGGCCTCCTGGATAACACAGGGAAATCCAATTCAGAGGATAATTGCTAGAGTATCAGAGAGCTGATTGATTAATTTATTAAATAGAAGACAAAATTGGCTGGGTTAGGTGGCTCACACCTGTAATCCCAGTGCTTTGGGAGGCCAAGGCAGGAGGATCACTTGAGTCCAGGATTTCAAGACCAGCCTGGGCAACATAGACAGACCTGTATCTCTACAAAAAAACTAAAAAGGAGACTAAATAGGAAAGCATTATTAATGGCTTCACCACTTTGCTTCTCTTTGCAGTTTGGTTCCCAAAGCAAATGACTTCATTGGCAGGGTTAATGTTGATTATCACTGGCCACTGATGAATCAATGTCTGTTTGCCCTTGTGTATGAATTAGTCAATTCTCACTTTTCCCTTGAGGGTATTGAGTGAGAGAAACCATCTGGAGGAGCTGCTAATTTGAAGTAAGTATAAAGAGTTGTGAGACTTGGAGGCCGAAGACCTGGATTTGAGTCCTAGTTCTGCCAGCAGCTGAAGATCAGGAACACCACAGCCATCCCATGGCTTCCAGTGGTCTCATGATCAGCCTTCAGTGGGCTGCTGCTCCTGAAAGCTGACCAGCCTCCCAGAGGCCAGTCTCTAGCAGGAGGGTTGAGCAGAAAAATCATTTTTTTCCTGCTTCCCGTCTTTCCCTGTTCCAAGGTCTCACAATTGCCAATTGGCTTTCAAAAAATATATATTTGACCATTTCACTCTTCTACGTATAATCCTTCTATGGCTTCCATCTACCAATAGCATCGAATTCAAATTCCTGAGTATGGCAGGTCAGGTCCTTTGCAGTATGCCCCCTCACTACCTTGTTAGTTTTGTCTTCTATCAGTTCCTGTGTACCTTGTTACTCTGGGCTTTTTCTTATGCTGTTAGCTCTTACTGAAACCACTCTCCTTCTGCTTGGTACTCTGTTTCAACCCTCAGCTTGATCATCCATGTATCCATCCCTCCATCCATCCATCAGCCATCTAACTATCCATTCATCCAACCACCCACGCAACTCATCCTGCACTTATTAAAACTCTGTTTCAGTGCTTACCAAGCTTGCCTGCACACTAGACTCTCCTGGTGAGGTTTGAAAAATACTGATGGCCTGTTCCACCTTCAAAGATTGTGACTTAATTAGCCTGAAGTGGCCTGGGCTTTGGAATTTTTTAAAGATACCCAGGTGATTCTAATGTGTAGACAAGTATTGAAACTCTTGAAGACTTAAGAGATAAAAATTGGTTGAGACTAGAAATTTAGCCTAGAAGGAGAAAGAGACCAGTAAATAATTGTACAACCATGTACACAAGTGCTATGAAAGGGGTAAGCCAGAGTTTCTCGGGAAGGGACAGGAAGAACACATAACCCACACTGATGGGGGTGGCCGGAGGAGTTGAGTCTTCAAGGACAAGTAGGAGAATTCCAGGAAAAGCAGGGAGAAGACATCCAAGTCAGAAGAAAGACCGAATGCAGCAGAGCAAGCTGGAGAGAGCGTGCCATTTCTGGGATGAATGAGGACTTAGCGTGACTGAAGCTTTGGGGGCAATGAACCTATAGAGGCAGATGGGGCCTCACAGGGCAGGGAGGGAAGAGCCAGTGAAAGCAGGTGTCAGGGCTGTGACGGGTCCAACTCAGTAGCTGTGAAGTAGAGGAGGTAAGGCAGCTGGTGGACTAGGAAGGAAGATGGTAGAAACTGGTGGTTAGGCCTTCCCTTCTCCAGAGAAGCCGTCCTCACATTTTCTCCACCCACACACTCCTGCTCATGACAGAGATCCTGTGCATCTTTGTTCCTCTGGCCCACAGCTCTGTGCCTGGCAGACCATAAATGCTCATGCCTCATCTCGCATGGTGAGGTAGGAAAAGCACAGGACAAAGAGCTTCAAAGGCAGACCGACTGGACTTAAGATCAATTCCATTCCTTACAAATAGTGTGCTGTTGGATGAGTCAGCCACATGCTCTGAACTTGGTTTTCTCTGTAAGGAAATGGAGATGATGCCAAGCCCATAAGCTTATTTTGAGGATTAGAAAAAGAGGTATGTCAGTGGTTCTGAAAGTGTGCTCTCTGGACTGGCAGCACCAGCATCATCTGCTAGTTAGAAATGCAGGTTCTCAGGCCCCACCCAGCCCTGAGGAATCAGAATATCTGAGAGTGCAGCCAGCAGGCTGTTCTAACACACCCTGCGGGTGATTCCTATGCACGCTCAAATTGGAGAAACACTGATATATGTCAACTACTTCATCCTTGCTTGCTTTTCTAGAAGCCTAGCTACTCTTGAACAGTGGAAAGAAACAACTGGCACCTCGCTCTGGGCTCTGTACCAGTCCCTCCTTTTGTTTTCCTTTCCAAGTCTGGTCATTGCAGATGTGGGGCTTAGGTGGTCAGGCTTGGAAATCAGACATCTAAAAGGGAGTTCCACATCAGCTGTCTGTGCGCACACACACACTTGACCTCTAAGTAAAACTGTGTGACCTTAACCTCTGAGCATCCATTTTCATCTATAAATGGGAGTGATAATAGTTATGGGCCAGTCATTGGTCTAAGCACTTTACATCTATTACCTCATTTTAGCCTCACAACAACCCTATGAAGGTAGTACTATTATCATCCCTGTTTTAGAGATGAGGGAACAGAGGTACCGAAAGGTGAAGAAACTTGCCTCAGGGCATAGTGATCATGTGTGAAAGCTGGGATTCAGGCACAGGCACTCCGGCTACAGGGTCCCCACTCTTTGCCAGTATGCCTCACCAGGTTTTGAAAATATTACTACATTTTAAGACGTTTAGCACACTCTGTTGTGCTTTGTTAAGATGAAATGTCTCATTGTGGACAGTCATGTCTTTCTGCTTCTCACAGTGAGAACTTGGCTTAGACACTTCACTTCTCCTGGCCTTAGGTTCCAACTGTTTAAAATGGGAGGTTAGACTAAATTAAAGGATATAAACTGAAGTTCCTAAGGCCCAAAGAATAAACTGTATTTGGCCAGAATTTTCTCTTAAATTGAAAGTGACCATCTTTAAGGGGTACATGCTCTCCCCTGCTCATCCTGTAAGCCCTGATTTCAGCTGTCTACCACAGGCCCACTTCTTGAGTGACCTGGCACCTGGAGGCATTTAAGTTGGAGATCACTGACACTGATCACAGCCAGTGGCTAAACCTGAGGTCCTACGGATTTACTATTCTTTCAATTTCACCTCTCTTCCTCCCCTCCCTGCAATCCATCTTCATACTTTACCTGGGATGTTTCTTGTGCAAAGGCAGCTCTGAGCCTTGGCTCCTTGCTTCTCACTGTTACAGAAGCCCTCTACTTGGCCTGGCTGCCAGAGGTGTCAGTGTTCCTACTGGCGTATGCCCCAAAATTGCTGATTTATATTTGTTTCTGCAAGGGAAAATAGATAAAGCTTGTTTTAGGGTGTATAGTTAAGCCAATTCCAGAATCTCCTACACATGGAAATAGATTTATTTTCACTTAATCTGAAAGGCTTCCTCGTTTCTAATGCAGACATTAAGCAATTGCTGGAAGAGGAAAGAACTTTTATCCAGCTTCATGAGTTCACGCACCCCTACACTGAATACCTTTCATTTCCTGCGGCAGGAATGCATTCAGTATTTTTACTGGCTTTGCAAATATCCTTCATCTGGCCGCCGGGAAACAGGTGCCAGGTGTTGTTGTATTACTATACTGCCTGACACACATAACAGGCACTCAAGCACTGCTGACTGGAGAAAGGAATGGGCAAATTCTTTAAAGCAACTGGAGCCTACACTACCAGTTAAGTAACACTGAACCGCATTCAAGTTATAGGAATATATATCATTTTTAGAATTCCATACGGCTTATAAAGTCCTCACACATGTTCTCTAGAAATTATTTTCCCTATTTGAAAGTCAAGGAAATGAAGCTTCTAGAGGTTAACTTCAAAGTCACACTGTGACATTCAATTTTCTGAGACCTCAGGTTACTGTTACCAAATTAAGGCCAATATTAAAACATAGTTTTTGACAAAAAACATTTTTGAAGTTGTATAAGCTAAAGCTTTAGATACTAAAACAAACATTGCAGAAAAAAAATCATGTATCGTAAGAGGAAACAGTACTATTGCCTCGCACTTGATAGTTTGCAAAGCATTTTCTCCATAATTCGATGTTGCCCAATGACGTCGTGCCATTGTAGTAAGACGGTCCCTTGCATCAGCACCGGGTACTGCACCCTAGTGGACGAACAGCAACAAGAAGTGACTGCCGCAACGTTTCTCTTTTCCAAGATAGGTCAGACTGGTGGTTAAGAATGGAATTTCTTGGCCGGGCGCGGTGGCTCAAGCCTGTAATCCCAGCACTTTGGGAGGCCAAGACGGGCGGATCACGAGGTCAGGAGATCGAGACCATCCTGGCTAACCCAGTGAAACCCCGTCTCTACTAAAAAATAAAAAAAAAAAAACTAGCCGGGCGAGGTGGCGGGCGCCTGTAGTCCCAGCTACTCGGGAGGCTGAGGCAGGAGAATGGCGTGAACCCGGGAGGCGAAGCTTGCGGTGAGCCGAGATCGCGCCACTGCACTCCAGCCCGGGCCACAGAAGAATGGAATTTCTTGCACACTCATGCCACCTACTGGTACTTTTCTTGTAGCAAAGGTTCCAGCCGATTTTTTTTTTTTTTTTAATTAACAACATTTTTTTTTTCAGTGTAAACTTTAGCAGGATCATTTGAATGTTTTACTCATTAGCCCAGTTCTTTAAAAATACCGCCCCCTCAAACTTTGAAACTCGCTTCCTGTTGTTGCCCTAAGAAGCCTTCTCTAACACAGAATCTGACTCACTTGAAAGGGACTGAAATATTTTATTCCTTTTGGCCTGTTGACAAGCTTCAGAAACGCCTCTGAGCACCTTGCATTGGGCTGGGAACAAGGGAGATGGGTTAGCTGGAAAGAGATTACACTCATGGAATCTTCTGGAGTTCACAGTAATGTCTCCACTTTGCCCAGTATTTCCTGGGAGGGCTCCAGGTAGAGTGGGATAGTTGAGAAGGTGGTGGCCAGCTCCCCCCGTGGCAGTTCAACTGCGGAAGAAGAGGGAAATTCTGAGTGAATTCTGAGGAGTGGCTTTCTCCTCTCCTGGATCAGGGGCACATCAGGGGATTTCTCAAACTGCTCCAGTCCCTGAAAACCTCTGGCCTATCCTCAAGGACACAAATATCACCTGCAAAGCTGGGTTTTCAAATTTTCTTTGGATACAGGTTTTAAAAATTACTACATGGGATTTGTCTTTGTATTTTGCTTTATATCCAGGTGGAAGAGATAACTTGTTCATCTGTAGGGCACATCAGAAGAGGTATATAAGCCATTTATCTCACAACCTTAGGATTCTTTAAAAACTGGATGAACGTCATTATAGCAGTAGTATGCAATAGGCTGACACCAACACAGGAGAAAATGAGTCAGTTGCTATTAGTGAAAGCTCTGGCAGGTTCTCAAAGTTAGCTTGTCTGCGGGGGGAAATGATGGCCTTTTAATTACCATTGATTCAATGAGCTTTTCACCTTTTTCTCTTCTGCTCCATGGCAGGAGGAAAATAGCAGCTTTGAAGACTTTTGAAAGCAATGTAAAATTCTATTACAGCAGATTATGAAAAATTCCTTATAATGAAAAGTCAAGATGGTAACATTTAATAAACTGCAGATTTCAAATCTTCATTTGCTGAAAGGTTTAGCAGTACAAGTTAAGTCCAGAAAGGATTTAAAGAACTTTGAAAGCATTCTGGTCATTCTATAATTTAGAACAAATTAGGTTAAATTGTGAAGAGTTGTTCAGGATTACTGAAAAAAGTAGTTACTCCAGTTACACGCATACTGCTTATCAACAGGTTTTTATGATCTATATTTCACTATGTTCTGACAAGATTTAAGACGGGGCTTGTTTTTACAATTCATACTTGAGAGAACTAAGGTTCAGAGGTTAACTGACTTCCCAAAGTCACACAGCTAAAGTTAGTCAGCATTGCAGATATGTCTTCTTTATTACTATTATTTTTTTTTTGAGACAGAGTCTCACACCGTCACCCGGGCTGGAGTTCAGTGGTATAATCTCGGCTCACTGCAACCTCTGCCTCCTGGGTTCAAGTGATTCTCCTGTCTCAGCCTCCCGAGTAGCTGGGTGCCCGCTACCACGCCCAGCTAATTTTTTGTATTTTTAGCAGACGGGGTTTCACCATGTTGGCCAGGCTGGTCTCGAACGCCTGACCTTGTGATCTGTCCGCCTCAGCCTCCTAAAATGCTGGGATTATAGGCGTGAGCCACAGTGCCCGGCGATTTTACATGTAGCAGTCTTCCCAGAAACTAGGTGCCTCTTTCCCAGGGACTCTTCCACTCCTTAAAGCCAGTTTATCAAATTGGTGTATTAATCCATTTTAAGACACTTTTTAAAGCAGATGGAAAGCCATATTAATGTGTTTTTTTTTTCTTACCCATACTTCTTAGCCTATCAGCCTCTTGTGTCATAGGCTTTTATCAGATGGTAACATACCACAACTATATTTTCAATAGCCCTTTGAATAATGATTGTCATGTATTAGCAGATGTTTTGTAGCAGCAAGGTTGTATGAGGTGCCCATGAAAATGGAGCTCTCTTAGCTATAGCACTGGCCATGACATGGGTAATGGGCATACATGGTGGGTGACTATCCCGGTCATCATAAAGGCAGTCCCACATGGCTTGCACATCCAGTGTATTAGCTGCTTTATCTTGAGTGTTCTGCCTCGCATTTATAGGGGAAGTTGGACAGTTCCCATTCTCAGGGTCAACAGATCTTACAGGGGCTTTTTAAATCCAGTCCACCAGACTAGCTATTCTTCAGGAATAACCTGTGTGTCTGGATCATGTTTAGCTATCTGCAATCTTTCAATAGTGAACTGTGGGTCCTCCATCAACCCAAACATTTCTTCCATTCTGCAGCATTTGAAACTAAAGATACTGCCCCTAAATTACTCTCATAGTCCATTTTAGTAAAGGTTCTTCAGGAAGCTAATGATATTGATCTACGAAATGCAACAAATCCTTGTACACTATACCCTCTGGTTTCAAGTTACTTGGTTTTGCTTTTCCCCGACATTGACTACCTTCTTGGTAACCATAGATCTGAGACTTTGTTGTTGCTGCGTAACTTTGCCCTTGTGGGTGGCTCTGAGGCTAGTGGCTGAAGCTCGGCCTGAAACCTAAGGTTGGTGCAGCATCAAAGTTGGACCCAGCACTCTCTGGTTTCATTTTAGCTATTATAGATAATAACCAAGGGATTGTACAGTTCACTTTTTTCTTATTAGCTTGCATTTCCTTATGCATCCAGTGAATCACTTCTCTACGAGTTGGATCCATCTCTAAATTTCACTGGTAGTAATTGAGTGCAGTTGCAGCTGTATACCATGGGTGGCCATGTGGCCACCCAGGAATCAAAGGTTTCTGACCATCACCCTTTCATCATTTTTCTTGTCCACCTTTCTGAGCCAGGGCCCTTCTAGCAAATCCCATCTCTCTGACAGCAATTGGTAATCAACTTGACCTGCAACCCTTTTCCCCTCCCGGGAGGTTGCTCTGTGAGGCTGGAAGCACCTTACCTCTAATCATGCCTGTATCTTTCCCGTGACCAGCTCTACCCTGGCTATCAGTCTCTATTAGCACACACAAAGAAAATCTTTTGAAAATTCCAAGGATTTTAGGGATTGTATTGCTAGGAAATAGGGACGAAGACCAGATGACCAAATACATATTTCACAGCATCAAAGAAACATGTTACTTTTGGAGTTTGGCAAAAAAAACAAAAACAAAAACAAAAAAACTGGAGTTTTGGCTCCACCTGAGACCCATTCAGTACTGGGGAGGGGAATGAGGACATAATTGACATGTTTAACAAGGCTCCCAGGTGCTCATGCTGCAGATGGGTTTTTTTTTGTTTTTTTGAGATGGAGTCTTGCTCTGTCGCCCAGGCTGGATGCAGATGATTTTTAAAACCCAAATATGCAAAGTGATGCTTAGGATTATACAACCTTTACCGATGCTTTGGAATGTGTATTTTATGCTTTACCACAGAAATTTCAGTTTGAGAAGCCCAGTATTTTAAAATAAGCCATGCAATTAACACCCAACTTAAGAGTATCCACCCTAATTTCTGCTTAGTTCTTTCTTCCTATAATAGATATCTTATCAGTGCAACGTGCTAGCCTGATAAGAGTCCTTCAGTTTAATCTTGCTTTATTCCCAATTCACATAGATTAGAAGTAAATTTATATGGCTCCTGGTAGGAAACAGGTGTTAAACAGATGAACGATTAGTGGATCTGTTTAAACTGAGATTTTTTTATAACTGATGTTTAGGAATGAATCATCATAAACAATTCTGAATATTTTACAACTGGTAGTTTAATTCTGCCCCACCAAAAATTACCTGTTGACTGATTTAAGCCTGGGCTTGGGCCCAGCCTCTGATTTAAACATGACTTTATGGGTAGGTAAATTTAGGAAACAGATGGTACTGATATTTTTCCCCTCCAATCCCAAAGTAACAACTCCTAACTGTAACTTAAATCTTCACATAATTACTAAAATTATTTTTAACCAGGAATGTTCACTTGAGAGTCTAAATAAAAGCATTTTAAGATCAAAACAACTTACAGTTATACGGCCACCTAAAACTAAGGGCAAGAATCTTCCTCTTCGGTCAGGGGAAAAAAAGCTTAAATCTGTATATTCCTCAGTAACCTACTTAGTTAAGTTCACCTGTACTTGTTTAACTCTCGTATCCCAAAGCAAAACTCATTCCTATTAATTAGTATCCCCATCTCAAAAGAACAACGGTTTCTGTAAATAATCCAAAGTAGACCTTCATTCATATATATATATATATATATATATATATATATATATTTTTTTTTTTTTTTTTTGCAAATGAAGTTTTTAAAAGGCACAGAGGAGCTTGTTGCTGGTACCTGCCAGTCACCTAAAAGTTTACCCAGTAATATGAAATTTTTTTGTTTATATATACTGAACTATAGTTACCAGTAGCTAAGGCAAAATGATCTCAGAGAAGTTAATACTGGCAAAGTCAATGTCTTCACGTGTGAATTAGGCAGTTAACCATGTCAGAACGTCACTATCACTGCCAATTGAAGAAAGCTACAGTACTCAAAGATACCAAGTATGTGTTCAGAGATAAAAATTAAGATGATCACTAGACAAGATCAGTGGAAAATAAGTAGCAGTACTGCACCAATGCAAGACAAAATATACTTTATTGTGACAGCAAATGCACATAGTGCTGTAGGTAAGGCATGCTACTAGGAATCTGCATATAATCAAAAGCCAGTATGGAAATGAATGGAAATGAATGCTGTTCTCAGATTGAGTCCATGGTGGAGAAAGGGTAGTTTGTGTTCACTTATTTCAAATGCAGTATCATACCTACTTAATCAGTTACCTATGCTTCTAACCAACAGCCCAGTGGCAAATAAGAGGAACTTAACTGTACTCAGAAGTCACTTTCATTATCAATGACAGAAATATTTCACTAATTCAACTGAGGCAAATTTCCTTTCTAGACAAAGGACCTAGAAATTGAGCATGCAAAACATCCATCCATCCATTCATTCATTCAAATAATTAGCCAATTTTACCATCATTTAATTCCACCAGAAACAAATACTAAAATACCTAGAAGTAGTTTGGATAAAGAAACATTTACATTTTAATACTCTGTAATGTCATAAATTTGGGGCTAAAATAACACCAGGTCAAATTTGATCCCTTTCTATTTGAGGGTACAAAGTACAGTTTTGGGTTCAATAGCTGAACTTCTGAGGGAAGAGCTGAAAAAAATGCTCTTAAGAGATCTAGGCCTTTGATGAAAACTATTAGGCTCTACAGACTTGTCAAAAATCAATGCAAAACTGAGGGGAAGAGGCTGAAATGCTGTGTAAAGCAGTATTTTTAGATAAGTTGCTTCATTTCCCCCTTTTCTAAAACAGATGCAGATTAAATGGTTTTTGCATGAATGCACATTGACATTCTGTTCAACTGTTCTCTAAATGCAATACTGCCGGTTTAAACAGTATGCTTTCATTTAAACAAAGAACGTTATATGCATGGTCAATTTAGTTTAAGAGATGAAAAGAAACTTTACTACTATGAAAATTGCTTATCAAATCCTCTCCTCTTTTATAAGGTGTTTTTAAAAGCAACACAGGACCAAAAGCATCCAACTATTACTTTATTTATATTACTATGCTTAAGTTACATGGAAAAAGACAACCCAGCAGTTCTGTCCCATCTCAGAAGTTTCCAATCAACACCAATTATGTGGTGACAAATAACTAGGAATGGTGACATCTTTGGGTCAAGACTGACAAGGAAGAATGGGCTCTGGTGCTACGGTTCATCTCCAACAAGAATATGGCACACCGGCCAGCACAAGCCATGCTAACACTGAGCCTTTAGCGCTGGGCACAGATTCGGATCTCTTCTCTGGAGCTAGCAAATCAAGTGAGATAACTGGGTTTAAAAGAAAAAGTTTAAAATGAAGCCCAAGTTTAAAAACCATACTCCTAACATTTTCCTTTCAAAATTTACATAAAACACACTTTTTCACTCTAACAGCCCAGATTTTTTTCCTTACATAGCTCACCACATAGCTGCAGACTCTTCTGCCTCAAGATGTAAACATAGGGTAAAAAATTAACGGCATCTGCATAATATTCTCTCTACACACTGCTGTTGGATGGAAAATACAAAATTAAAAAAAAAAAAGAGAAAGAAAGGTTCCATCTTAGATTCTCACAACCTCTTGTTCCGCAGTTCATTAATCCGACTCTGATGCTAAGGTGACAGTGTATGTAAGTAGATTTTTGTTTTCAGTGAAGGAGACCTGGGAAAAGATGGATTTCTCTCTGTATCTTCAAGAGTTATCAGATGGTACATGCTCCTCAAAGCCCTCACTCTCTCGAACTAGAGCACGTTCCAGGATCACGCGGCCTTCCTTATATCGCTGGCTGTCTTCAGTGGCAAACTCATAGATCCATCCCAGTTTGCTATTGCAGTTTTTGCAGCTCACATCTCGAACCATGTGGCGGCCAGTGAGCATGACCCGATCTTGAACTTCACTGTACTGCAGGTTAACTACCTAAGAAGGGACAAGGAAAAACAAAATTGCGAAGGCATGTGAGTTATATTGCCAAGTATGTACAAAATATTATGGTTAATGCAACAGCAACTTCAGAAAAGCAGAAAAAAGTTGTTACTTTAGTCAAACCTATAATACCCAAGACTTATTTACAGAAGCTGCTGGGGCAGGCAGACATCTGGAAATTGCACAACACTAGACATCTAATGCAATCATGCACTACTGTACTAGCCTAAGTCACACTATTAAAACATACTACATTTCTGTGTTGCAGGTAAGAAAGAGTCCTGGAATTGGAGCCATAAAATATAGGTTTGGGTCCAACTGTAGTAATTCATCATTATTCAATGATGAGTGCAAGTAATACAATCAATGTAAAAGAACCTAATGCCCCATCGTTATTCCATGAAACGGTCTGTTTCTGAAAATATACTTTATATATAGACTGGGACAGATTAAGCCAACTACAGACCATATATCTGCAATGCATAGTTTTAAAGTGAGTTCAAAGACAATGAACACAATGAAGTGGGTCTGAGACAACCTGTGGCGAATTTCCACTGATTCTGGATACCCAACAATCTTCTACACTTTCCTTTTCTGTAAAGGGCCAGATAGTATATATTTCTGGCTTTGAGGGCTATGTGGTCTTTGTTGCAACTTTTTTAACTCTGGCATTGTAGCATGAAAGAAGCTGTAGACAATACGTAATGCACAAGCAGAGCTGTGTTCCACTACATTTACAAAAACAGGCAGCTGTCCTGCTGCAGTGTGCCCTCCTCTGTACCGAAATAAATGTCAAAGAGTATGCTCCATCAATTCTGAGAAAAGCTTCTTTCTACACGGAACAGAGGAGTACCCACTGGGGAAGTTCATCTGATCTTCTAAGAACAGTACCCTAGACTAGCTATGTTCCTTGGCCTAAAATACTTGGAAATTCAACTTTTCTATTATACACTAGATTCCAGGAGGCAGAATCACAGCATCCAACTTGAATGCAAGCCAGAAATTAGAGACAGGCAGACTGGGTACACACTTGCAAATTAGAAACACTCTTCCTGTCAGCAAATCCATGTAATAAACCAAATAGAATTGGAAGGATGATTGGTGAGCATGAATTAGAGCATGAAAAGTTGGTTAGATGATCCTTATTTGCTGTCAAGTTATAATAGTTTAATGCCACTATCTCCCTATATGGATAAACCAGTGGCATGTGGAGAAAGGGAGGTGGGTGTCTTGACCTGTTCCTTCCATAGTCTGCGCTGAAGTCACTACCAAATTCTTACACTGAACATTTCCTGAGGCAACAGGAAAAGTATACGCTTCTTTATACATTTTTTTTTTTTTTTGAGACTGAGTCTCTCTCTCTTGCCTAGGCTGGAGTGCAGTAGAGTTATCTTGGCTCACCACAACCTCTGCCTCCCAGGTTCACACGATTCTCCTGCCTCAGCCTCCCAAGTAGCTGAGACTACAGGTGCGCAACACCACACCCAGCTAATTTTTGTATTTTTAGTAGAAACGGTGTTTCACCATGTTGGCCAGGCTGGTCTCGAACTCCTGACCTCGTGATCCGCCCACCTTAGCCTCCCAAAGTGCTGCAATTACAGGCATAAGCCACTATGCCCGGCCTACTTCTTCAAACTTCCAAGGTTAAAATCACATCCTAGTAACACCTTCCTAAGGTCCCATCAAAGACGAGCTAGTGGGCAATCATTTCTGTAGATTTCAAGCTCTCATTCTGACTCTTCCTGGTATCTCTAAACTCTGAGGGGGTATTCTGGTGTTGCTGTCAAATACAGCCAATGAGCCCACTTAGGATTCAAACTTTTTCTCACTAACCTTGTTAAAAAGAAACGCTCTGCCAGTGGCGCCTGTGAAACGAGTGGAGATGAGTTCTGAGCGGTTGGTCAGGATCGTATCACAGTTTGCACAAGAAAATAGACGGGTACCACCGATATGATCAAGGAAAATTCTGCCCATTTTTATGGCTGAAGTTCTAAAAACCTAGGAGCAAATAGAAAAGGATAACAAATGCATTATAATAATCATGTTATCACCTACTTGGGGGGTGTCATAGAGAACCATTTATATACATATTTATGTAATCTCTGCTTTGTAGTACTCGATATGTGAAATAGCTGATCCTGAACAAAAAGATCCAAAGTTCACACACTGAACAAA
Source organism: Macaca fascicularis (assembly GCF_037993035.2). Taxonomy (NCBI): domain Eukaryota; kingdom Metazoa; phylum Chordata; class Mammalia; order Primates; family Cercopithecidae; genus Macaca; species Macaca fascicularis. The sequence goes on from NC_088387.1 coordinate 92,040,469, forward strand.
TAAACAGGCATGCCTAAGGTAAGATTTTAAAGCAGTGAGCCAAGGAAGTAAACCTATTAGCCAAGGCTAAAGAATGGTGTCACTTCTCTCATGGTTGGTGTGGAAAGAGAAAATGGAAAGTGGAATTTCAGAAAATGAATGATGTAAAGCACTGGCAAAGAGGTGAGAAAAAGGGTTTAGCATAAATATTAAGTATATGTTCTGAGCATGTATAATTTCAGAAAAGAATTGTGAGGTTCCAGGGGGATACAAGCAGAAAAAGGGGCAATTAGAAAACAAGAAGAGTAGTCTGGTTTGAGAACATGGGGTGAGTAGGTCTGTGATCACCAGGTGCACTCACAACTGTATAGAGCTGATGACTAACTTTAAGCCAATGTCTAGGGAGCACTGTTACTAGGTACTTACTTCAAAATTGTCACAACTCTGTGAGGTTGTTACCACCACTTCATAGATCACCCAAGTCAAGTCTAAAAAGGTTATTAACCGGTCAAAGGTTACAAAACTGTTAACTACAGAAAAGTACAGAATGCAATTCACCTAATTCAAAGTTCTTCCATGATCCTACAGTGCCTCCAAAATGGTCCAGGCTGGCATAAGGCTAAAGCAATGAGAACAGAATAAGGGAAAGATAAGCTTTCCCATACATAACTTGATTATCTTTAAGAAATCTTACTGATTCAATAAATCACAGAAGGGCCGAAACACTGAAAAGATGTAAGTTTGAAACATATGTCTGAAACTAGGCTAACACTTTAACATTCAAAAGTTAGGGAAGTTACTATATGCAACTTCTTAAATTCATTACAACTAATTCTCGTAAACAGTATTCTTAAAGATCTAGATATAGACAAGAATATACCACAGTTTTAGTTTAAAACATAATTTATGGCCGGGCGCGGTGGCTCACGCCTGTAATCCCAGCACTTTGGGAGGCCGAGGCGGGCGGATCACAAGGTCAGGAGATCGAGACCACGGTGAAACCCCGTCTCTACTAAAAATACAAAAAATTAGCCGGGCGCGGTTGTGGGCGCCTGTAGTCCCAGCTACTCGGGAGGCTGAGGCAGGAGAATGGCGTGAACCCGGGAGGCGGAGCTTGCAGTGAGCCGAGATCGCGCCACTGCACTCCAGCCTGGGCGACAGAGCGAGACTCCGTCTCAAAAAAAAAAAAAAAAAAAAAACATAATTTATTCTTGGGTATAGTTATCAGCTCCTGTGTTTTAAATATTTATTATACATCTTTCCAAAGGCATGCAGAGCTAATATAACTGCCACTGTGGAAAAAAAAACACCAAAAAACTCCAGAATGCATGTTTGTAATGAGAATCTACTGTTGTCTTAAGATTGGGGGAATTCCATTACAAATTTAAAAAGAAATTCCATTCCTTCTAGTCTATGAACTTCCCTAGCCATTAGGCGGTCCTAATGTCACTGGAAATGTCATCACAAAAATTATGACACCCCTTAAACATCATGAAAGTTTAATAGGGAATAAAAAACAAATGGTGAATATAATGACAATGTGCAGCTAGTAAATGGAAAACCAGCATATTAACAAGAGTCACAATGAACCTTGAACTAAAACACAGACTTAAGCTATAATATTTAACTTTCTAATTACATTTCTACAAAATGACAGCAAAGGGAAACACTTATTGCCTTATTTCAGCCTTTAAGATTACCACATTATTTTTTTCCAGATGACTAAGAATACAACACTTGGCCAGGTGAGGTGGCTCACGCCTGTAATCCCAGCACTTTGGGAGACTGAGGTGGGCAGATCACCTGGGGTCAGGAGTTCAAGACCAGCCTGGTTAACATGGTGAAACCCTGTCTCTCTTAAAAATATGAAAATTAGTCAGATGTGGTGGCTCACGCCGGTGGTCCCAGCTACTCGGGAGGGTGAGGCAGGAGGATGGCTTGAACCCAGGAAGCACAGGTTGCAGTGAGCCAAGATCACGCCACTGCACTCCAGCCTAGGCGACAGAGTGAGACTCCGTCTCAAAACAGAAAAAAGAATACATTTATTATTTATTTACGTATAAGTCAGAAGTTGCAAATTTGAGGCCTACAGGCTGAATTCATTTGGTAGCCTAGGAATACAGCAGTGAACAGATACAAAAACCCTTCCCTGAAAAACATATGTGGACATGTGTGTTTTATTTGGGTCAGTTTTTAATCTTCATTTTAGAAAGCTGAGGTGACATTTAAAATCTGGAAGATCTCATTAAAGAGCCTGTAGTTTGGATTTATTTTTAACAATGGGGAGGGCACATATTCTCCTATGGCAACAACTGACTACAACTGAGCTGCAGCCCCTAACCCTCACCAGGCCATTTTATTTGCTTGGTCTCCACTTTGCTTCACACAATTACTTCACCTGTTTGGTCCTTGTACCAATATTTGAATTTATGACTCCTGATATAAATAAAACATTCAACAAGCCTGTGAGCATGCTAAGTTTGGTCATGTTTCTGAATCTTGATCATTAACAGAAGGGAATCAATGGCAAGGTTTGAGAGTCTCCGCCATTGAGGTATAGGCCTCAGATTCTATGTCTTTGAAGACTAGTATTTGTGCAGTCATTTGTAACCTCCAGCTAGGGCTTCTGGGACTCATTATTTTAAAGCTAATTTCCCTTAAGACTTTTAAATACAATATTCATGTTGTAATTTATTTCAACCATAATGGAGAGTAACTAGCTGTTTCTACATTGATCACTGTGACACCATGCTGTTGTGGTAAATATGCTGGACTTCAAAGTGAACTTCCCTTATACCTTCTGCTCACATCATTTTATCCTTGGCTAAAAGCTACTGTGATCATTTCCTACTGAGGGTAAATAGACTTAACATGACTTTTTTCCCTGATTCCAATTCCATCTATTTTTTCTCTTTACCCAAGTATTTTTACTGGATTCAATTATATGATTCATTACCAAGACCAAAAATATCTGAGCAAAACCTTATGTTACACTATTCCTAGTTGTGGTTGCCATTTATAGAGAATATATATATATAGAACTGTAGAATGTGGTTTTTGTTTGCTAAGAAAGATAAGAGAATGCCACAGGATCTAGCAGAAGCAAGCAAAACATCACTTGCTGTCAAAGGTCTTTAGGAAGTAGAAAAACCTCTGTAGGGTCCTTAGGCTCCAAAGGTAGCCCTGGCCTTTGCAGGGTTAGAAACTCAACCTAACACTGACACTATTCAAACTCTCAAGAGGCTGACACCCATTAAAATGCCACTGCTATGGTCTCAATGCTTGTGTACCCCACCCCACTAATTCATATGTGGCATTAGCAGGTGATTAGGTCACGAGCAGAGTCCTCAAAAATGGGATTACTCTCCTTATAAAAGGGTCCCAGAGAGCTGCCTTGCTCCTTTCCATCATGTGAGGACGAAGCTAAAAGGTACCATCAACAGACATTGAATCTTATCTTGGACTTCCTGGCCTTCAGAACTGGGAGAAACACATTTGTTGTTTATAAGCCATCCAGTCTACAGTACCCTGTTAGAGCAGTCAGAATGAACTAAGACAGCCACTTCATTATTTAAGGAGGACAGTCATTAAAAAGCTAAGATATAACACTTGAATCAGGCTTCTCTGGACCTGAACAACATATTGAACTCTGCCTTAGACCTAATAATTACTTAGCATCTACACTGTATGGGACACTGTACTTGGTACTTACATACCACATTTAATTTTGACAATTTTTAAAGTAGGTATTTATCACCTCACTTTTATAGACGAATTAAAGAGACTGTGACTTTCCAGAAGTGGCCAAGCCACTGCATTCCATTCTCTCCCTAGCGATTAGAGGGCTGTCAGATTTACTCTCTCCCTCAGGGTGTACCATCAGCCCCTCCTGCTTCCATGCTGTTCCTCCTGTATTCCCTATCTTGGTTGGTGTCAACTGCAATCACAAACTCTCCTAAACTAGAAACCCTAGTAAGTCATTTAAGAAACTGCAAAATTAACAAGACTTCCTAAATCACTTTTGGAAGTTTTCCTCCCTCCCCTTCATCACTGTATTAGATTCAAACTCTCCTCACAGCTGGATAAAACTTTCAGGGTCAGGGAGTGGGAACTGTTAAACCCAACATACATTCATATATACCACTTCATTTCTGCTACACACAGCTACAAAAATACGGTCAAAGGCATGTGCCGCCCCTTTCTAAAAGCTCATAGAGGTTGCTCCCTTATAAACTTTGAAACTTTTCTGACAGAATAGAAAAATGCTGGTTTTTTAAAAAAGAAAAAAAACCAGTTTTATTAAGGAATACTCTAAATGACAAAGTTTACTCACTATAAGTGTACAATTCAATGACTTCTAGTCAATTTATAAAATTGTGCCACTATCACCACCAACTGGCTTTAGAATGCTTCCATCAGTCCCTCAAAAATTCCCACACCAGCCTGCAGCCAATACCTTCTCCAACTCCTGGCCACTGGCAACCACTGATCTGCTTCCTGTCTGATTGCTTTTACATTCAAAATATTCCCCAAGTATGCTAATCACCCTGGTTGGACTTAGAGTAATCCCAGATCTCTTCAGCCACGTATTGCTAAAACATCTTAAGAGTGAGCTGCTTTCACAGACAGCTAATGTTTGGTGTTGATTCTGGGGGCAGCTTACTGTGTCCTTTAGTAGCAACATGCAGACTTTGGTATATGTCAGTGATGAAGTTCAAGTTTATAGCTGAAATGAGAGCTAAACTCATCATAAAGCTTAAGTTTTCTTTAAGATGTTCCCTACCTTATAATGTTATACATAAGGCCTCTTTGGTACTATCTTCTTGTAGGTCCAGGTTATAAAAACTCTAAAAAGGTTGAATAAGAAAAGCACCAAGCTTGACTGTTTAACTGGAAGCCTATTCTTAGTTTACTTCAAATTACCTGAAATAGTGAGGGGCTGGAATGAAAATATAAGTGAAATTTATAGATAATTTCATAGATCGTATTTTAGCATTATTTTCAATTTCCTCCCTCTCCCACCAATAGCATATTTAGCTATCTAGAACTTCCAATTTCTTTTATCAGAAGACTCTGGTGAAATATAAAAAGCATTTTCGGATCTCTGCCTTGTTACAGAATGTTTTTTTAACTACAGAATCTGTTAAGAGGGGAAAAAAGGGTGATTCTCTTCAGAAATCTGCCAAAGAGTCTCCAGGAATGCATTATTTTAAAATGCATGATGGATATGATGGACTATATAATTTCCTAGTTGCTTCCACATCAATAAAACAATTTTCTAAAAAGACTATTGGTTTATCATACGCATACACTATCAAACGAAATACGGTGTCTTGTTCACTTGTCTGGCTCATTGCTAACTGTTTTCCTTAAAAGCAGGGAAGGCTGTGGTCAATTCAGCTCGCCACCTGTTTCCGTACTGCCCACAAGCTGAGAATGAATTTTATACTTTTAAATGGTTGGGGGGAGGGGAGAATATTTTCTGACACATGATTATATGACATTCACACTTCAGTGTCAAAGTTTTCAGGAACACAGCCACGCCCATTTGTTTACACTTAACTCCTTCCACTTTACAATGGAGAGGTATGAGGAGCTGCTACAGAAACCTTTTGGCTTGCAAAGTTTAAAATATTTTTTACCTGGTCTTTTACCAAAAAAAAGTTTTCCCTGCTTAAAAACACATTCTGATAGTGAAAGAGCTTTGCATTTAGAAAGCAGTCTTTCCCAGAAAAAATGGAAACCTGGTTGGTATTTGGGATTAAGGCTAGATAGGAGTATTTGAAAAGATCAGTTTAATCCCATTCCCCTTTTCTTTACTGATTTTGTGGCTAAAATCCTAAACTTTCTGTAACCAGTTCAGCTTGTTGAAGATCAACTCTAATAAAGATTATAAAAATAGAAAATATCTACCAGCTGCTGTCTCTCTCTCCACCCCCCGGTCTTAAACTGTGGAGCTGACATACTGGAACTCTGGAGATTCCTAGATTCGAATCTCAGCTCTTCCCCTTAATAGCTTTGGAAACACTGTGTGAGTTCTCCTCTCCTGTTTCATCTGTAAAATGGCGAGAGTAGCAGCCATCTCTGAGTTATGAGAAATTAAAAGGAGATACTCTATTCTGAGAATGGTGCCTAGCACACAGTGAATGCTCAATAAAGGTCAGTAAAACTAGATTATCTATTCTTCAACATTCCCCATCCCAACTCGCCCTATGACAGATGAGAAAAGCATGGCCCAGAAAGGATATGAAACAGTAACAATTAACTGGCTTCACTTCCTGTTAATTATGCTAAAGCTAAGCGACCAGGTGATAGAAATTAGAAGCTGGAGGAAAGTTAGAAACCTTCTGAAGCATGTCACAGTTCTAGGTCTTAAAAAAGGTACTTGTTGTCCCTATAATTAATAATCCAGTTTGGTTTCAACCCTGGCAAGTGGAATTAGTCAAGGGAGGCACCACTTCCCAGCCCTAAAATACCAGGGAGGGGTAGGTATTGCATCTCATAGGACCTTCTGATGGATGGAAAAACACCCAGTTCACAGATAAACTTTTCCTTAGTAAATGAAACCATCGCCTCAGGGCATTTCCATAGAATACACACTCCACCAGATCCCCAGTGTCAGACAGACGGCAGTGGGTTTTCCATTGCACCAGAAGATGGGACAAAGGCAAGGTACAAAGACTCTGCTGCAGGGAACTGAGTATGCAGGCATCTAGCGCAGAAAGGGTTAAAGGAACCTGCCCCTTGCAGAGCTCGTTTTGTTTTGCAATGATTCTGCTAAAATGGAATCCGGTGGAAGCCAGCTTTCGTATCTCGTTTTTAATCTCTTCCCTCCCTCGCCAAAACAAAGGATAAAAACCCAAAAAACTTTTAAGAGTGCTGGGTTGATTACTATAATAATTAGCACTTATGGCTATTGTAACTTCATCAACTTTTTATACTGAGTTGTGACTAAACGCTATTAAAAAATCTACATGGGAAAACAGTTTGATCCATACAACCAACTTTCCAATTTTTGTGCAAAATATGTAACAAGGTAAGTTTTCAGTGACACAAGCAAGCTCTGCTATCCTCTTGCAGTACGCGACCAGTTTACTTTGCTGTGTCAAATGATGTCCTGGTTGTGGAATCAGGTCTTCATTTGCAGTAAGTTTTAAGGATATATTTTTGTTCTCCCCCCTCAACAATGCCTTATTTTTTCCTGTTTTGTTAGATGATTTTCAAGTTCACTATATTTCAATAACACTTATATTTGTTTAAATATCAGAAAATCAGACTAGTCATTTAACTCTGGAAGCCGTGTGTGTTAGTGCACAATCTGAGTTGGTCATATCCCCCCAAACCCTAGTAAGACAATTTCATGATCTCGTTTCTTGTGATGCATTACCAAAAGCCTCTAACTAGGTGGACTGACGTGTAAGCTGTCTGGCTTCCCGACCCAAGTGTCAAGTAGCAAGTTCAGGTCTAGCTAAGGTTCAGTTCCTGCATTACACTGACATTACTACCCAGGAATACCTTAAAACTGACACTGATCTCTATAGGCATTCACTATTAAACCTAAAATGATATTTTGGGCACAAGTATACCTAGGACTACCTTCATATCTCATGGACTGTTTGAATTTCAGAGGGTAGTAGCTGCTTTAATTTCTTCATTTCATAATTTTTGATCTTATTTCCTTTCGCTTTTATTTTTTCTAAACCTTTTATTTTTCTCATTACTTAAATAGAGAACAGAAAAGGGAAACTAGAGAAAAGTTCGCTATGATCCAACCAGGTAACATTTTCCAAGTCACATATATTTTACTAACGTCTCATAACTTACTATTTTTCATATTATTGCTCGATTGCATTTGTCTACGACTTTTGATTAAGTTATAAGCTTCTAGAGAAACTATTCTAAATTCTTTGCACTTTACTTCTTACCTAACCCAGTACAAGTATGCGATAAACTTTCAGGAAACGAATCCACCAAGACACTTCACTTCTGGGATGAATATGTGCCCTGGGAACACCATACGCCTTTTGGTTCCTCTCTGGCGGAATGCAGCTGCAACGCTGTATATGTGGCTATGCAAAGTTAGCTAATATCCTATTCCTCCCAGTTTCTTCACCACCAAGTGTACTAATTTTCCAAAAATACAAGGTTAGCCCGAGGTTACTTCAGGTTTTCCATCTGTCAAGAAGACGTGGAATAAAAATCCTCAGATTACCAACAGATCTCTGTAAACAGAAAAAGTTTAAAAATAAATGAGCTGAACAGCTTCCCAGACTCTCCCTGGAAAGGGAGATTAGTTGGTGTCAGGATTAAACAGATCTTTGTAGTATTTCAATTTCCCACTCCCGCTGATCCGGACACTCGTTTGTCCCATCTACCTGCAGAGGAGGGTACAGGAAAGGGGTTGCAAGGGCACGCCCACCCTCCCAACAGCGAGCGGAGAGCAAGCGGAGGACCGAAGCTGGCAGAGCTGGGCCGGCCCGGGCGACCCCGGGGTGGGCTCGGCCGCCAGCCGCAGTGGCACCCGCGAGCGCCCCCGCTGGCCCAGCTGATGGCGGCCACGTGACGCCCGCCGGCCAATCGGGAGGGCCTGGGGCGGCGGAGCGCGGCGCCCGCGGCGGGGCCGCCCCCGGCACAACAAACATGGGCAGGAAACAGCTGAGCGGGTGGCCGGCGGGCTCTCTTGGTCCCGACACCCGGGGGGCTGCACAAGCGTCACCCCGCGCTGTCAGCCCCGGGTCCTCCGGGCAGGGGGGCGGGGGAGGTGGACGTTCAATACGGGGTGCAAAGGGAGACGCCGCCCCCTCCCGGGGGCTGGGCCGCTTGGGCCGGGCGTGGGCCCTGCTCAGGACGGTTCACTCCGTGCGGTCATCGCGGCCCAAACAACTCGGCCAAGTTCCGACTTGGCTTCGGGGCGGAGACCGGGCGCGCCCCCGACGCTGCGGTGGGTGGGGGCGGGGCGGCCGCGGCGCGGCGCGGCGGGTGGGAGGTCGCCGCCAAACCGTCCGCCCAGGGGGCACCGTGGGCCTCGGCGGATGGCCGCTGAGGGCGCGGCGGGGAAGCGGGGCGGAGGCGCGGGCGCCGCGCAGAGGGGTCGCGGCTGTTGTCGCACCGGTCGCCCGGCTGCGCGGCGGGGGCGGGCCGACGACAGTCGCCGCGCCAGGCCTCACAAAGAGCAAACAGCTCCGCGCGTCCGCCCGCGGTCCTGGCGCCGGGGCCCGCCCTGAGGGGTTAAGGGCGGCCGCTCTGAGACCCCGGGATGCGTGCGGCGAGGAAGAGGCACTTCCTGCCTGGGCCCCCCACCCTTGGCCGATCCCCGAGTGCCTCGAAGCCGCCCGACCCGAACGGGCGCCTCAGTCCCCACCGGCCCCTAGCCCAGCCCCTCCCGCGGGACTCACCCTGAGCTGCGGTGAGATCAGCGACTGCCACTGGCTCCTCGCTCTTCAGCTGGTCTAAAGCCCCTCGGCCGCCCGAGTCTCCAGGTTTAGTCAGGCCCTGGCCTTGGCCCCGCCTCTCCCTGGTTGGGCCTCAACGTCAGTCACCCGGCGTGGCTCCGCCCCTCCCGCTGTCAACTCTCCCGGTTGGCCCAGAACACCCTTCGTTTCTAGGCCCCGCCCCTCTCCTCGGCTCCCTGCGTTTTCCGCGGGGCCCCGCCCCTTCTCTGGCTCACCCTCCCCCACTCCTGCACCCCTCCGCTTCGCGGCCCACCCCTCCCAGAAGCCGCAGACCCAGGGCAGGCTCGCGACAGCTCGCCCCGCCCTTGACCCAGCACCCCGGACTGGCACAGCCAATCAAAGAGGCTAACTCTGCCCCCTCTCTCGAGGCGGCCAATGCCGTGAGTCCGGGGACCACATCCCCCTTTCAGCTGAGAGCACACAACACAGCATCCACGTGAGTCAGCTTCTTAAAGGAGAAGGCTCAGCCTTTCTGATTGCGGCAGCTGGGAGACAACGCGCGTCATTAGCGTCACCAGGTGGCGGCTGGGGCCGAGCTTCCGGATACCTAGTGAGGCCCAGGGATGACAAATGAAAACAATAAGCTGTTTCCTAGACAAACAGCTGCCTAGGTAACTAAAGTGCACCGTGTAATTCGTTTCTTGGAGGCCGTTTCCCCTGACCACGCTTGGTAGAGCGCTTCCTTTTGCTTTCAAATCCCTAGCCCTCGAGTCTGAGCACATAGGCCCTACTAAAAAACATCTGTGGATAAAGGATTTTTCACCTGCGCTTGACTTTATTTACAACTCGTTTGAATTTTTTTTTTCTGGATAGTGGAAATGATTCTCAAAAAGATGAAGAAATTCAGTGTTTTATATGGCGAATTTCTGCCTCAGAGAGTGAGATTTGTTTATTGTAAAGGGCAGCTGTTCCTTAACCCTCATCAGTGCTTAAGATGGAAGGTTTTGTTTCTCATTCCATTACAGTTGCTCAGGTAATTACATCTCTGTTAGCTGACTTTCGGGATAAAACCAAAATATTTGATGACGCATACCTCTCAGATAAAAAATGTAGGTTAACATTTGGGGCTAGTTTGCAAGAAGTTTAAAGTCATTCTTGGTGGAAGAGAAGTTCCGAAGCATAATTCTAGCACTTGACTCCCGCTCATGCCCAAATCCACAAGTATCTTCATTTAGTTCGTCTGAAGTTAACCTGAGCATCAAAGGCAAAAGGACTAGTTATCTTTTGACAAGTGAGTTTTCCAGGAGATAAGGAAGTTTTTTTGTTTTGTTTTTGTTTGTTTCAGACGGAGTCTCGCTCTGTCACCCAGGCTCGAGTGCAGTGGCGTGATCTTGGCTCACTGCAACCTCCGCCTCCAAGGTTTAAGCAGTTCTCCTGCCTCAGCCTCCTGAGTAGCTGGAATTACAGGCGCACACCACCATGCCCGGCTAATTTTTGTATTTTTAGTAGAGACGGGGTTTCACCATGTTGGCCAGGTTGGTCTGGAACCCTGACCTCGTGATCCGCCCGCTGTGGCCTTCCAGAGTGCTGGGATTAAGGCGTGAGCCACCATACCCGGCCAGAAGTTTTAAACATACAGTATTTTAGTTTCTTTTCCTTTATATTTCTTTATTTTCAATTAATATTAATTATTTAATATAAAAGTTACACGTTTGTAGGAAGGTCATACTGCCTCATTTGATAAGAGACTTCTGTCTTCTAACAGCTTCATATGTATCCTTCTATTCTTCCCAAACTGAATGTATTATACATAGAAGCATATTGTACTTCTTGTTTTTAACCTGCTTTTGTTTTTCACTTAACAATGTGCTATATAGCCATCTTTTCATGTCAGATGTGTCTTTTATCTACAAATTTACCTTTCTCTCCATAGTTTTCCATAGTGTATGACTTCACCATCTTTTTTTTTTTTTTTTTTTTTTTTTTAGACGGAGTCTTGCTCTGTTGCCCAGGCTGGAGTGCAGTGGTGTGAACTCAGCTCACTGCAACCTCCACTTCCCAGGTTCAAGGAATTCTCCTGCCTCCCGAGTAGCTGGGACTACAGGCACCCACCACCATGCCCGGCTAATTTTTGTATTTTTAGTAGAGATGGGGTTTCACCATGTTGACCGGGCTGCTCTCTAACTCCTGACCTCAGGTGATCCGCCCGCACTGGCCTCCCAAAGTGCTGGGATTACAGGTGTGAGCCAATGCACCCGGCTTTCACCATCTTTTATAAACATTTTTCTGCTGATAGACATGTGGGTTGCCTTCAGTTAAAAATCATGATGTAATTGACAACTGTGTACATGGATAAAATATTCAAGTATTTCTGAATATAATCACTTGGAAAGAGAGCACAATGCTTAAACCCGCAGAAATGAACACTTTAGATATCAGGTAAAACAGTGGGGACAATGTTTATTGATTTAACAATACATATAAAATTTTTCCTGTTGTAAGTGCCTTAAAATTATAACTTTTAATTTTCATAACAACCCTATGAGATAAGTACTGTTATCCCCATTTTATAGATGACTAAACTGAGGTACAGTGATTAACTAACTTGTCCAAGGTCACCCAGTAGACTTACCGACTACAGTATTTGTAAACTTGAAAAATAACAATGAAAGGCCGGGCGCAGTGGCTCAAGCCTGTAATCCCAGCACTTTGGGAGGCCGAGACGGGCGGATCACGAGGTCAGGAGATCGAGACCATCCTGGCTAACACAGTGAAACCCCGTCTCTACTAAAAAATACAAAAAACTAGCCGGGCGAGGTGGCGGGCGCCTGTAGTCCCAGCTACTCGGGAGGCTGAGGCAGGAGAATGGCGTGAACCCGGGAGACGGAGCTTGCAGTGAGCCGAGATCCGGCCACTGCACTCCAGCCTGGGCGACAGAGCGAGACTCCGTCTCCAGAAAAAAAAAAAAAAAAAAGAAAAAGAACAATGAAAATCGTATTTTAGAAAGATGAATCTAGATGATGATGATGTGCAGAGGTAAGGAAGGCAGACAGAATGGAGCTAAGGTGTGCAGGTTTAACTTTAGCAGGAAGGGCTACACAGGACTGACTTTATACTTGGGCTAAGGACAGAATTTTCAAAATCAGAGGTTTTATCCTAGGTGACTGATAGGGTGATGGTTTCCCATTGCCAGATATAAGGTGGTTGAGAAGGTTGATTTGGGGTGAAAGGCTGGGTCTGAGCTGATAGTGGGACACTCATTAGAAATAAAGAGTATACAATTAAAGGTGATTTGAGAAATACGTAAGAGAAATGAAAAAGAAAGGGTGAGAGGTTTGAAGAAAATCTTGTTGGGCTTTCGGTTAGAGTTGTGTTTTACCAGTAAAGTAATTGGAATAAATTGATACTTTATTGAAACTTTATAATACTAAGACTTTCCCACCAAGAGCATGGTGCATTTTTTTTTCCATTTATTCAAATGTTCATTTATGTCTTTCAGTAAAATTTTATGGTGTAGCTGCCTTCCTCTAGGTTTTTTATGTAACATTTTAGGATTGTATTTAGGTATTGTATATTTTCTGGGAATGTTATGGGCTAAACTGTGTTTCTCCCACTGAAATTCATGCATTGAAATCCTAATCCCCAGTACCTCAAAATGTGACTGTATTTGGAGGTAGGAACTTTAAAAGGTGATTAAATTAAAATGAGGTCATTAGGGTGGGCTCTAATCCAGTCTGACTGGTGTCTTTATGAGAAGAGGAGATTAGGCCACATGGAGAAACCAGGGATGCCTGCACACAGAGAAAAGGCCTTCTGAAAATGCATTGAGAAGATACCATCTGCAATGCAAGGAAAAGGGCCTCAGAAGTAGCCAAACTTGCCAACACTTTGATCTTAGACTTCTAGCCTCCAGAATTGTGAAAAAACACATTTCTGTTTAAGCCACCCACTCCGTGGTGTTTTGTGGTGGCAGCCCTAGCAAACTAATGCAGGTGGCTACTGTGAATGGGAACTTCCCATATTGTATATTACATCTCTAACCAGTTATTTGTTTTGTAGGAAACATGATGATTTTGTAGTTTATTTTCCTGGATTTTCTGGATGGAAAAATGTTTTTGTCTGTAAATGATCACAGTTTTGCTGCCTACTTTCTAGTCATTTTGTCTTTTTTTTTTTTTTTTTTTTTTTTTTTTTTTTTTTTTGAGACAAGAGTCTTGCCCTGTTGCCCAGGCTGGAATGCAGTGGTATGATCTCAGCTCACTGCAACCTCCACCTCCTGGGTTCAAGCGATTCTCCTGCCTCAGCCTCCTGAGTAGCTGGGACTACAGGCACATGCCACCATGCCCGGCTAATTTTTGTATTTTTAGTAGAGACGGGGTTTCACCATGTTGGCCAGGATGGTCTCGATCTCCTGACCTCATGATCCACTCGCCTCAGCCTCACAAAATGCTAGGATTACAGGCATGAGCCACCGCACCCGGCCTTTTATTTCTTTTTAAATTCTTGCTCGTGTATCTTTGAGTATATCTGTGAATATTTCTGTCAGACAAATTCATAAAAGTTATTACTAGTTTGTAATGTTCCTTTTTTTAAAGAATGGGCATGCAATTTTATTAAATATTTTTTAGTGTCCATTGAGATGACCATGTTTTTTTCCCCTTTATTCTATTTCTTTATATGTATTACATTAGCCCATCTCCAACATTAAACTAGCTTTGTGTTTCTGGGATTAAAAACTCCTTTGTCATTTGACATATGCTATTACTGACATTCTTTGAATAAAATCAAAAACAGGAGTATACCAATGTACACCAACATACCCTGCTGCTTTATTTGAGTTATTGACTATACTTTCTGTCTGAAATTGTATGCTGTGTCCCCAGTTGATGACTCTATTTAGTAACTACAAACCCTGAGTCAGGCTTTCAGAATGCCCTTCTTTTTATTTATTAGTAGAGATGAGATCTTGCTATGTTGCTGGTGCTGGTCTCGAACTCCTGGGCTCAAGTAATCCCCTCTCTTCTGCCTCCCAAAGTGCTGGGATTACAGGCACGAGCCACTGTTCCTGGCCCGAGTGCCCTTCTAATGGTGCTTCCGTGGACCTCTCCTTTGCTCTGATTTTCTTTCTCCTGCTTTTGGAGCTGCTCCTTTAGAGGTGAGACCACTCTTCAGGTGGGTGAAATCAGCAGTGAGTCTCCCATTGCCTCTCTGAACTTCCCACAGCCTGGTAAATTTTCTCCTTGTTCCTCAAGCCCTGGAACATTTGGGCCTCCACCCACCTGTCTTACTCTCTGCAGAGAGTCTTGCCTCATAATTTAGAGTCAGATTAAGACCGGTGGAAATGAACTGCCTTACATTTTCTGTCTCAGCATATCTTCCTCTATCACGTATTTTCTGCAGGTTTGGATAAAAGGTAGTCTCTCCTGATAATTCTCAATGCCTGATGGACACCTATTCCAGAACACGCTGCATCCTGGAGCCCATTCTGTCCTAAATGGATCCTATATCTCCTCTCAACACAGAGACAAACAACAAACATTCCTTTAGGCCTAGGACCGTCACTTCCCTGTGTCTGTTCATGGACCACAATACCTTGCCTGCTTCAATGGCCGCAAGTGTTTATCATCTCTGTCTTGTCTGGGCTCTACATACAAGTGACCTGCCCTCATATCCAACACTCCAGTTTAGACCCCAGTAACTTCTTACTGGTCGGTTCTAATAACCTTTTAATAACTTCCCTCTATCTTTCCCCTTGCTTTATATTGAGATCTTATTAATTGTTTCCCCTCCATCTTGCTGCCTGGATCATGGATGATGCCAGTACCACAGGGACCAGGATGCCATCTGGGGACAATGGGAGGAACCTGGATCCTGAACATCGTGTGGAGTACAGGTGTCATAAGCCTGAGGCTGGATTTTGTGTGTGTGAGTGAGTGTGTGTTTACTTTAACCTGAGCTTATGAGCGCTCTGGATAATGTAAATAGAATAGCTCCTTTAGGAAGTGTCTTAGTCAGTTTGGGCTGCTATAACAAAAATGCCATATACTGGTGACTTAAATAACAATTTATTTCTCATAATTTTGGAGGCTGGGAAGTCCAAGATCCAGGCACTGGCAGATCTGGCATCAGGTGGGGGCCTGCTTCCTGGCTTATAGACAGTTGCCTTCTTGCTGTATCTTCACATAGCTGATGGAGAGATCATTTTGCTCTTGTGTCTTTTTTTTTTTTTTTTTTTTTTTATTATACTTTAAGTTGTAGGGTACATGTGCATATCGTGCAGGTTTGTTACATATGTATACTTGTGCCATGTTGGTGTGCTGCACCCATCAGCTTGTCATTTACATCAGGTATAACTCCCAATGCAATCCCTCCCCCCTCCCCCCTCCCCATGACAGGCCCCTGTGTGTGATGTTCCCCTTCCTGAGTCCAAGTGATCTCATTGTTCAGTTCCCACCTATGAGTGAGAACATGCGGTGTTTGGTTTTCTGTTCTTGTGATAGATTGCTAAGAATGATGGTTTCCAGCTGCATCCATGTCCCTACATCTTGTGTCTTCTTATAAGGGCACTCATCCCATTTGTGAGGGCTCCACCCTCATGACCTGATTACCTCCCCAAAGCACTACCTGCTAGTATCATCATATTGGGGATTAGGCTTCAAACTATAAATTTTATGGGGAAATGAGCAATCAGTCCATATCAGGGGGAAATAAATATATGTAATTATAATCACAAGTTAAGTAGTTAAGATAAAAAATATCAACACCTTATTCTGTGCGTGGCCCTGCCAATTTACTAAAAGCTATCATAAAGGACACTGATCATAAAACTTAGCCAATCATTTTAGCCTGCACAAATTCTATACAGTATTTGAAATAACCAAACATTAATTCTTCAAACTTTGTTTTGTTTTGTTTTGAGACAGAGTTTTGCTCTGTCACCCAGGCTGGAGTGCAGTGGCACGATCTCCGTTCACTGCAACCTCCGCCTCCTGGGTTCAAGCAGTTCTCTTGCCTCAGCCTCCCAAGTAACTGGTGCTATAGGTACGTGTCACCCCACCCAGCTAATTTTTGGTATTTTTAGAAGAGATGGGGTTTCACCGTGTTAGCCAGGATGCTCTCGATCTCCTGACCTCGTGATCCATCCACCTCGGCCTCCCAAAGTGCTGGGATTACAGGCTTGAGCCACCACGCCCAGCCTCAAACTTTTTCTTCTCTTGGCTCTGGAAGCATAGTACTCACCTATGGAAGACAGAATAATAGTACACCCAAAGATGTGTATACCCTCATCTCCTATGAAGATGTTACCTTACATAGCAAAAGAGACTTTACAGGTGGAATTAAACTAAGGGTCTTGAGATGGGGAGATTATTGTATTTTACCACAATTTAAAAACTAAACTAGGTTTTCTAACATTTGTATGTTATCCAGGTGGGGCCCTGTATAGTCACAAAGATTCTTGTAAAAGAGGGTCAGAGTCAGAGCAAGGGACTAACAAGATGCTCAACATTGCTAATTATTAGGGAAATGCAAATCAAAGCCACAATGAAATATCACCTCATAAGGAAGGCTATTACAGAGGAAAACAGAAAATAACACTTTAAACATAAACGTTTAAGACACCACCAAGTTATGTTGACTAGGGTATGGAGAAATTGAGAGCCTTGTGCACTATTGGTGGGAATGTGAAATGGTACATCTGCTATGAAAAACAGTGCAGCAAAAAGTTAAACATAGAATTACCATATGATCCAGCAATATGACTTTTGGGTATATAGTCAAAAGGATTGAAAGCAAGGTCTTGAAAAGCTATTTGTATACCCATGTTTATAGCAGCATTATTCATAAAAGCCAAAAGGTGAAAGCAACCCAAATGTCCATTGATGGGTGGATGGATAAACAAAATGTGGTATATCCATACAATGGATATGATTCAGTCTTAAAAAGGAAGAAGGTTCTGATACATGTTATAACATGAATGAACCTCGAGAACATTATGCTAAGTGAAATAAGCCAGTCGCAAAAAGAAAAATACTGTATGATTCCACTTATATGAGGTATATAAAGTAGTCAAATTCATAGAAACAGAAAGTACAGTGGTGTTTGCCAGGGGCTGGGTGAAGTGAGTTATTGTTTAATGGGTATAGAGTTTCCGTTTTATAAGATGTTAAAATAAAAACTTCAGCCAAATTAAATTTAAAGGAGTTTAATTGAGCAACGAGTGATTCGCAAATGGAGCAGCCCCCAGAATCAGGGCAGATTCAAAGAGTCTTCAGTGCAGCCACGTGGTGGAAGAAGATTTATAGACTAAAAAAGGGAAATGACCTACAGAAATCAAAAGTGAGGTACAAAACAGCTGGATTGGTTACAGGTTGGTGTTTGCCTTATTTGAGCACAGTTTTAACACTCAGCTGTGTATTCATGGTTGAAGTACGGCCCCTGGGATTGGCCAAGACCCAGCGGTTGTTACAGGTGCATACTCCTAAGTTAGGTTTTCAGTCTTGTCTGCTATTAAACCAGGTGGCAGTTCGTCCACAGGGACTCAAATATAGATGTACAGAGTCCTTCTCAGGCCGTATTTAGTTCACTGTAACAAAGATGAAAAAGTTCTGGAGATCTGTTGCACACAATGTGAATATACTTAATGCGACTGAACCGTACACCTAGAAATGATTCAGATGGTACTTTTTTTTTTTTTTTTTTGGAGATAGGGTCTTGCTCTCTTGCCCAGACTGGAGTGCAGTGGCATGATCAAGCTCACTGTATGTAACCTTGGACTCCTTGACTCAAGTGATCCTCTTCCTTCAGCCTCCCAAGTAGCTGAAACTATAGGCATGCACCACCATGCCTGGTTAATTTTAATTTTAATTTTTTGTAAAATAATAAAACAGTGAGATAAGGTCTCACTAGTTTGCCTAGGCTGGTTTTGAGCTCCTGGCCTTAAATGAGTCTCCCACCTTGGGCTCCCAAAGCGCTGGGATTACAGTCAGGAGTCACCGTGCTGAACAGGGGTGGTACATTTAATGTGTATTTTACCACACTTTAAAAAACTAGCTTTTCTAATGAAAAGGAAGTTAAGAGAGTCAGAGAAGGAGATGTGACCATGGAAGGAGAGAGTACAGTGATTTGGGCCAGGGGTCAAGGAATGGAGGCAGCCCCTAGAAGCTAAAATAGGCAAGGAAACAGTCTCTCCTAGAGCTTCCAGCATGGAGACAGCTCTGCCACTTTAGCCTCTTTTTTAATTTCATAAGATCCATTTTAGACTTTTGACCTCCAGAACTGTAAGATAATAAATTCATGTTGTTTTGGCTGGGCACAGTGGCTCACACCTGTAATCCCAGCACTTTGGGAGGCAGAGGGGGTGGATCACTTGAGATTGGGAGATTGAGACCGGCTTGGCCAACATGGTGAAACCCCATCTCTACTAAAAATACAACAATTAGCCGGGTGTGGTGGTGCACACCTGTAGTCCTAGCTACTTGGGATGCTGAAGCAGGAGAATTGCTCGAACCTGGGAGGCGGAGGTTGCGGTGAGCTGAGACCGTGCCAATGCACTGCCACCTGGGTGACAGAGCGAGACTCCATCTCAAAAAAAAGAAAAAAAAAAAGTTGTGTTGTTTTAAGCCACTGCATTTGTGGTAATTTGTTATGGCGGTGATAGGAAACTAATATATCACCTGTTTTCCTAAAGTCATATTTCATGTTTTCTTGTTTTAATTACTTGGTGCTGCATACAATTCATTTTAATTTTGTTAATACACATAACTGTGTTCTTTCTAATGTACCTTATTTCCAGAAACCCGACTCAAGATAATGTTTAAGTGGTCAGGGAACAGAGCATTAGTTCACCCCGTAGCTCTACCTGCATCAGGTCAAAACTACCAAGAGGATATTCTAATATTTCCCCTACATTATGTTAAAAACAAAAACTGTAGTAAAACACTCACACACTTTTCTAACAATAAACACTTGACGTTTCAAAATCTGAGCCTTGGGATAAGGAGTGATAAATGTCCCCAGTTAGGTGGGGCCACTTAGCAGAATAAAATGGTGGTGAGAAACTCAAGCTTTAGAGTTAGTGTGCCCAAGGTCAGACCCCAGCACTGACAGACACACTGTCTGACCGTGGGGAGAGCTTCACATAATTACCAAAAAATAGTCATAACTTAGGTGATTGTGAGCATTGACTACGCTGACTTTAAGTGCGTAGTCAATGTCCCTGGCACCTATTACATGCTCAATAAAAGCTGCTGCTGTGTTGGTTCTTGTTGTGATTGCCGTGATTCTTGATTATGAAGCTGAGTTCAAGGTAAGCAGCTTTTGCTGTTTTCTGTGTACCATCTACGTGACAGAGTGTTAAGGTCACCTCACAGACTGCCAGGCCGATGCTTGATAGCTCTCTTTTGTGGTTCAACTCCGAATGGAGAGAATACTTGAAATATTGCCAAAAGTCTGACCTGATTTATGTCATGGAAATGAAAAACTAGTCATTCGACTTCTTTCCACACCTATCTACACACAAAAGGTCAGTAGAAAGGTCTCTGGGCTCTAAACGAGAATCCTGTCAATGAGATTACAGTAGTTCCCCCGACCTTCAGTTTCAAGTTCCAAGAATATTAAATGGATAATTCTAGAAATAAACAATTTACAAGGTTTTTCCCCCACACATAACATGGATGTATGATTTATAAGTTTTAAACTGCGTGCTGTTCTGAGTAGTGTGATCTAATCTGGCTCTGTCCTGCCCTGTCCTGCATGGGGCATGAATCAGCCTTTGTCCAAGCTATACACACTACCTGCCCATTACTGTACAGGAAAGCACATGGTGTATATAGGGTTCAGTGCTATCTATGGTTTCAGGCATCCACTGGGGGTCTTGTAATGTATCCCCCATGAATGGGGGGGATTACTGTGCATACACTCCCAGTGACCACCATTACCAATGATAGTCATTTAGGAGGATACACTTTAAACATACACATTTAAGACACCAGCAAGTTACTGGAAGAGAAAAACACAAAAAAAAATTTTAATTTTTTTTTAAATTAAAATTTAAAATTTAAATTTAAAACAAAAACAAAAAACCCACCAAGCACCAAGCAGATTATATGAACTAATATATTATGATGTCCAAAAGACGTTATTAATTGGGAAATGCAAGCTATGTAGAATTCTATACAGGGTCTGATCCAATTTTTGTAAAATAAGATCAAATGTGTTTATATATGTACAGACATCTGAAATATTGCCTTTCTGCACTGTCCTGGTTTTCATAAACATATTTTACAATGGATATGTTTAATATTAGTGATTAGAAAACTGGTAAAGATAAATGTATTGCCACAAACATTTTTAATTTTAGTTTGTCCTCGGCTGTTACAGAGAATTGATACAAAAAAAGATCATGTGAAGAATTTGCATCTTCTGCAGAGCTACCAGTATCAGTCAGCACTAGTAGGTTGTAAGTAGCAGAAATCCAGCTTGAAGGAGCTGAAACATAAAAAGGAAATTTATTGGCCCATATCACTGAAGAACAGGAAGGGTGGTTGGATCTGGCCTTAGGAAACTTATAAGCAGCCAAGACTGGCTGGCTCTGTTGCTACTTGTCTTTCTCTTTGTAGGTTGGTCCCTTGTACTCCATGTTTACGTCCTTGTGGCTTCTTGACTGGAAAGTCTTATCCCTGTAGGCTCAAGTCGACAGAGTCCCAGAGAAGGATTCTGTTTGGCTTGGCTGGATCAGGGACTGATGGCCAAGGTTAGGTGTTTGGGGTCTTCTCATCGGCAGCCCCCATACCTCCCTAGTACCATAGGACTGGAGTTGGAGAAATGGCATTTCCCAAATGAAGCAAGGCTCTACTCAGGGCAGACAGAGCTGTGTTGTTATTATGCAGCTTGCAGGGATACCTTGCAACATCTGTTATAAAAGTTCCTCAGTGATTAACTTGCCCTTGAGCAAAGGCTCTGAGACAGGAACTGTTAGTGTGCTTGGGGAAGATGGGAAGACTTGGGAGCTCTGTTCAACAGAATAGTATCTGTATAGGACAATGTTGAAAGCCCAGGCTGAGAACAGATAGTAGACAGGCGATAAGTGTCAGTCAAAGAAATTTAGCTAGACTAATTCATTTCTTTTAAAGTTTAATTACTTTTTTTTTTTTTTTTTTTTTTTTTAACACAAAGACGTTAAAGTCTTAAGAACCTCAATTTCAAGTTTTCCAAAACCTGGGTTTTCAGGATCAGAAGCTCACTATTGGAAAATTGAATACTGTATGCAAATCTTTATTGAATGTCAATTAAATGAGTCTGTTAAATGTATATTGGTGATAAGACTGAGTGAATTAGGAGTTCTATCAAGATACCTTTACATCCTTACTGTAATTCTGAATTTTAACTGGTACCATCTCAATAAGCTTTGATCTGGGATTTTATCCTACGGAGTTCATAGGAAGCTCTTTGTTTTGATGAAGGTTGTAATCGTATCAGTAAGCGGAGAAGTGGCTCATGGCTAGCATATTTTTTATCTCTGTGGGTGTGTTCTCTGGCTCCAATGGACTTTGGAGAATGAGCAAATGGATGGCTTCTTGGGGAGAGAGAGAAAGAGATACAGAATTTCAAAGATACAAAGATAATAAGTACACGATGGATGGAATCACAGATCAATGTTTGTTTATGTAATTCTAAATAGGCTTCTCCTTCTCCGGCGCCATGGCCGTTGTGTTCCACTGTGTTCCTGGGAAGCCTCGTGTCACCTAACATGTACCAGGAAAAGAGGGTTAACTGTGTCCACTGTAACAGCTCTGTTTCACTAGTAAAGCTTAGGTCAGTTAGAATTCTGCAGAAAGACTTCAAGCAGGGCTGAGTTTTGTCTTTTGTGGACTGGCTATCTGAATTGCAAGATGAACACACCACAAATAACAAATAACAAGCAGTGGCTTTTGGCGATGCTACATGGTAGTGTAGTACACTGGCAGCCGTGTTTAATTTCTATTCTTTTCTTTGCATTTTCTCAGAGCAGTGCTATTGTCATTGTGTTTATTTCCTAGAAAACATTGAGAAATATTAGGGTTTTCTTTCTTTTTTTTTTTTTTTTTTAATCCAGTTTGAGTGACATATCTTGAATATAGAATAGACATATGTGAAGTATTTTGTGTGAACGAGCTGAAAAGGAAGACAAAGGGTAAGAAAGCTTAGGGAAAGGGAAGGAAGTGGTTGGAGAACTTTTTACAGTTTCTGAAGACAAGAGGACCTTTTTTGTAAGCAAAAAAAAAGTATCAAGAAGTATTTAGTTAGCTCTGTTCTTCATGAAGTAATGCTTTATGCTCCCAAATAAATCACAACAGCATCATAACAATAATGATAGTAGTGGTATAGTGTTTATTATGTGCTCCTCAGTATTCTAAATATTTGTTACCCACATTGATTTATGTAATCCTCACAACAACTGTATGGAGTGGATCTATTATTAAGCCCATCTTAGATACAGATGAAAAATCTGAGTAATAGAAGGGTTGAATAATCTGTCTATAACTGAGTACCCCCATTTTTCAAAGAGAAAGGGAATTAGTTATTTTTTAAATTATTATTTTCTTCTTTTTTCTTTCCTCCTTCTCCCCTGTTCCGCACTTCCTACTTATCTGTTTAGAAATGCAGTTATCACCTTTACCTTCCCTTCACTAGACACTCCCTACACAGCAAGCTTGTCTAAGTGTGTGCTTACTTAGAAGCTCCAGAGCTTCTGCCACTAGGAGATTGTCTCAGGAGACAACAGTCTGTTTACATTTACAACCTAAAAGTATGCCCAAGACAGAACTCTCTGTACCCGGACAGTATCTCAGACAATGGCCACTTTACAACCTAACTCTGCCTGCAATAGCACCAGCTTGACTTCTTGGTAGATAGAAGGCACAAATGCCAGTCACACAGAACCCCACCTGCTCGCTTCCTCTCCTGCATGCTGCTCATCCCAAGTCCCCTGCTTTCTGCCCCAAACGCGAAGCAATACCCTTAAAGGCAGGAGCCTATACTTCTTCCCCTAAGCTCACTTTGGAATGAAAAGTCACTTTCTTTATAGCAGACTTTGCTCTTGTTCACTGAATTCGGCAAGCAGCAAGTGACTGAACCTGTGGTTCGGTTACATGTCCATGGCACACAGTAAACAGTGGTGCCTAATATTAACACTCAAACAGGATGGCTCCAGAGCCCATCCTCTTGACTACTGCTCTATACTACTTGATTGACAATTTTTCCTTTTCTACAGAACTTTATGTTCTAGAAATACTTAACATTCCCATGATCTCACATGGATGTATAGACAGTAGGGGGACTTTTGCTGAATCTCAGAGACTGCAGATCTCACAGAGCAAGTACATGGAAAGGATGAAATATAAACTCAAATATTCTCAAATGGAGACATGATCATTCTCCTAGTCCACAGTTATCTCCCTAAAGGGCAGCAAAACTCTAAGCCAGCAATTCCACTTCTTGAAACTTAGTGTATGAAACATTTATACCAGGGTACAAAAATATATACAAAGGAAAGTTCATTAAAGTCCTCTTTGTAATGCCAAAAAAGCTGGTAATGATCTAAATGTCTATCAGTAAGTAAATGATTCAATAATTATAATACAGATATACTATGATATTTTGTGTTGTAAGATGTGTTTATATGTGCTAACATAGAATGGTGTTTGTGTAATATTTTTAAAGAGAAAAGAGCAAGTTAAAAGGAGAATTAAAGCCATTATTTAAAAAATCTTGGTTATAGGTCGGACAAGGTGGCTCACACCTGTAATCTCAGCACTTTGGGAGATTGAGGTGTGTGGATCGCTTGAGCCCAGGAGTTCAAGACCAGCCTGAGCAACATGGTAAAACCCCATCTCTGCAAAAAATACACAAATTAGCCGGGCATGGTGGTGTGTACCTGTGGTCCCAGCTGTTGGGAAGGCTGAGGTGGGAGGAACGTTTGAACCCAGAAGTTGAGCCATGATCATGTCACTGCACTCTGTGGGTGACAGAACAAGACCTTGTCTCAAAAATTAAATTAAATTAAATTAAAAAATAAATAAAAATCTTGGTTATATGAGGAGAAAAAACACACTTGTGTTTTTATTCTTTCAATAATTGTTATTAGAGCACTTCCTATGTACCAAGCACTGCTTTAGAAACTGGGGGTGCCATGCTAAGACCAAGTCCTTGCCCCTCATGGGTGGTGGACTGTGGTGAGAGAGAAACTGAAAAAGTAAATAACTGAATACTTGCAGATGATTGCAGATGCCTTGAAGAAAAATAGGCAGTGGAGTTGGGGTAGGGTGGCTGTTTGAGATTGCGTGGGAAGGAATATTTGAGAAGGGACAGTATGTGCACATGGTAGAAAAGAGCATCCCAGACAGAGGGGATGGGAAATTGGAGGTCCCTGAGTGGAAGGAGCTCACATGGCTTGGGAAGGCTTGTGGGGCATAGGCAATGAAAGGAAGGAGATTGAAAGTGGGGCAGATGCCAGATTTTGTAGGACTAAGGGGGTCGAGTTCTATTCCAAGTGTAATAGAAAGACAATGCCCATAGGCCAAAGCTCATTTTCATTTTGTGTTTTAAAACAGCCCCTCTGGTTCTCCTAGAAGCATGGAGATCAGTCCAGAAGTGGAGGCAGAGATCTAGGTGAGAGTAGATGGGGCTTACACCAGGGCCGCGGTGTAAGGGCATGGGGAGAAATGATGACATATGAGGTATATAACATGTTCCAATAGACAGGACTTATGCATCGGACGTGGGATGTGAGGGAAAGAAAGGGATCAGAGCTGACCCTTAGGTTTTAGCCTGAGTAATGAAATGAATATTGGAGCCCTTTAGTGAGAGGGAAGCACAGGGGCCTCAAGGAATGGCTTTGGCAAGTGGGCGTAGGGTGAGGAGAGTCAGGAGTCCTATTTTGGACTTGTTGAATTTGAGCTGTGTGTTTGGAATAGGAGGAGAGGTTTCCTGGAGGTGATTGTGTATTCCTATGTATGTGTTAGCTCTCTGGAGTTGACTGGAATGGGAGACAGGTCAAGTGAAACTTACCCTTTTCCTCCGTAAGCTTCAGGTTCTTCTAAAAAACATTATTTTTTTTACGATAAACATCTGTTTCTTTTATAATTTTTAAAGTTCAAAAGAAAAAATTTGTATATGGGTTTGTGTAAAATAGGAAGTTTTGGAAAGAAACATACTGTGAGCAATGAGCACCCTTAAGCAGTTTATACACTTATGTATCAATTGGCTTTTTATTTTGTTAAAAAATATATATTTTTTGAGATGGAGTCTTGCTCTGTCACCCAGATTGGAGTGCTCACTGCGACCTCCACTCCCCCCGCACCCCCGCCGCCCAGGTTCCAGGAATTCTCATGCCTCAGGCTGTGGAGTAGCTGAGACTACAGGCGTCAGCACCACGCCCAACTAATTTTTTTGTATTTTTAGTAGAGCCAGGGTTTCACCATGTTCACCAGGCTGGTCTCGAACTCCTGACCTCAAGTGATCCTCCTACCTTGGCCTCCCAAAGTACTGGGATTACGGGCATGAGCTGCTGTGCCCAGCCTGATTGACTTTTTAAAAAGCCTGTAAACCCTTTGTAGTTTTCAAAAAGAAGTCAATAAAGTAAGGGCAGGTTATAATCTCTGCACCATCTCTGTTTTCAAGCAGGAACCCAAGGACACTGGTCTCCTTCCTGTACCCCCAGTTCTTGGTAGCCTTCCTCCCTTGTCTGTTTTGTTTCTCCCCTTCTGTGCCTGGTACGTCACCATACCCTGGGATTAATCACTGCACTGTCCATAAGAAAGATTCATTCCCATTTATTGGTTAATAGGGTCAAAGGAAATCCTTTCTCTTTGGCAGTAGAGACCACATCCTCAAATTTGAAATCTTAACAAATTAAGTTTGTGGCAACACAGAACCGAAAGGACTTGGAAATAATGTAGCCCATCTCTCTCACTTTACAGATGAGGAACCCATGGCTTTGTGAGGAGTGATTAATCGTTGCAATCCCGGGTGTGATGCTAGGGTGACAGTGAAGTCTAAAGGAGCAGGTTGCCCTTTGTGACTTGTCAGATGCCCGTCTCTCTCTCTCTCTCAGTCAGCTCAGGCGCCTCAAGAAGCAGATGCCAAGATGGGATTAGATGTACCAAAGACGAAATGGAGGAAGCCCCTGGGAAGGAAAGAGGGACGTGAACTGCAGTAGGCCAAAGAGCCAACCGCCCGCGATGTAGATCTGACACCTGTGGAAGGAGAGAGGGAGGGAAGGAGGACTGGGTAGGAAGAGCTTCGGACAATGGGGCAACCCCAGAAGAAGGCAGCCTGTGAGCAGAATCCCACATCAGGCAGAAATCGCACCCAGTGCATGCTCAGGCATGGGGTGTGAGTGCCAGGGACAGTGTGGC
Organism: Macaca fascicularis; assembly: GCF_037993035.2. Classification (NCBI taxonomy): domain Eukaryota; kingdom Metazoa; phylum Chordata; class Mammalia; order Primates; family Cercopithecidae; genus Macaca; species Macaca fascicularis. The sequence goes on from NC_088387.1 coordinate 92,067,236, forward strand.
TCTGTGGCAGGTTTGTGCGGGAAGCTGTGCTCCCTGCAGCTGGTTCTTTTGGAGGGAGGTCTGAGGCCACCACACTCCCTCTCTACTTCCTGTACCCATCTTCTCACTGCTGCATCCTCCACTGTGGGCCTGTTCCTATCATCCCCTTTCTATAGGTGCCTGATGCTGTGACCATGTTACACTCCTGGCCACTCTGCAGAGCTGCCCACTGACCTGTGTTTTGCACCCATTCTTTGCATGGCTCCTGGAGAACTTCTGCTCAGCTTTCAGGGCTTTTGTTTGTTCTTTCTTTTTTAAAAATAAATTTTTAAAAATTTGAGATGGGGGTCTCACTTTGTTGCACGGGCTGGTCTCCAACTCCTAGGCTTAAGTGATCCTCCTGCCTCGGCCTCCCAAAGTGCTGAGATTCAAGGAGTGATCCACTGTGCCTGGCCCAGACTTTTGTTCTTGATATAACTAGTCAAATTTAGAATTTCACATTTTTTGTTTTTATATATAATGGTATTTTTCTCACTACTGAAACCATCCAATATATTCATGGCACTTGCCTTCAGGGCATGTTCAAAGCTGTGTGCTTGTTCTAAAAATGTTCAGCCGAATCAAATGTACCCACCATCCATATATATGCCCATCCGTCCATCTGTCTCTATTTCACTCTGTTTCTACCTTTCTGTTTCTTCAAGCCTACTGTTGGCTCAATGTCTTACCCTTGTATGTAGTGTTGGAACACAAACTCCTATGTCTGGGGACACATTCTTTTCCACATTTTCACTATTGTCACAAATATGACTCTAGAATTTTTAAAGCCTAATGTCTGTGTTGAGAGTATGGGCAAACAGGCAGAGTCTCATACTCTGTTGATGATGATATAAATTGGTACAATATTTGTGGAGGGCAATGGGCAAAATCTATTACATTTTAAAATAGGCAAAAACTGGTCTCACATTTTCTACTTCTAGGAAATGAGACTAGAAATACATTAACACAAATAAATAGTTGTTTTCAGCAACATTTTTAATGTTGAAAGAAAAATACATATATATTTCCACCGTTATAAGAAATGATAAATCGTGACACAGCCATTCAGTAGAATACTGTGTAGCCATTGATAGCAATAAAATACTGATAGAGAAAAAATGCCCAAAATATATTGGATAAGAAAAGTATGTTGCAGGACTATGTTTAGTATAATTCCACTTTTGGTTTTAAAAATGTAAATTATATATAAAGGTAGATAGATAATTTAGGTTATGCAAAAAATCAGAGTAGGCCAGGCGCGGTCGCTCACACCTGTAGTCCCAGCACTTTGGAAGGCCAAAGCGGGCAGATTGCTAGAGCCCAGGAGTTCAAGGCCAGCTTGGGCAACATGAGAAAATCCCATCTATACAAAAACAAAACAAACAAAACAAAAATTAACTGGGCATGGTGGCATGAGCCTGTAGTCCCAGCTACTTGGGAGGCTGAGGTGGGAGGATCGCTTGAGCTCGGGAGGTCAAAGGTGCAATGAGCTGTAATCGTGATACTGCACTCTAGCATGGGCCACAGAGCAAGACCCTGTCAAAAAATCCTCCCCAAAACAGAATCAGAGTAAAATATATCAAACCATTAATAGTATTTCTCTAGAGGTGGTGTGTGTATGGGTGAGGGGTATGGGAAGAGGGTGAAGGGAATGAGTATGGTCTGGGTATCTTACAAGAAACTTTTTATATTATACACTTCTTTAATGCTTATTTTTCAACAAATATATATGTAATATTTTTTAAAAATTAAATTCATCTTGAAAAATTATGGGACAAAATCACGACCAGTTTATGAACATTGATATAGTCAAGATAGAGAACATTTTTCCACAACCACAAGGATGACTCATGTTGACATAGCCACGCCCACTTCCCTCTCACCCTATTCCCGCTTTAATTCCTGGTAACTACTGATCTGGTCTCCATTTCAAAAATGTTATATAAGTGGAACCACACAGTATGTAACCCTTTGGGGATTCGCTTTTCTGTCCACTCACCATAATTCTCTGGCTATTCCTCCAGGCTGTTCATGTATCATCAGTTCATTCCTTTTTGTCTCCCTCCCTCCCTTCCTTCCTTCCTTCCTTCCTTCCTTCCTTCCTTCCTTCCTCCTTCCTCCCTCCCTCCCTTCCTCCCTCCCTTCCTCCCTCCCTCCCTTCCTCCCTCCCTCCCTTCCTCCCTCCCTTTCTTTTTTTCTTTTTTTTTTGAGAGGGTCTCGCTCTGTCGCCCAGGCTGGAGTGCAGTGGTGCCATCTTGACTCACTGCAACCTCTGCCTCCTGGGTTCAAAAGATTCTCCTATTTCAGCCTCCCAAGTAGCTGGGATTACAGGCGTGGGCCACCGTGTTCATTCCTTTTGGTTGATGAATAGTATTTCATGGTAGGGATGTATCACAGTACATGCAATCATTTGTCATTGATGGCCATCTGTGTTGTTTCCAGTTTTTGTCTCTTATGAATAAAACTGCTTTAAGTACTCATGTACGGGTTTTTTGTGAACATGTTTTGCTACCCCTGTGGGATGTATGCCCACCTATGCAATTGCTGGGTCATACGGTAGCTGTGTGTGTGGTCTTCTAATCCGCAAACCTGGTAAGACTCTCCATTAATTTAGATCTTCTTTCTTTCTTTCATCAGTATTTTGTAGTTCCAGCATACTAGTCTTATGTTTTGTTAAATTTGCACTCCTTAAGCATTTTATTTTTTGAATGATTGTAAATAGTATTTTTTTTTTTTTTTTGAGATGGAGTCTCACTCTGTCACCCTGGCTAGAGTGCAGTGGCATGATCTCAGGTCACCACAACCTCCGCCTCCTGGGTTCAAGCGATTCTTCTGCCTCAGCCTCCCGAGTATCTGGGATTACAGCACCCACCACCACGCCTGACTAATTTTTTGTATTTTTAGTAGAGATGGGGTTTCACTATGTTGGCCAGGTTGGTCTCGCACTCCTGACCTCAGGTGATCCACCTGCCTCAGCTTCCCAAAATGCTGGGATTACAGGTGTGAGCCACTGCACCTGGCCAGTGTTCTATTTTTAAATTTCAGTTTTTCACGTTTATTGCTAGTATGTAGATGTATTAACAATGACTGTATTGATTTTTGAACATGGAACTAGCTTTGCATCCCTGGAATAAACCTCACTTGTTCATGGCATGTAATTCTCTTTTTATATTGCTGAGTTGTTTTTGCTAATATTTTGGTAATGTTATGTGCATCTATATTCACGAGGGATATTGGTCTGCTGTTTTCTGTTTTTGTACTGTCATTGTTTGGTTTTGGTATCAGGGTATACTAGCTTCATAATATTATTCGGGAAGTATTCCCTCATCTTCAATTTCTGGAAAAGATTGAATAGAATTGGTGCTAATTTTTTAAACTTTTCATAGAATTCTCCAGTGAAGCCATCTGGGCCTGGAGATTTCTGTTTTGGGAGTTTTAAATTTTTACTTAGTAGTTGTAGGGCTATTCACATCATACATTCCATATTGGGTGAGTTGGGGTAGTTTGCATTTTTTTTTGAAGAATTGATCCTTTTCATTTCAGTTGCCAAAGTTATGGATGTAAAATTGCTTATCGTATTCTCTTATCATTTTGACATATGCATGGTCTATAGTGATACTGCCTCTTTCACTCTTGATATTTGTATCTTTTCTGTTTTCTTTGTCAGTCTTGCTAGAGACTCGTCCATTTTACTGATCTTTTCAAATAACCAGCTTTCTCTTTTATTGTTTTTTCCTATTGTTTTTTGTTTTCAATTTACTGAATTCTGCTCTTTATTATGGTATTACTTCTACTTGTTTTGGTGTTTGTTTTTCTATCTTCTTTCTCAGTGTTCTTAGGTGTGTAGCTAGATTATTGATTTCAGGCTTTTTCTCTTTTCTATTAGAAGTATTTAGTGCTAAAAAATGTCTCTTCAGTGGTGTTCTAGTGGTGTCCCACAAATTTTGGTATGTTGTATTTTAACTTTTGTTCAGTTCAGTGTATTTTTACAATTTCCCTTGAAACTTTCTCTTGGCCCAGGAGATATTTGAAAGTGTGTTGTTTAGTTTCCAAGTGTTTAGAGATTTTCTGTTTTTCTACTATTGATTTTTAGTTTGATCCCATTGTGATCAGAGAATATACTCTGTATGACTTCAATTGTTTTAAATTTATTAAGTTTTTATTTTTTAAATGACACAGAATATAGTTTTTCTTGGTATGTTCCATTGGCACTTGAAAGGAATGTGTATTCTGCTGTTATTGGATGAAGTGCTCTCTAAATGTCAGTTAGATCTTAGTATTGATGGTATTGAGTGCTATATCTGTCCTGATTTTTCTGTCTTGTTTCTCTCTGTTATACACTTTTGAGAGAGGTTTAAGTCTCCAACCATAATTGTAGATTTGTCAATTTTTCTTTTTAATTCTATTAGTTTTTGCTTCACATATTTTAGCTCTGTTTGGTGCATAAACAGGATTGCTGTGTCTTCTTGGCTGGACTTACTCTTTTATCATTATGTAATGCTCCTCTCTGTCCCTGGTAACTTTTTTTTTGCTTTGAAGTCTACTTTATCTAATGGTAGTATAGCTACTCTTGTATTCTTTTGATTAATGTTTTCATGGTATATTGCTTTCCATTCTTTTACTTTTAAAATCTATATTGTTATATTTGAATTAAATGTCTAGTAGACAACATAGACTTGAATATGTGTTTTAATCCCTCTGCCAACCTCTCTTAGTTTATTAAGACAATTTGAATTTAGTGTAATTATTGCTATGTTAGGACTTAAATATGCTGTTATTTTCCCCCATATTTGTTTTCTGTGATTTTTATTTTTTAGTTTTTATTTTTTTTCCCATTCCTGTGGGTTACTTGAAAAAATTTAAAAATAATTTGTTTCCTCTAAGTACTTTTGGTTTGATTTTGATTTTTTTGTTTTAAGACAGAGTCTCGCTGTGTTGTCTAAATATAGTCTCAAACTCCTGGGCTCAAGCAGTCCTCCCACCTCAGCCCTTTTAAGTAGCTGGGATTACAAGTGCATGCCACTGTGCTTGGCCCTCAGTTATACTTTTTTGAATGCATGTCTTTGTTAGCTTTTTAAGTTGTTTCTCTAGGTATTTCATTATATGTACATAACTTATTACTGTCCATTGCCAACATTTTACCAGTTCAGATGAAGTGTAGAAACCTTAGTTCTTTTTGCTATCTCCATTTGTAATTGTCTTACATATTTCCTCTTTACAGAGAATAGCATCAGAGAGTGTATAATTTTTTGCTTCAGTGATCAACTAATTTTAAAAACTCAAGAGCAGGAAATATTGTACTTATCCATTTTTTTTGCTTATGTTCTCTTTCTTTCTTCCTATTGTTCCGATATTCTTTTTAAAAACCATTTTATTTTTCTTTTTAGAGAATGTTCTTAGCTATTCTTCCAGTGTAGGTCAGCTAGCAACAACTTTGTTTGGTTTGTTTTCTTTCATTGAGAATGTCTTTATTCCCCCTTCATTCCTAAAGGATATTTTCTCTAAATATAGAATTCTGGGTTGACAAGTCTTTTTTCAACACTTGAAAAATGTTGTGCCACTTTCCTTTTGAACTCTATGGCCTCTTTTGTGAAATCTGTTGTCATTCAGATTGTTTTCCCCTTACACGTAAGATGTCCTTTTTTATTAGAATTCTTTTTTTTTTGTCTTTAGTTTTCAGAAGTTTGACTGTGACATGACTTAGTATAGATTTCTTTGGGTTGTATTGTTTGGAGTTTTCTTGGCTTCTTGAATCTGTAGATTTGCATCTTTTGCCAATTTGGGGAAGTTTTCAGTTATTATATCTTGGAGGACTTTTTCATCCTGGCCCTTATTTTCCCCTTTTTCCAGAATTCTGATGACACCAGTGTTAGGTTTTTTGTTTTAGTCCCACAGATCCCTAAGGCTCTGTTCTTTTTTGTTTGTTTGTTTTGTTTTCAGTTTGTATTATTTTCTGCTCAGATTGAGTAATTTCTGTCTTCAAGTTCACTGGGGTTTTACACTGACTTCTGCTATAAGCTCATCCATTAAATTTTATAAAAATTTCAGTTATTATGATTCCCAGTTCTAAAATTTTCATTGTTTCCTCTTTATGTCTTCTGTTTCTTTACTGTGTGTTTTTATTTGTTTCAAGCATGTTTGTAATTGCTCACTGAAGGATTTTTATGATGGCCACTTTAAACATTTTGTCAGTAATCATCTTTGTCATCTTGGTGTGGCATCTTATTATTTTGAGACAGGTTCTCACTCTGTCACCCAGGCTGGAGCATAGTGGCATGATCATGGCTCATTGCAGCCTCAACCTCCCAAGCTCAAGTGATTCTCCCAACTCAGTATCCCCAGTAACTGGGACCGCACGCACATATTACTATACCCAGCTAATTTAATTTTTTTGTAGAGACGGGGGGTCTCTACAAAATTGCATATGTTACCCAGGCTAGTCTTGAATTCCTGAGATCCAGTGATCCTCCCACCTTGGCCTCCCAAAGTGCTAGAATTGCAGGGGTGAGCCACAGCACCTAGTGGTGGTGGTATCTATTGATTGTCTTTTTATTCGGTTTTAGATCTTCCTGGCTCTTGGTATGATGAATATTTTTCTATTAGAATTTGTATATTTGGGGTTTTATGTTATAGGATTTTTAATCTTGTTCAAACCTATGTTAGTTGGCTCTAGCAGGTGTTGAATAAAATCTAGTGTGAGCTCATTGGGGGTAAGGGAAAGTACTGCCCATTTTGCCAGGAGTGGGGACAGAAGTCCAGATTCTCTACTTTGCCTCCGTTGACACTTATGAGGCAGTGCTCCTCCGTGCTGCTGGGTGGAGGTGGGTGTTCTCGATTCCCTCTGGGCTTACACACCCTGGCTGGGAGGAACACTGCTCCCTACATGGCTTCACTGACACCATGGGAAGAGGTGGCTTGATTTTTACTAGGCAGTGGTATAGGTCTTAACTCTCCACTAGGCCTCCTCCAAGCCCCTAGCCCCTCCCTAGTGGGGAGAGGGAGGGTTGTCTCATTACCACAGGATGGGGGCAGAAGTTGAGGCTCCCCACATGGTCTCCACTGTCACCACATGGCTGGATGGTGGGAGGTAGGAGGGGTCGCTGCCAGCTGGTAGAGATGAAACCTCTGGCTCCACACTTGGCCTTCTCTGACACCACCCTGGCAGGGGGCTTGGGGCACCTTGCTACAGCCTGGTGAGGGTGGAGGTTGAGGTTCCCCACTGGCCTTTGCTGGTGAGGGGGGGTATGGGGCCACCGTTGCTGTTGTTGTTTCCTGTAGCATTTGGCTGGAGTCGAGTGGCTGTTGTCTAAAGGTTTTCTCTTTTGCTAGGCTGCCCTTTTCCTGGTCTTTTGCTAAAGAAAGCAGACTTCTGTTGGGGATGTTTTTGTGTGTGCCTTTTGCCATTTCTGAGTTGCCAGCTCCTTTAGCTCCAAGACAAAAAGAAAACTCCAGGGACTCACCATTGTATCATTCCCTGTGACCCAAGGCCCCTAGCCTGTCTGCCTCCTTCCCTCCATCTTCAGATTCTCCTGTTTGTTTTATATATAATGTCCAGGGCTTTTACTTGTATTTAGAGGGACAAATAGGGAAAAGTATGCCTCTTCCTGGAAGCAGAAGTCCTTGGGTAACACTGAGAAAAGGGCAAACTGTAAGAATAGAATCTAATGTCAGCTCAGCCCTCTGTTTACTCAAGAAGCCCTGCAGGGCCCACAGCAGGGATTGCACCAGAGGAGGTGAGGAGGGGGAGCAGGTGGGGCTCCTGTCACAGGCTGGGTTTTTCTGGAAGCAGACTCAGAGATGGAGTTAGCATGTAGGACCTCCATTACGGAGTGCTTTTGGTATCAAACCTATGGAAGGGAATGCAAGAGGAAAGGAGAGGAAGGGGAAGGGGAGAAAGAAGGGGAAGGCAGGGAAGCAGGATTGTGTAGATGGAGATGCCAAGGCTCCATGGAAGCCACCGCTAACCTACCAGGGCAAGCTGAAGATAGGATGAGCTTCCATAGCTGTCCTAACTTGGGAAGAGAAGGTCAGGCCTTTGTACACCTGTATTGCCAAAGCGTGTGTGTTACCCCGAAAAGGGATGTGACCCTTGGCAAGACAGCCTTCTTTACTGAGGTCATCCCCAGGGGTGGTGATGGCGGAGGCTGGCCTTGCAGCAGCCAGGGGATAAGTCCTTCATTCTGAAGGGTGCTTGTGACATGCCGCGGACCTGCCACGCTTACCTTTCTTCAGCTAGTGACAGAGAGCTCTGATCACAATGCTTCTCTGTGGCCAGACCTGGGGACTGACGGTTCCCTGTTGATCGTCTATGTCCTTGATGCTGTTCTTGAGGAAGGGGTAAGCCCTGGACATGGAATGCTTTCCCTGGTTATACTGGCTGGACCCCAGCAATGAGTACAGAGTTCTTACCCTGTTCCCTTCCATCGTGTCTGACTCCAGCCACCTTGGCTTCAATTTAATCTCCTCTTTTTTCAAGACAGAGCTGCCACCTTTAAAGACATTATTGTTAACAGTACTAATAATATGACTATACTTGATTGAGTATCACTATGTCTCAATCGATTTACGTATTTTATTTTATTGAGTGCTCATAACCACTCTATGTGGTAGGAATCATTATTGCTCATTTTGCATATGAGAAAATGGAGGCTCAGAGAGGTTAAATCACTTGCCCAAAGCCTATAAGTTACTAAGAAGCGGGGTCAGAACCAAACTCTTGTGCTTTTCCCACCCTCTAGTGCCGTCTGTATCCTGTTCAGCAGGGTCTCAGCTGGCTTAACAGAGCCATTATCATGTAGCAATACAGCACATTCACTTTGTCCGCTGTGCAAAATGAGACTGCCACATGCAACTTGGGTTTTAAAAAAGAATTTGGAAGAAAATATTTCAAAATATTTACTTTGGTTACCTCTAGACTAGTTAGGGTTACAGAAAATTTTGAAAAAACTTTAGCATTTTCTAACAATTTTACAAGAACATGTATTACATATATAAGTAGGAAAAAAAAACCCTTTTAAAAAGGAAAGTAAATAGTGAGACAACAAAATTTGTTCAGAAATGAAGCCAGCTGTCAGTGGGCATGGTGTGAAAGAAAAGCAACAGAGCCTGAGAATAGACATGATTTGTGGACTCTGCCCTCATTTGTTGAAATGATTGCATTTATATACTAGATGTCTCTGAAATGCAGATTCTAAATCCATTTTGTCTAAGTCAGAGTCTATTTTGGATAGACTAGGGAAAGTGCTTATATAAATAAATATTGTAGTAATTCCCTCCTAAAGTTATAATCATACATCTATTTGTACCTTATAGTTTACAAAGCATTGAACGTATACTCTCTAGTTTGATCCTCCCAACAATAATGTGTAAGGCGTTGCTTTCTTCTTTCTACAGGTATAAACTCAGCCTGAGATTCCAGAATATTCTGTGTATTGACCACCACAGCAAGAAGAAAAACTCCATGTAGGACTGAAATGTAAGTCTTATGATTGCTCAACTTGGTCTTCTCTCTACCATAACGCCTTTGAATTGAGTTATCTCACAAATAATAATCTCCATGTCTACTTGAAGTAGATTTGTTTATAGGGCATTGCTTTCATTCATTCTGAAGCTGCTGAGCACTAGTGTAAGCCAGGCTTTCTCCCTTGCCTGGGGATGCAGCAGTGAACAAAGCAGACTCGATCCTCCTCTCTTGAGTTTTAGTCTGTAGGCCAGAAGTTGGAGGGTAGGAGAGGAAACTAGAGGAGCAGCGTCATTTCCAATGGAGGTTGAGAATGATGAAGATGAAAAGCATAATGCTGGGGGAGAGAAAGACTTGTTGGTGTGTGGGTGTGGGGCCACTTCAGGAAGGGTCTTCAGGGGGCCTTTCTGAAGAGCTGGCACTGACGCAGTACCTGAAGGAGGAAGCCAGTAACCATTGAGGGGTCAGAGCCTTCGGGTAAGAGGGAACCATAACAGAAGACAGCCCGAGGCTGTGGGAATGGACTTGGCTTATTTGAGGAAGCAAAGGAAGGTTTGCATAACTAGAGTGGGGGCCCTTAGAGGGTAGTGGACCCTGGCTAGGAATGTGGCCTGTGACTTACTTCCTACAGTAAGAAGTCCTCTTCTCCAGGACCCTTTCTGTGAGCCACAGCCAGTGTGGTCTGGTGGGTTCCAGCACTAGCTCTCACTCCATCCCAATCTTAGGAAAATGGGTCCCTGCATTCCCAGCTTCAATCTCCCTACCAAGAAGTGCAGGGTTGTCACTGTCCTCTTCCTACTGAATTCATTTTTTCCCTTCCTCACAAGAGGACAAGCTCTGTGAAGACTGTAATGAGGTCACTCCTTTCTGTCTAACTTCTCCACACTCCCAACCCATCCATACACCTACACCCAGAAGCATCCAGGCCACTTTTGTTCAATCATGGCAGATCAACTGATATACAAGCTAGGGATTTGGAAGGGTTGGAATAAGCTGGATTTATCGGCCAGTTGTAAAAACTGGTACTAATATTTATGAGCTATAGAAAGAAAAATAGAGGCCTGCGTAGGCCCTGTAGCCAGCTGCTAGCTCCCAGCCACCCCCACCATCTGGGCCTGGAGACAGAACCCACTCTCCAGTACTTTCCTGCCCCCAGGGATGACTTGCTGGGAGGATAATGCTATCTTGCCTGGGATTTACCCATCTGAACAGCCCATATTTCACACCTGTGGCTCCCCACTAACTACACCTCCTCTGAAGAGTCAGCAAAAGGAAGGAGTCTTGCGGGAGGGGTAGGTGATGTTTGCTCAGCTTCACGCCTAGAGATAAAAGAGTGAGCTTTCCAAAATTCCAGTCTGATCTGTACTCCCCCACTTCATGCTGGGCTGTACTCCTATCACCCTCAGAAAGAAGTTCCCTGTCCTGACCGGGCATGGTGGCTCATACCTGTAATCCCAGCACTTGGGGAGGCTGAGGCAGGAGGATCACGAAGTCAGGAGATGGAGACCGTCCTGGCCAACATGGTGAAATCCCGGCTCTACTAAAAATACAAAAATTAGCTGGACGTGGTGGCGTATGCCTGTAATCCTAGCTACTCGGGAGGCTGAGACAGGAGAATCACTTGAACCGGCGAGTCAGAGGTTGCAGTGAGCCGGGATCGCGCCACTGCACTCCAGCCTGGCGACAGAGAGAGACTACCTCTGAAAAAAATACAAATAAAAAGAAGTCTCCTGTCCTTACACTTTCAAGTCCTGCAAATTCTAGCCTCTGCCTCCCTCAGGGCACCCCCACTCCATGTTCTGTTTCTCTGACTCTGTCTTCTGGCCTCTCTTAGTCCCTGGCATAGGCCATTCTAGCCTCTTCCCTATGGTTGAGAATTCTCTGTGCCTTTCCCCTTGCCTCACTCTTCGGCAGGTAAACTTATTATCACTTTCATCCGTCATGTCTTGTTTAAATATGGCTGCCTTGTGGACCCCCTGGGAGAGCAGCTTTCTGTTCCCTGTTCCCTCAGCCCCCAAGCCCCATCTTTGGCATCTTGTCATAATTTGCCTTTAATGGCTGGCCTCCCTGTTGGCTATAAGACCCTGAGGACAGTGGCTGCATTTCTCCTATTCCCAGGTGGTTTTTTTCGGGTGAAGGGTGACAGGATGTCACTGTGTCACCCAGGCTGGAGTGCAGTGGTGCAACCATGGCTCACTGCAGCCTTGACCTCCTGGGCTCAAGTGATCCTCCTACCTCAGCCTCCCCAGTAGCTGGGACCACAGATTTGTACTACCACACCCAGCTAATTTTTAAAAGTTTCGTAAAGATGGGGTTTTGCCATGTTGCCCAGGCTGGTCTCAAACTCTTGGACTCAAGCAATCCTTCTGCCTTGGCCTCTCAAAATGCTGAGATTACAAATGTGAGCCACTGAGCCTGGCCACAGGTGTTCTTCCTTCCTCACACAATGTCTGGCATAGTAGCCATAAAACTTGGTTGCATGGATGAATAAGTGAACCAGGAAGGCCTTTGAAGCTTTTTTAGCACTGCTTAGGTTTCAGGGTGAAATTTGGGGGATCTTTTGAACTTCAGTTTCTTAAACTCCAGCAAAGAACAGGACCTGTAACTGGGAAGTGAAGGTGAGAGAACCACAATGACAGGAGCGTTTTCAAGCTCTGACCCGCTAGCCTAGAGCCTAGTGCCAGGCCCTGCTCTAGGCTCTTTGCATGAATTACCTGGTGAATCTCACAATTGCTGTTATAATCTCCATTCTTCAGCCAGTCCTGGGAGTAAGGGGAAGGGTGCGTGAGTACCAGGTCGGAAGAAAAGCAAGAAGTAGGTGGTAGAAACTCTAAAAGTTTAGAGTTCCAAAAGAAAGAAGCAGGCTCAATTTGGGAGGTCTGCTGGAAGAAACAGAAGAGGCCCCATGACTCTGGCTTCAGGGCCAGGGACTGTGTCTGGGTTGCTTGGTCAAAGACAGACAGGCTTCACCCAGAGCTGGCCAAATGCTGGACACTGGGCTAAGAGGGCTTTATATCCCTGCTTCATCCAACTGCACAACAGCCCACTGAAGAAAGGGAGCTTCAGAAAAGTCACTTGCTCGGTGTCATACAGCTAGTGGCAGAGTTGCAACTGCAAAGTCCCCTTGTTCACTGGGGCATTCCCAGATGGTCAGTGAAACAGCAAGCTCCGGTTCACTTCCTGAGTGTAGCCCAGATGAGTTCGTTTAAAGCACTGACAACGTCTTAGAGATTTTATATATATATACTACACTGCTCAGAGCAGCAGAGGCACGCCTGTAAGAGCAGATGCAGAACGGGCCTTCGTTCCAGTAGGAGAACAATTGTAACTGAGGTTCCTTGGTCTGGGGGCCACCAGAGAATCCTCTGAGCTCAGCCCAGCCTCTCGATCAGAACATTTTGGACTAATGCCCCAAGTCATTTCTCTGCTGTCTGACTGAGCTTCCTTCCTCTGATAACCATAAAGTGCCGTCTCTTCCATAAAAACAAAAATTTTCTTCTAAAGCTGTCTTCCACCCCCAACCACAAGCCCAAGGTCTCTTATTTCTTATAAGTTTCTGCTCCCAGAGCCATTTTATTTCTCCTTGTTGCGTGATCAACTTTTCCCTCTTTACCGGGGACTTTCCTGCTTTTAGGACTGAAAGTCCTTGGTCCTAGGCAGCCCCCTCAGTCCCAGGTAAAAACCAGAATGGTTGGTCACTGCTCTACACTAGGTGAGGCTAGAGAAATGCTTTTTAATTCTCATCCATACATCAGTTTCTTTTGCTGCTTCATGTATGCAGCCTGTCCGATTTTGTGACAAACCATCACCAACATTCCCAGAAATTGGCAGGTCATGTGCAGTGTACTTGTCTGACCTAGTGGACTTGTTGCATACATGCACTACCGCTGTTGGACACTAGATGGTGGCCTCGCACCCTTGTTTAGAGAAAGTGCAACACTGAACCGGCCCTTAGGAAGTGCTGGGCATTTGGGAAGAACATGGGCCAGAGAGAAGTGAAAAAATATATGCTTATGGGACAGCCTGGAAGAAGCAGACCAGTGTGCAATGGCAAGCCCTAAAAAGGAAAAATATCAGATTTGGCTTAAAATTCCTTAAGCATTTAGACATTGGGGTGGAAAGAAAGGCATGTTTATTTCACTGGGAAGTGGATCTGCTTTCACCAGCTGATCCGAATAACTTGTCCACTGGGAATATATCGTATAAAGGAGAAAACAAACAAACAAAAAAACTAACAAGTTGGTTAGATGCAGGGAACATTTTCTGGGTGGGTTTAGTTACAGCTTTGGCTCCCTGGCTAAGCAAATATCCCGATACCAGAGCCGGTGCTGCAGGTGTGCTTAGCCAGCCCAGCCAGGGCGGAAGATGCTGAGAAGCCCGGAGGAGGCCCCTCCCGAGGCTGAGTGACTCACGCCACCTGCAGAGAACACAGTTGCCATGAGCCTTGCTCATCCTCCTCGAGCAGCTAAATTTATATTCTGAGAACAGAACACTGTGGCGCCGGAGCTGTCAGGAGGGAACAGGGAGGAGATGGGAAGGAAGAGTGCCATCATCTTGGCGCGGGCTCGGGGGTGGAAGTGGATTCACATTCTCAGGGCTTTGTAAGTGAGCCCGCAAGATTTTTCCTGGAGAAAGTGGTGTCTGAGAAATTATAGTTTTTCTTTAAGTGTTGCCCTCTCCTCCACTTAAACCCCAGTAAAGGCTGTCAAGGTCAAGGGAATAATCTTCCCTTTCATTCTCTGAAGGTTTGCTGAAAAATCAACTCACAAAAGGCAGGTTCGTAAGAGAAAAGGCATACACATTTATTAGCATGCACAAGGCTGAATCAGAATGACTGTCCCGTGTCCCAGTGGGGCCCCGATACTTACATAGCGTATTTCAGAGGGAAGCGGGGAGATGGGGAATATAGGTTCTTCTGTTAAGAGGCAAGAAATGATTACTAGGGAGAATGAATGGATCAGGAACACAGATTAACTTGTAAATCATTCTCTCTGGAAATTGAATGAGCCTGAGAGATGGACGTTTTCCTGTGAAAGGGTCTCTTCAGGCGTGGTTACATTGAATAGATAATAAGATAACAGGAAGAGGAAGGAAAAATAATTACTTTCCTTGGTGGGTTGATCTGGTCTTTATGCAGATAAGATAAAAGTCTCTTCTAGCATCTGTTGATCTCTAAGGGCCTTCAAAAGACTCATTATAGGCCAGACGTGGTGGCTTATGCCTGTAATCCTAGCACTTTGGGAGGCCAAGGTGGGAGGATTGCTTGAGCCCAGGAGTTCGAGACTAGCCTGGGCAATATAGTGAGATTCCCCAACCCGCTCCTCCACCTCCCCGCCACTGCCATCTCTACAAAAATAATTTTAAAAATTAGCTGGGCACGATGGTTCATACCTGTAGTCCCAGGTACTCAGGAGGCTGAGGTAGGAGGATCTCTTGAGCCCAAGAGGTCAAGGCTGCATTGAGCTGAGATCACGTTGCTATACTCCAGCCTGAGTGACAGAGTGAGACCCTGCCTCAAAAAAAAAAAAAAAAAAAGTTAAACCCCAAATCCTCATTATGCCAAGGAGCCATATTTTGGGGTGAAGTTGCCTGTGCCCCTTCGTTACTAACAAGTTATGCTGCTGAACTCCCTTTCAAAAGCTTGAGTTAACGGTTAACACCCTGCCCTTCACAGGACATACTCATTAACCCAAAGAATGGTGGAGCTGGGCTGGCACTCAGTGGCCCAGAGGCTTTTCAAACTGCTGGGGAGAGCTAGCTCTCCATACTCACCCCAGGGTTTTCTTATACAAAGATGTATTTAATTCTGCAAGTAGAATGTTTAAGATGTCTAAAGAAGCTGTTACCACTTTTTATCTCTTTTATTATGAACTCTGGAAAAACTGGGCTTGAAAAAGAAATCCCATACTAAAAATACAAGTTTGATTAATTTTACAAGCTCAGAGAGATGAAGTAGAACCACAGCCTTCCCCTAGAGCTGGTCCAGCAGGATGACTAAGCCCAGGCAGAGCCCAGTCATAAGGCACGCTTTTCCTGCCCTGATGTCATGTCCTTGGAGTGGGTTAGAAGAGGTCTCTAAAGCAGTGGCCTGGAGCGGAGTCACAGCGTGGAAGATGAGGGGGTTTGCAGGAGAAAGCTTGAAGGAGGCCTCACCACGGAGCTTCAATGGAACCTCACTGAATCTCAGTTGCCTTGGTCCTTCAGAGAGTGGGACTTTGATGCCTTAAATCTGTTTTTTTCTTAGACTCTGGGGCTAGAGGAAGGCTTTCACTTTTGCATCTGCCCTGCAGGTGGGAGTCTGATAGGGCACCAGCTGAGGACAGCCCTGAACTGCAGGGCTGGCAGGAATGATCCAGACTGGATAGAGACTCCATGTGAGTGGTGGCGAGTAGTAGTGTGACCGTAGGCAGATAATCAGGTATCAGCAGGGCAGAAGAGGGCTCCCCCGACACACAACAGGAGTGTTGGGCGACCATCAGGCGAGGGTCAGGTCGTGGTTAACTGTTTCTCTAAAGTAATAATTGTTCACAGCAGTACCAGGGAAAGGCAGTCTCCAGTCTTCTAATACATAGAAAACATCTGAAACTGGTGATCAGCAGCTTCCCCATAAGATCTCAGGAGAGGGGAGAAGTAACACAAGACCCCAGAAGTATGTTGTATTAGGGTTCTCTAGTGGGACAGAACTAATAGGATACGTGTCTATATGAAGACGAGTTTATTAAAGAGTATTGACTCACACGATCACAAGCTGAAGCCCCAAAATAGGCCGTCTCCAAGCTGAGGAGCAAGGAAGCCAGTCTGAGTCCCAAAACCTTAAAAGCAAGGAAGCCAAGAGCACAGCCTTCAGACTGTGGCCGAAGGCCTGAGAGCCCCAGGCAAACCGCTGGTGTAAGTCCAAGAGTCCAAAGCCGAAGAACTTTGTCTGATGTTCGAGGGCAGGAAGCATCCAGCATGGGAGAAAGATGAGGGTCAGAAGACTTAGCAAGTCGGCTTCTCCTGCCTTCTTCTGCCTGGTTTATTCTAGCGGCATCAGCAGCTGATTGGATGGTGCACCCTTCCATTGAGGGTCTGCCTCTCCCAGTCCACTGACTCAAATGTTAATCTCCTTTGGCAACATCCTTACAGACACACCCAGGAACAATACTTTGAATCCTTCAATGCAATCAAGCTGACACTATATTAACCATCACATATGCCACTGCATAAAACCCCAAGTCAAGAGCTCAAGCCACATACTTGGTCTTTCCAGTTGCCCTCTTGGCCTTCTTCCAAGTGTACCTTTCTTCCTTCCTTTCATTACTACTGTAGAACCTTTTTTTTTTTTTTTTTTTGAGATGGAGTTTTGCTCTGTCACCCAGGCTGGAGTGGAGTTGCGCAGTCTCAGCTTACTGCAGCCTCCACCTCCTGGGTTCAAGCGATTCTCCTGTCTCAGCCTCCTGAGTAGCTGGGATTACAGGTGCACACCATCACAACTTGCTAATTTTAGTATTTTTAGTAGAGACAGGTTTCACTATGTTGGCCAGGCTAGTCTCGAACTCCTGACCTCAAGCAATCCGCCTGCCTTAGCCTCCCAAAATGCTGGGATTACAGGTGTGAGCCACCGCACCTGGCCTGCTCTATAGCTTTTTAATAAACTTTCACTCCTGCCCTAAAACTTGCTTTGGTTGCCAGGCGCAGTGGCTCATGCCTGTAATCCCAGCACTTTAGGAGGCTAAGGTGGGTGGATCACCTGAGGTCAGGAGTTCGAGAATAGCCCGGCCAACATGGTGAAACACTGTCTCTACTAAAAATACAAAAATTAGTCAGGCGTGGTGATGGGCACCTGTAATCCCAGCTACTGAGGAGGCTGAAGCAGGAGAATCACTTGAACCTGGGAAGAGGAGGTTGCAGTGAGCCGAGATCGCGCCATTGTAGTCCAGCCTGGCTGACACAGCAAGACTCTATCTCAAAAAAACCAAAAACCAAAAACCAAAACAAAACTTACCTTGATCTCTCCTTCTACCTTATGCCCCTCAGTCAAATTCTTTCTTCTGTGGAGGCAAGAATTGAGGTTGCTACGGATGCAGAGGGATAACCACCACCGCTAAGAGTAGAGGGAGGGAGCCTTGAGTGGGAGGAAAACAAGCCTGGGTCTCTTAACTCCCGAGTCCTGGTTTCTTCACCTCTAACGTTAGGTATAGTAATAGAGGCTCCACCCATTGCCCAGGGTCGTTTTGAGAAACAAGTAAAATGATGAAGGTGACCAGGTGTTTTAAAATAGAAAGTCAAGTATTTAAAATAGCTCACATGTTTGAGCACTGACGACGTTAAGCACTTTGCCACCAGCAGTGGAACTTCTGTGGTGGCACTTCTCACGGAAGTGCCTGTGAGAAGCAGTGACACCCTGACACGTGCACACGGGAGCCCCGCATTAGGCCGGGTAAGGGCCGGGACCTGGGCATCACGCAGGCTTGGATGTGGACCTGCCTGCAACAGCTCCCTCCTGGGTGTGATGCTGAAGGGGGTGCTTGACACCTCTGAAGTCTCAGTCCCCTAAGGTCACCCCCAGCTTATAGGATTGTGCTTCTGTGGATTAAACAAGACACAGCAGTCCTCCCTTATCCATGGTTCTGTTTTCTTTCACCAAAAATATTAAATAAAACATTCCAGAAATAAACAATTTATGGTTTCAATTGAGTGTCATGATGAAATCTCACACCATCCTGCTCCTTCCTGCCCGGGCATGAGTCATCCGTGTGTGCAGCACATCCAGTGTCTATACCCACTACCCCTTAGTCACTTAGTTACTGTCTAGATTGTCAGATCAAAACCATAGAATGGGCCGGGCCTGGTGGCTTATGCCTGTAATCCCAGTGCTTTGGGAGGTGGAGGCAGGGGGATCATTTGAGGCCAGGTGTTTAAGGCCAGCCTGGGCAACTAGTGAGACCCTGTCTCAACAAAACATTAAAAAGTTGGCCAGGCGTGGGTGGTATACATCTATAGTCCTAGCTACTTGGGAGACTGAGGTGGGAGGATCGCTTGAGTTCAGGAATTTGAAGCTACAGTGAGCTGTGATTTATGCCGCTGCACTCCAGCTTGGGTGACAGAGGGAGACCCTGCCTGAAAAACAACAAAGAAACAAACAAAAACATATAGAGAGCTTGATATGATCTACAGTTTCAGGCATCCACTGGGGGTCTTGGAATGTATCCCTCATGAGTAAGGTGGTACCACCATCCATTACACACATAAAACATTCAGCAAAATACTTATCAATGGCCTACAAATTTTAACTTAGAAAAGATAATTTTATTTGGGCTTCTGTCCTAGTCACTTAGAGGTCATGCCTGCGCCTGCCTTTGAAGAGCTTACAACCTAATTAGGAGGTAAGACATTAACATGAGCAGACCACTGACATACAAGGCAGCCAGTAAAAAAAAACAATGAGGTGATTCAGACTTTATGTATTTTAAGGGATTTAGAGTAAGGAGAGTGGTAACTTCAAGCTGGGGGTAGGGGCTGGGGTATGGAGTGAGAATGACTTTTTGCAAAGCAAACTATACATCCATATATTGGATCTTCTGTCACCCTTATGGCAACCGTGTAAGGTGAGGAGTGGGTAATCCCAACATCCTGTCCTTGTGTAATCAGTTTCCTGCAGGGCTCTCGCATGCCGGTTATAGTTTACACTGGTGGCTCCAGGCTGTTTGGAGTAAACCATGGGAATAAAATGGAATACAGCGGTTGTTCTCAAACTTAAGCAAGTTCAGGATCACTTGGAAGGTTTATTAGAAACTTCATAGGCCCTGTCCCCAGAGATTTGAAAACAGGGGGTTTAGGGTGCGGCCCATGGGTTTGCATTTCTAGCCAGTCCCCGGGTGATGGCTGTGCTGGGGGTCTGTGGGCCACACACTGGGAGCAGTGCTGGAGTGGAGCAGTGTCCAGGGCTGCCCTGGGACGAAAGCACACATCTGTGTCCCCTGCTTACGGGGGTGGCCTCTGATGTACTCTCAGAACTTGTATTTCTTCTTTGAGGCTCACATCTTGGGTGATCGGGAGAGAATTAATTTTTTTTCTTTTTTTTTTTTTGAGACGCAATTTCGCTCTTCTTGCCCAGGCTGGAGTGCAATGGCACGATCTCGGCTCACCACAACCTCCACCTCCCAGATTCAAGTGATTCTCCTGCCTCAGCCTCATGAGTAGCTGGAATTACAGACATGTGCCACCATACCCAGCTAATTTTGTATTTTTAGTAGAGACAGGGTTTCTCCATGTTGGTCAGGCTGGTGTCAAACTCCCGACCTCAGGTGATCCACCCGCCTCAGCCTCCCAAAGTTATGGGATTACAGGCATGAGCCACTGAGCCCGGGGAGAATTACTTAATCTCTCTGAACATCTATTTCCTAGTTTGAAAGTGGAAATGATAGCTACACGGTAGAGTTGCTGTGAGGACTAATGCAAGTGGAAGCCCACTGCACGTGCCCCCTTGTCTTGGAGCCTCCCTCTCACACCCCAGATCCCACCAACCTCCTTGACTTGACTTTTCAGGCTTACCCTTTCACCTGCCGTCCCTGTGGAGTACGGCTGTCGCCGTCTGTCTTCCTTGATTCTTTCAGATCCTGGATCCTCTTGCAGGACGTTGACTGACACACCTGAACTCTTCTGACTGACCCTACACCTGGCCATAGTTCCTCCTCCTCTGTTGGTCTTTCTTGCTGCCAACACATTTCTGAAAATATTGCCCTTTAGGTGTTTTTACATAAAGGCGTCTGGACTCTGTGAACCCTTCTTATTGTTGTAGCTAAGACTCTGGTATCCAGAAGGCTCAGAACCTGGGAAGTCCCAGTTTATAGTGGTTGTAGGTAATTTTGGCTGTTCCCTCCAGCCAGTCACAGAATAGTATGTGAGTCAGGCTGGGTTAGTCTTTGTGCTTCCCTTTCTTGCTCACGATAATTGGTCCGTGGAGTGAGCATTGACCAAGGCCACGTCAATCCAAGTTCTTCCCTGGGGTTTTTGATACAGTAACTCATAAAATCTGCCATCTCAGATGATGCAGTGCAGCAGGTTGCATTTTTCAAAGATGCTTACAACAGCATCCTCGAGACTACAGCTCTGCATATGATGCGACCTTTTCATTTCTCCTATAAAGAGGTGGGGTTGATTTTCCCTTTTCTTAAATCTGGGTAAGTGTGGGACCAAGGTGAAAATAATGCTTTGTGACATCTAAGGCTGTGTACTAAAAGATAATGCAGTTTGCATCTGGTCCTCTGGGGATAGTGCTCTTGGAACCCTGGAACCATGCTATGAGGAAGTCCAGGCAGCCGCACTGGCCGTAGCGAGGTGCTCTGGCCACACCCCCAGCTGAGGTCCCTAGCAGCTAACATCAGTCCTCAGACAGGTGGGCAAGGACCCCTCAGGCATTCCAGCTCCCAGCTGTCCAGTCACCTCTTGCCATTGAACCCCAGCTGATGCCGCACAGAGCAGGGATGAGATATCCCCTCTGAGCCCTGCCCAAATTATAGATTCATGAGCAAAACAAATTATTGTTGTATGAAGCCACTAACTTTGGGGTGACTTGTAATAAATAACTGAAATACGGAACTCGGTAATAAGAATTTGGAATTTCCATCAGCATGTCCCCATTATATAAAGAAAATTTATTGGTAATAGGGGAGGACGCAGAGACAGCAGAAATAAAAGTGATTCCAATGATAATCGAGTTCCCAAGTTCAGTCTCTGAGGTCCCCAGATCCTCTCTTCCTTCTGCAACTTTTCCACTCACACTGAGCTGCCTACCCCAGTTTCTTTCCAGCAAATCCATTTTCTTGCTTAAGGTAGTTTGATTTGGGTTTCTGCTGCCACGTTCACAAATAGGTTTTTGTGGTGCTTGTTTCCTTCAGAATGTGCTGTCCATCAGTTCTCATCAACGTGGGGTCCAAAGAGTAGCATGATCAGCCTCTACGGGGAGAAAAGCAAAATTCCAGGCACCATCATCTCAAGCCTATAGAATCTGTGGGGATGGGACCCTAGAATCTGTATCTTTTTTTTTTTTTTTTTGAGACGGAGTCACGCTCTGTTGCCCAGGCTGGAGTGCAATGACACAATCTCAGCTCACTGCAACCTCTGCCTCCCGGGTTCAAGCAATTCTCCTGCCTCAGCTTCCTGAGTAGCTGGGATTACAGGCACCTGCCACCACAACTGTCTAATTTTTTTTTTTTTTAAATTTTTAGTAGAGATGGGGTTTCACCATGTTGGCCAGGCTGGTTTCCAATTCCTGACCTCAAGTGATCTGCTCACCTCGGCCTCCCAAAGTGCTGGGATTACAGGCATGAGCCACTGTGCCCAGCAAGAATCTGTATCTTTTTGTTTGTTTTGGGACAAAACAACCTAGGCTCTGTTGCCTAGGCTGGAGCACCGTGGTGCAATCATAGCTCACTACAGCCTCCACCTCCCAAGGCTCAAGTGATCCTCCCACCTCACCCGCCCAAGTAGGTGGGGCCACAGGCATGTGCTACCACACCTAGCTAACTTTTTAAAATTTTTTGTAAAGAAGGGTGTTAGTCCAAACTGTACCTTTGTTTTTTTGTTGTTGTTGTTTTGTTTTGTTGTTTTCATTGTTGTTGTTGTATTTTTGAGATGGAGTTTCACTCTTGTTGCCCAGGCTGGAGTGCAATGGTGCAATCTTGGCTCACCACGACCTCCGGTCACCATGACCTCTGCCTCCCAGGTTCGAGCAATTCTCCTGCCTCAGCCTCTCGAGTAGCTGGGATTATAGGCACCTGCCACCATGCCCAGCTGATTTTTTGTATTTTCAGTAGAGACGGGGTTTCTCCCTGTTGGTTAGGCTGGTCTCAAACTCCCGACCTCAGGTGATCCACCTGCCTCGGCCTCCCAAAGTGTTGGGATTACAGGCATGAACCACTGCACCTGGCCCAAACTGTACCATTTTGTAAGCCTCCCCACCCTACCATTTCACAGACCTTGGTCAAAGTGAAACATTCCATGGGTGTTCGGGCCGTGAAAAACAGCCTGTCTAACCACCTGACCACAAGGCACAGGAACGTCCTTATCATACCCTGCCTAGCAAAGGGCCAACTGAAGAAACATCCCTGTCATATTCTGCTGGGAAAAAGTGCAAGGAACATCACATTCTGCAGGAACAAGAGTCAAACTGCCTCATCGTGGGAACATCTTATCAACGTCTTTCCCAGCAGCAAGCTGTACTGCCCAGACCCCTCCCGCTCAGGCACATAAGTTCTCCAGCCTGTTAAGCGGTGGTGGCTCTGGCATTAAGGTGGTGCCCCCACCTCTACAGATTTTTGCAATCTACCTGTGTTGTTGTAGAGCCACCCTCTCTCTCTCTCTGTGTCTTTCTTTAACCCTCTCCTTACCTTTAAAAGAAACTGACAAAGTGGCCGAGCGCAGTGGCTCACGCCTGTAATCCCAGCACTTTGGGAGGCTGAGGTGGGCAGATCACCTGAGGTTGGGAGTTCGAGACCAGCCTGACCAACATGGAGAAACCCTGTCTCTACTAAAAATGCAAAATTAGCTGGGCATGGTGGCACATTCCTGTAATCCCAGCTACTTGGGAGGCTAAGGCAGGAGAATCGCTTGACCCCAGGAGGCGGTGGTTACGGTGAGCCAAGATGGCACCATTGCACTCCAGCCTGGGCAACAAGAGTGAAACTCCGTGTCAAAAAACAAAAAACAAAAAACAAAAAAAAACTAACAAAGGGATCTCACTATGATACCCAGGCTGTTCTGGAACTCCTGGGCTCAAGCAATCCACCTGCTTCAGCCTCCCAAAGTGGTGAGATTACAGGTGTGAACCACTGTGCCTAGCCAGAATCTGTACCTCAGCAAGCTTGCCTGGTGATTTTTATATAGCAGGGCCCCACTTTTTCTCACACTCTTTAAAGAATTGGTTAGAGGACGGTGCAAAGTTCCTGAAGGTCAGCTCCTGAGCCTGCCTCATCCACTGTGTCATTCCTGTGAGCTGCATTCCAGATAAGGGGTGCTGTATTCAGAGGGGCGGAAAAGGAAGGTAGATGATGGTGACACTGCAAGGAAGTCATTTTCCCATCGAGATAAAGGGTTTGAAATTGTTCATTCATAGCCATTTATTTTCTCTACAGCCTATGCTGAGCCCTTCCCAGGTGGGAGCATATCAAAATAGTGACATTCCTGTCCTTAAGGTAATTAAACTTTAGTTTTGGAAAAAGACGTGACAAATTTTTTTTTTTTTTTTTTTTTTTTTTTGAGATGGAGTCTCACTCTATCGCCCAGCTTGGAGTTCAGTAGCTCGGTCTTGGCTCACTGCAACCTCCGCCTCCCAGGTTCAGGTGATTGTCCTGCCTTAGCCTCCTGAGTAGCTAGGATTACAGGTGCCCACCACCATCGCTGGCTAATTTTTGTTTTTTAGTGGAGACAAGGTTTCACCATGTTGGCTAGGCTGGTCTCAAACTCCCAACCTCAAGTAATCCACCCACCTCAGCCTCCCAAAATTCTGGGATTACAGGCGTGAGCCACCACGCCCAGCTGACTAAAATAATTTAATAGGCTGGGTGTGGTGGCTCATTGCCTGTGATCCCAACACTTTGGGAGGCCGAAGCAGGCAGATAACCTGAGGTCGGGAGTTTGAGACCAGCCTGACCAACATGGATATACCCAGTCTCTACTAAAAATACAAAATAAGCTGGGCATGGTGGCGCATGCCTGTAATACCAGCTACTCGGGAGGCTGAGGCAGAGAATTGCTTGAACCCCGGAGGTGGAGGTTGCTGTGAGCCAAGATTGTGCCGTCGCACTCCAGCCTGGGCAAGAAGTGCGAAATCTTGTCTCAAAAAAAAAAAAAAAAAAAAAAAAAAAAAAAAAAATTTAGTAATACACTGTAGGTAGCCCATGCCAAAAAGCCAAACGAAAGATCCAGCCATGCACCCTGGACACCCTATACGATCACTATTTCAAATATCTTGTTCCCTGGACCCACATACTATCGAAACATCCTCCAAAGCCCAATTTATGAGCATCCAAGCAACATTTCCCAGAGTGTCTTTCACATCTGTCAACAGCATGAAACTCTGTATCCACATGTTCCAAATTTGGGTTCAGAAATACAGTCTCTATAGATAGGTTTTTAATGAAAGGAAAGATAAATGGTCATCTAGTGGTGAAGCCAAGAAAGGGTTAGCAGAGGATGTAAAACGAAGCTGGGTCTAAAAGGGGGATGGGCAGCCAGCAGGCCAGTGACACTGTATTGTAGAGGAGTCTGCAGAGCAGGCGGGTGGGAACTGGGTTTGGCTTTGTAAGCCATGGTGGGCCACGGGAGATTAGAGAATGGGAGCTCGGGATGGAGATATTCTCCCAGAAAAATTATTCCAACAACAGCATTCAAGATGTGTCAGGGCATGAGTCTGTGAAATTGCTTTCCTAGAGGTTTTGCTGCGTCCCATCCTGCGGGGACAGCAGGGCTGGCAGTTGGCTTTTTAGGGTCTTTACTATCATACGAAAATCGTTCTTATATTTGCATTTGTAAAGGTTCCTGGTTTAACTGCAGTCCTGATCGATCATTTTCCCATGAGGCTTTTTTTTTTTTTTGATATGTGCTTCAAAATGCTGATAACCTCTTTCTAACCTGTGCTCGTCTTGTCCTTCATCCTATCCCCACAGCCCTATGTGTGGCATTCTCTGCTTAAGTCAGTGTTTGGCAAACAGTCGTGATGACTGGAGAACATTAAAAACAACAAAAGCAACTTTATTGAAGTTTAATTAATGTACAATAGATTGCAATATGTTTTGACATATATTTCTGACCATCACCACATACAATCAAGACTATAAACATCTACATTATCCCTGGAAGTTTCCTCATGCCAGTTAGGGGTTATTTTTAGCTGCATTTTGCAGGAAGACTATCTTCCTGATTGGGGGTGGTGGTGATCAGAATAAAAAATTAATGTCCTTTGGGTAGAAACATGGACTCCATGCCATTTCATGAACAATTCCATTCACCGTCCTATCTTCCTTTCCTCCCACACCCCTGCAGGGTTTAGGGAGTTGGTTCTGACTAGCCATTTCATCCTAATATTAGTTGGCAACAGTGGAAGTCATACATTGATGCAAAAGGTACAATGCCTCTTTCACGCCTTTTAATTATCCCTTTTTTTCTTCACCACTAAAAATAAAAATAACCATCATTTTTGATTGCCCACCAAATGCCAGGTACTTGTTTAAAAACTCAACACATCATGTCGCACTCAATCTAGTCGTCCAAGGTAGATACTTTTTTTCCACCTAATAGAGAAGTTAGTGAGTTGCCTAAGGCCCCTATGTGGAGTTGGTTAGTAGAGGTGCTGGCCTTTGGACCTTCCACTATTAACTACAAGCAAGGCCTCTGTGCAGCAGTGCGGGTTGTGTACTACACAACTCCAGTGGCTCTCCATTCACGTGAATGCAATGGTCTGCTCCAAAGTCCTTTCTCTTTTCCTTTTATTACTTTGCCTACATAAGTGAAGCTGTTGTCGCTTCTAAATGAGCCAGGCAAGATGGAAACTGTTAGTGTGGAGGAAAGTTCCCCGGGACAGACTGGCTGGCCATTGGGAACCTTGTAAGTGGTAATGTATTATAGTGAGTTCACCAAGGTCCAGAATCTGGCTCTCAAGTTTGTACACAATTCGGCCCTTAACAGTGGTGAAATGGTTTGTCCCCCAGGATAGAACACAGCCTAATGTCATTAAGTGTTCAGATGAAGTAGCTGGCTTTGTGTCTGGAGTCCATACTCTTCAAGCCACAGTAAAAGACTGGCCTTTCTGTGGGTCAGAGTTCTTCAGACTTGACCATTCTGACCCACACCGATTAAGCCACAACACTAAATGTACTCCAAGTATAGCTAGCAGTCATGTTGGCAAGATCAGTGCATTCTTTCCTTAACAACCACAGGGAGCAAGATGATCAGAAGGTGGCTTGAAGAGTGTGGACTCCAGACACAGAGAGCCAGCTACCTCATCTGAACACTTGATGACATTAGGCTGTGTTCTATCTTGGGGGACAGCTCAGCCCAACCATTCCACCACTGTTAAGGGCCGAATGGTGTACCTTTCCCCACCCCACTTCACATGTTGAAGCCCCCGCTCCCAGTGTGAATGTGTCTGGAGATAGGGTCATGAAGAGGTCATTAAGATTAGATAAGGCCCTAAGTGTGGAGTCCTAATCCTATAGGACTGTGATCTTATAAAAATAGGAAGACCTCCTTTCTTCCCCAGCACATGAGAACATAGCAGGAAGGTGGAAATTTACAAGCCAGGAAGGGGCCCTCAGCAGAGCCTAGCTATGCTGACACCCTGAGCCTGTAGAACCATGAGTCTAAGTCCCCCTGCAGGCTCTGGTAATTTGTTATGGCAACTTGAGGTGACTAAGACAACCATAATTTTAACCCTGGCAGATTAGATTTTGTTCCTGCCTAAACTGGGACCTCCTCATCAGGGCAGTGCTTGAATGGGCTCACTCCCCTCTCCTGAGTTGCTCCCAAACCTGCTTTTCCTCCTGGGTTCCCCAGTTTGGCACCTGGCACCACTGCCTACCTACCCACTCAAGACAGAAACCTGATGTCTTAGTCTGTGTAGTGCTGCTATAACAGGATACCTGAGGCTGGGTAATTTATAAAGAAAAGAGGTTTATTTAACTCATGGTCCTGCAGGCTGGTAAGTATGAGAAGCATGGTGCTGGCATCTGCTCAACTTCTGATGAGGGCCACGTTCTGCATCATAACATGGTGGAGAGGATCAAAGGGGAAACAGTGTGAAGAAGAGGCAGCCCGAGGGACATCCTGGCTTTATAACAACCCACTCTCCAGGAAATGAATCCAGTCTCATCTGAGCTGGAACTCTAGAACTCACTTACCAGGCAAGAATGGCACCAAACCATTCATGAGGGATGACCATACTGCCAAAAGCAATCTACAGATTCAATGGAATTCCCACCAGAATACCACCATCACTCTTCACAGAACTAGAAAAAACAATCCTAAAATTCACATGGAACCAAAAGAGAGCCCACATAGCCAAAGCAAGACTAAGCAAAAATAACAAATCTGGAGGCATCACATTACCTGATTTCAAAGTATACTATAAGGCCATAGTCATCAAAACAGCTTGGTGCTGGTATAAAAATAGACACATAGACCAATTGAACAGAATAGAGAACCCAGAAATAAAGCCAAATACTTACAGCCAACTGATCTTTAACAAAGCAAACAAAAACATAAAGTGGGGAAAGGACACCCTATTCAACAAATGGTGCTGAAATAATTGGCCAACCACATGTAAAAGAATGAAGCTGGATCCTCATCTCTCACCTTATACAAAAATCAACTCAAGATGGATCAAAGACTTAAATCTAAGACCTGAAACCATAAAAATTCTAGAAGGTAACATTGGAAAAACCCTTCTAGGCACTGGCTTAGGAAAAGACTTTATGACCAAGAACCCCAAAGCAAATGCAACAAAAACAAAGATAAATAGATGGTGCCTAATTGAACTAAAAAGCTTCTGCACAGCAACAGAAACAATCAGCAGAGTAAACAGACAACCCACGGAGTGGGAGGAAATCTTTGCAGTCTATATATCTGACAAAGAACTAATAACCAGAACCTACAAGGAACTCAAACAAATTAGCAAGAAAAAAATAAACAATCCCATCGAAAAGTGGGCTAAGGACATGAATAGACAATTCTCAAAAGAAGATACACAAATGGCCAACAAACTTATGAAAAATGCTGAACATCACTAGTGATCAGGGAAATGCAAATCAAAACCGCAATGCAATACCACATTACTCCCTCAAGAATGGCCATAATAAAAAAAAAAAAAAAAAAAAAAAAAAAAAGATGTTGGCAGGGATGTGGTGAAAAGGGAACACTTTTACACTGCTGGCAGAAATGTAAACTAGTACAACCACTATGGAAAACAGTGTGGAGATTCCTTAAACAACTAAAGGTAGAACTACTCTTTAATCCAGCAATCCCGCTACTGGGTATCTACCCAGAGGAAAATAAGTCATTATACAAAAAAGACACTTGCACATGCATGCTTATAGCAGCACAATTCACAATTGCAAAAATATGGAACCAGCTCAAATGCCCATCAATCAACAGATGGATAAGGAAATTGTGGTATATATATACACACACACACACACACACACATATATATATATAATATATATATACACACACACACACCATGGAATACTACTCAGCCATAAGAAGGAATGAAATAATTGCACTCACAGCAACCTGGATGGAATTAGAGACCATTATTTTAGGTGAAGTAACTCAGGAATGGAAAACCAAACATCACATGTTCTCACTCATAAGTGGAAGCTAAGCTATGAGGACGCAAAGGCATAAGAATGTCTCTGCAGCCAGAGAACTGTTTTCTAAAAAGTAAATCTGGGCTGGGGATGGCAACTGATGCCTATAATCCTAACAATTTTGGAGGCCGAGGTAGGAGGATTGCTTGAGCACAGAAATTTGAGACCAGCCTGGGCAACATAGCAAGACCCTGTCTCTCTCTATATAAAAAAAAATTAGCCAGGTAGGGTGGTGGGCACCTGTGGTCCCAGCTACTCAGGAGGCTGAGGCAGGAGGATTATGTGAGCCTAGGAGTTCAAGGTTGCAGTAAGCTATGATTGTGCCACTGCAGTCCAGCCTGGGTGACAGAGCAAGACCCCAACTCAAAAATGAATAATAAAATAAATAAAATAAAATATAAAATAAATAAGTCTGACTATGTTACTCCAAAACCCAAACTTCTTAATGCAGACTTCAAAGCCACACAAGATCTCCACCTTTCTTCCCTGTGGTCTCTCTGCCCTCAGTCTGTGCCCTGGTCTTGCTGAATTCCCTGTCTGGCCATTTGCTGGCCCTGTTGTGTTCAGTCTCAGAAAGTTAGTACACACTGGTCTCTCTGCTTAGAATACTCTTCTTCTTTTTATATTTATACTTACAGTTTTATTTATTTTCATTTTGGTAAGAACACTTAACAAGAGGTCTACCCTCTTGACAAAATTCTAAGTGTAGAATATAGTGTTGTTGACTGTAGGAGCAATTTGTACAGCAGATGTGGATGTATTCACCTTGCAGAACTGAGACTCTGTACCTCACCCCCGAGCCCACCCTGCCCTGTCCTGGGTAACTCCTATCACTTTCTGGCTCCCAGGGCTCCTTGTGCTTCTCTATTATGGTCCACATCCTGCTTCATGATGGTCGCTGGCTTAATTATGTTAAAGGCAAACTTTAGACAAATTAACTTTAACAGAGTTTAATTTAGAAAAGAATGATTCGAGGCCGGGCGCGGTGGCTCAAGCCTGTAATCCCAGCACTTTGGGAGGCCGAGACGGGTGGATCACGAGGTCAAGAGATCGAGACCATCCTGGCTAACACGGTGAAACCCCGTCTCTACTAAAAAATACAAAAAACTAGCCGGGCGAGGTGGCGGCACCTGTAGTCCCAGCTACACGGGAGGCTGAGGCCGGAGAATGGCGTGAACCCGGGAGGCGGAGCTTGCAGTGAGCCGAGATCCGGCCACTGCACTCCAGCCTGGGTGACAGAGCGAGACTCCGTCTCACAAAAAAAAAAAAAAAAAAAAATGATTCGAGAATTTGGCAGGCCCCAGAACCAGAATAGGCTCAGAGCCACTCCGGGGCTACCACATAGTTGGATCCATTTATGGACAGAAAAAGAAAAGTGAGGTCCAGAAAACGGAAGTGAGGTGCGGAAATAACTGGATCAGTTGCAGCTCAGCGTTTGCCTTATTTGAATACAGTTTGAACAGTTGGCCACCTGTGATTGGCCAAAACTCTGTGATTGGTACAAGAGCAGGTTACAGTCTATTGACACATCTAGTTAGGTTACAGTTCACTATGTACAGAGAGACCTTTAGTTTGAACTTAAAATATGTAAGGAGGCAGGCAGCTTTAAACTAAGTGTAGTTTAATGATTATCCGTCTTCCTTTCTGGCTGTAAGCCCCTTCAAGGAAGGGGTCCTAACTTTCATCCTCATGACTGTAACTTTAGCATCTAGCAGTCAGCCAAGCATATAAGAGGTGCTTAATGAACATTGGTTGAATGAGTTTACCTCTCTGGCTTTCCTTTCTATGTTCCTATTTCTGAATATTCCCTTTTCAATTTATATTCTTTTCTTAGATATGCTATGGAATAAAACAAATGATAGTACTAGCTTCTCTGTTTCAGGAGCCATTCTATTTTTTCAGGTGACTGGTTACCTTGCTTCTATGTATTACATGTAGGTTTATACTTTGATTCAAAGGGGAAGCTGAGCACCCGTCCAGGTTCTGAGAAGCCTCAATATTGCCTCCTCAAACCTACAGGAACATTAACTCATTCTCCAGGGCAGCATCATTTTCTCAGAGGTGCCATCCCATGAAAGCACTGTCTAACCATCACCAAATTAATATTCAATGCCAAGTATAACCAGAATGCGTTGTACTCTAAATTGCGAATAAGGCATGAGGATGCTGGGTCATCCTAAGCATCACTAAGGGCAGGTTGGGTTGTACTGTGGTCACAAAATCTAGTGATCTGTTACCACAAATTTAGTGATTTGAAACAAAGGCTTATTTCTTGCTTATGTTACTTGTTCATTAGGGTTGGTGGAAGCCTCTGTTCCATGTCACTCACTCAGGGACAAGGTAGACAGAGGCTTGGTCTCCTGGAGCATCACTGGGTGCTAGCAGCAAGGCAAGCGGGAAAATGGAAAAGTGTGCACCAACTCTTAAGGGCTTCCACTTAGCAATGACACACATTCTTTTCATTCACATTTTACTGACCAAATTGAGTCATATGAGGGGGCAGGGAGGTGTAATCCTGCTATGTGCCAGGAAGGAGAACTAGAGATACTGGCAAACAATACTGATGTTTAATCGCTGTAAAAATTGAGACAAAAACAACCCGCAAAACACATAGACAATTTCAAAATTGATGTAATTGCTTTGCCCAGTTCAACATTGATGGTAAGATGAAAGGAGGCACAGGTTTCATAGCAGATGTGCTCTGGGGGAAGGCTGGGGCACACCACAATGGAGGAAAGGTCAGGTTTGGGTAGCTAGAGTCAGAAAAGGAGTTCAGGGGAGGCTCTGAGAAAGAAGGAAGCAGCAGGGACATAAAGTGAGCAGAGACAGGAGGTAGGGGATCTGGGCAAGGTCTCAGCTGCCTTCCGCTGCCATGCTCAGGTGAGCTCCCTTTGAACTGATTGCTTGTGAGGCTGCTCTCACCTCCCCCATCTCGTGGTGTCTTAAAGCTGCCTCCCAGATGCTGATAACTCAGTCAGGTGAATGACAGCCATACTTGGAAAATGGTCTCAAGTCCGGGGAGCTGGTGTAAGGTGAGGAGGCCTCAGAGCATCTAGTGTCAGACTTTTAGTATCAGCTAGTCAGGAGACAAACCATCCCAGTTCATGTAAGAGAGGACATTTAATATAAAGCATCATCTACTTAAAGAACTGAAAAGGCAAAAAGGGAACACTAAAGGAACATGGAGGTGGTAACTGCAGGAAGCACTCACACTCCTAGGTCTGGGCTGCAAAGGAAGAGGTTGGAAGTTTAGAGGAAGGGGTGCTGCTCAACTGGTGCTGGTGTCCCTGGGCTCAGAGGAGAGGCCCTGTGGACCTAGGACCCACATCTCTGAGGACGGAGCCCCGCTGGCTGGTGCTGGTGTCTCTGAGGCAGTGTGATAAGACCAGTCATTCAAGTGTTGGAAAAACTGCAAACTGGATTCAGCTGCTGCTGTCGCAAGTAACTGCTGCTGCCATTGTGAAGCAGCATAGCTGGGTGATACTCAGAAATAAGAAGCTGCCAGGAAAGAGCAAGTCCCCTTTCCCTCCTCCAGCCTTGAAGATTCCCTCTCAGTGTCCTCTATTACCAAAGCCTAATGGCAAAGTACAGTTGCAGCCCCAGCATCACAAAGCAGCGAAAAAAAAGTGATTTTGAAGCTGAGAGACAACAGCTTACTGAACGGCACAGAGGAAGGAAGATTTAAGAAACTTTGAAGCAGCAAATATTTAATTCAGGTTGGACATTTCTAACCCAGAAATCTGAAATCCAAAATTCCCGCAAATTCAAAACTTTTTTGAGCCCTTATATGATACTTTAAGGCCCTGCTCAAAGAAACTGCTAATTGAGGCACTTCAGATTTCAGATTTTCAAATTACGGTTGCTTCACCGGTAAGTATAATGCAAATAAATATTCCAGAATCTGAAAAATATGTGAAATCCAAAATACTTCTGGTCCCAAGCATTTCGGATACGGGATATTCAACCTGTATTAGCAAATTCTTCCTTTGTGGAAGATTCCACTGTGATCAGAGAACAAAGTGTGTAATTTATTATTTTACATTTGTTGAGGTTTGCATCATGCCCCGGGATATGGTTTGTCTTGGGATATGTTCCATAAGCACTGGAAGAAAATGTGTATTCTTCTTCTGTTGTGGGGTGGAGTGGAATCTAAATGTCAGTTTGATTCTGCTGGATATAGCATTATTGAGTTCTTCTATTATCTTGCTGATTTTCTCTCGTTTTATCAATAGTTGGGAGAGGAATGTTGAACACTCCAGTTGTAATTGTGTGTTTTTCTATTTCTCCTTTTCACTCTATTAGTTTTTGCTTCACATATTTTGCAGCTCTCTTGTTTGGTGTGTACACATTTAGAATTGCTATGTCTTCCTGCTGGACTGACCCTTTATCATTATGGTATCTGTCTCTATCTGTCTCTGGTAATTTTCTTTGCTTTGAAGTTTTCTTTATCTGGTAATAGTATAGCCAATCCTGTATTTTTGGATTAATGTTCTCACTGCCCAGTCGGCCCTCTGGATCAGCTGGTTCCACACTGTGAATTTAAGCAACCACACAGCCTGAAAATATTTGAAAAAAAAAGTCACAACAATAAAAATAATACAAATTTTAAAATACAGTATACAGCTATTTACATAGCATTTACATTGTATTAAGTGTTGTAAGTAATCTAGAGATTATTTAAAGTACAGGGGAGGGTGTACGTAGGTTGTATGTAAATAGTATGCTATTTTACATAAGAAACTTGAGCATACAAGGATTTTGGTATACTTAGGGGGTCCTGAAACTAATATCCCCCACAGGGATGACTATATATCCTTGTCTACCCTTTTACTTTCAAACTATCTAGATGGTCATATTTGAAGTATTTTCTGGTAGACAGAATACTGATTTTCTTTTTATTTTTAATTTTTTTTTTTTTTTAATTTTTTAAACTAGAGATGAGGCCTTGCTATGTTGCCAAGACTGGTCTCAAATTCCTGGGCTCAAGTGATCCTCCTGCCTTAGCCTCCCAAACTGTTGGTATTAGAGGTGTGAGCTACCACTGCTGGCCAACAGCACACCGTTGAGTAATGGGTTTAATCCCTCTGCCAAGCTGTATTTTTTTTTTTATAAATGATAACAGTATATATGTACCATGTACAAAGCAATGTTATGATACATGTATAGAATGTGAAATGAGTGACTCAAGCTAATTAATATATCAATCACCATAAATACATTGTATTTATTCCTCCTGTCTAACTGCAACTTTGGACTCTTTGATCAACATGTCCGTAATTTCTATCTTTTAATTGGTGCATTTAGACCATTTACACTGAGTGTGATTATTGATACAATAGAGCTTAAATTTGCCATTTTATTTTATTTTTTCTCTTTGCTCCCTGTCTTTATTGGTTTCCTTTTTTCTCCCTTCCTGTGATTTTCTTGAACATTTTTTAGAATTCCATTTTGTTTTATCTGCAGTGTTTTTTAAGCGTATGTCTTTGTTAGCTTTTACAGTGGTTGCTCCAGGTATTATGTTATATATGCATAATTTATCATCATCTATTGTTGACAACATTTTACCAGTTCAAGTGAAGTACAGAACCCTTAACTCTCTTTACGTTCCTTTACCCTCTCCCACTTATAACGTTGTCTTAACTCTTTCTTCTAGATATGCTTAGAATAACATCAGACAATTTTTGCTTCAACCATTAAATATAACGTAGACAACTCAAGAGGAGAAGGAACGTCTATTGAATTTACCACTGTGTTTGCTCTTTCTATTGTTCTTTTTGCCATTGTGATGGTTTAAATTCCTTTAAAAAAAAAAACAAAAAACTGCCTTTTAAATTTTTTTAAAAGAACTTCCTTTAGGCTGGGCACTGTGGCTCATGCCTATAATTCCAGCACTTTGGGAGGCTGAGGTGGGAGGATTACTTGAGCCTAGGAGTTCAAGACCAGCCTGGGCAACATAGTGAGACCCCATCTCTACAAAAAATAAAAATTAGCCAGGCATGGCAGTGTGCACCTGTGGTCCCAGTTACTTGAGAGGCTGAGGTGGGAATATCACTTGAGCCCTGGAAGTCAAGGCTGCAGGAGCCATGATCATGCCAGTCAATGAACTCCAGTCTGGTGACAGAGCAAGACCCTGTCTCCCCACACCCTAAGCCCCCTCCCAAAAAAGACCCAGCCTGCTACCAACAAATTCCCTTAGTTTTCTTTTATCTGAGAATGTCTTGATTTCTCCTTCATTCCTAAAGGGTATTTTCTCTAGATACGGAATTCTGAGTTGACAGTTATTTTCTTTCAACACATGAAAAATGCTGTAACAGTTTTCCTTCTGGCCTCTTGGTTTCTTTTGTGAAATCTGTTGTCATTTGCATTTTTTCCCCAATACCTGTCACTTCTCTCTTGCTGCTGCTCAAGATGTATTTTCTTTGTCTTTACTTTTCACAAGTTTAAATATGATGTGCCTTGTTGTGCATTTCTTTTGGTTACTATTTGGGGTTTACAAAACTTGAATCTGTGAGTTATATCTTTTGTCAAATTTGGGAAATTTTCAATCATTATTTATTTGAGTACTTTTTCAGCCCAGTTCTCTTTCTCCTCTCCTTCTGGAACTCTGGTGAAACAAATATTAGCTCTTTTGTTATAATATTATATTTTCCTTAAGCTCTTTTTCTTTTCATATTTAAAAATTGTAATTATGAATTCAGTGCCCCAATGGTACTTAGAGGCTAAAAGGTAGACTCTGCCCCAACTTCTATGGGATACTGGCTAAATGACAATTTCTCTCTGATGCTAATGTCCTGTGTCAATGAAAAGAGTCAAACTCCATAACATATTTGAAGAGATCTATTCTGAGCCAAATATAAGTGACCATGGCCCACAGCACAGTCTCAACAGGTCCTGACAACGTGTGCCCAAGGTGGCTGGGTCACAGCTTGGTTTTATACAGTTTAGGAAGACATAAGACATTAGTCAGCACGTGTGAGGTATACATTGGTTCATTCTAGGAAGGTAGGACAACTCCAAGTAGGTGGGGATGGGTGGAGGGTGTTGGGGAGGAATTATAGGTCATAGGGAGATTCAGAGATTTTCTGATTGGCAATTGACTGAAAGAATTAAGTTATTATCTAAAAACCTGGAATCAATAGAAAGGAGTGTCTGGATTAAGATAAGGGGTTGAGGAGACCAAGGTTCTTATAATGTAAGTGAAGTCTCCTACATGGTCACCCTTAGAGACAATAGATGGCAAATGTTTCTTTTTTTCTTTTTCTTTGAGACGGAGTCTTTCTCTGTCACCCCGGCTGGAGTGCAGTGGTGCAATCTCAGCTCACTGCAAGCTCTGCCTCCTGGGATCACGCCATTCTCCTGCCTCAGCCTCCCGAGTAGCTGGGACTACAGGTGCCCGCCACCGCACCCGGCTAATTTTTATTTTTGTATTTTTAGTAGAGAGAGGGTTTCACCTTGTTAGCCAGGATGGTGTCGATCTCCTGACCTTGTGATCCACCTGCCTTGGCCTCCCAAAGTGCTGTCATTACAGGCGTGAGCCACTGCCCCAGCTGATGGCAAATGTTTCTTATTCAGACCTTTAAAAGGTTCTAGACTCTCAGCTAATCTCTTTAGAATTGGGAGGGCCTGGAAGGGGAGAGATCTAGTTATATTAATAGAAATTCTTTACAGATGCAAATTTCCCCCTACAGAAAGGTGGCTTTGCAGGGCCATTTCAAAATGTCAACAATAGGTGATTGTTTGCCATTTCAAAATATGGCAAAGAAACATATTTTGAGGTAAAATATTCTGATTTCCTTCTTTATCTGTTGTGTTATGCTATGCCAGAATCAGGTTTGAAAGTAAGCCATGTTGTTGGGGCTGGGCACGGTGGCTCACGCCTGTAATCCCAGCACTTTGGGAGGCCGAGGCGGGCCGAGGTGGGCGGATCACGAGGTCAGGAGATCTAGACCATCCTGGCTAACACGGTGAAACCCCATCTCTACTAAAAATGCAAAAAAAGTAGCCGGGCGTGGTGGCGGGCGCCTGTAGTCCCAGCTACTCCGGAGGTTGAGGCAGGAGAATGGCGTAAACCCGGGAGGCGGAGCTTACAGTGAGCCGAGATTGCGCCACTGCACTCCAGCCTGGGTGACAGAGCGAGACTCTGCCTCAAAAAACAAAACAAAACAAAACAAAACAAAAAACAAAAAGAAAGTAAGCCGTGTTGTAAATAGGGTTAAATAAAACCCATCTGATGAGATTTTATGGTTTGTAGCCCCAGGGCACTTAGACAGGAATTTCAGCAAGAGAGAAAAAGGTGGGAGTTTACATGCCCTAACCTGGGAATTAGGATCCATTGATGTAAGAAATGCAGGGTCTGCAAGCAGAACATCCTTTTCTTTCCTTCTTGCTTCCCTTTGCCATTAACTCTGGCCCTGTCCCTTATTATTTGCCCCTTCCCTTTGATGTTCCTTTTCTTCTTATCCAATTTTCATACTCCGCCCTCCCTTTTTTTCTTGTTTTTCTGGCTTTACTTGTAGGAACAAAGTGTCAGATAAGCCTCTGAGACAGCACCTTTTTGTCCTCCTCAGGGAGTGATGGGAGTTGAAAAGGAAGCATTTCTGCTGGGATACTCATGTGTTTTCTCCTCAGTGTATTTCAGGGTGCGTCTTTCCTTGCAGATTCTTTTTTTTTTTTTTTTTTTTTTTTTTTGAGACAAGGTCTCACTGTGTCACCCAGGCTGGGGTGTAGTGGTGCGATCTTGGCTTACTGCAACCTCTGCCTTCCAGATTCCGGATTCAAGCGATTCTCCTGCCTCAGCCTCCCGAGTAGCTGGGGTTACCGGTGTGTGCCACCACGCCTGACTAATTTTTGTATTTTTAGTAGAGATGGGGTTTTGCCATGTTGGTCAGGGTGGTCAGGGTGGTCTCGAACTCTCGGCCTCATGCGATCCGCCCGCCTCAGTCTCCCAAAGTGCCGGGATTACAGGTGTGAGCCACCGCGCCTGGTCTCCTTACAGATTCTTAAATGAGGTGGAGGGAGTAACCTCAGGGATTTCCGCTGGAGCTGTTTTACACTTAACTCTGTTGAATATTGCCACCTTGTGGAGTGAGTGGGAAATGCAGATGAGACAAGGAGACTCAAGGACAAAGGGATATTTGAAAATATGATAAAGAGGACCCCTGAGTAAATGGCCCTTCCTGGATGATGAATTTCTTTTCTTGATGTTGTATAATCATTTTAACCAGTTTGTGATGCCGACTGATGTGCATCCTTTGAAAGGAGAGTGCTGTGAGAAGCATGGAAAGTAGACTTTGGAGTTCTAGAGAATTAGGATTGAACCTCAGCTGAGCCTGGTAGGAGCTGTGTAAACTTGAGAAAGTCACCTGACATCTCTGAGCCTCCAGGGCGATTCTGAGAAGAGCCAGTGTGCAGAAGATGCCCTGGAAATGTTAATTTCCTTCCTCCAGCGATGAAGGAAGGAGGGCCCACATGTGAGGGCTTCCATGTGATCTGGGAGGTGTGGCTGCAGGTGGACGCATTGAGTCAGGGCTGGAGGGAAACTGACATTTACTGAGATATAAAGTACCAGGCGCTGTGCTACCTACTTACATGTTTTCCTCTGGCCTTCCTGACACTCTGTGCAAAATGTACTGTTAACTCCACTTTATAGGTGGTGAAATGGATGCTTGGAGACATTGAGCAGCACATCATGCAGCTGAGCAGCAGTGAATGTGGCAAACCAGGTTATAAACTCAGTTCTGCCTTTTACTTTTGGTTTTATTTTTTTCCTTGTATCACATTCATCTGATTAGCGTTAGCAGAATAGTGCAGTGTTCTGTTGAATTCATCCTGGTTTCCTTGTAGGTTACCCCACGGCATCTGTTTTAGAGACTGCTAAAGGTGAAGGTGAAGGGCAAATAGTGTAGCCTATCAGGTTCCACTTCTTCCTCCGCTGTCCGCTGGGAGGGTGAAGTAGGGGCTGTCTCCAGAGACGTGAGTACTGGGGTGCAGTGGGAAGATGGGGGCCTGAGAAGCTAGGCTGAGCTGAGCAGAGAAGCCGGAAAGGATGAGAGCCTGAGGGAGGCTAGTCTGGACTAGGGAAGCCTTTTTGGGGATATTCCTGCGGATCTGTAGAGGAATGCTTCTGTGTGAAGGGTGGCCTGGGAGATACCGGTAACCTAAAAATGTTGGGAGTACTGTGATCTTGGTGGTTAGAAGACTTTAACTGTGCCAGGGGATTTTGGAGCCACAGTTGTCCTTGACTATGGTCAGTTGACTGTATATTTGGGGACAGCACACTGGCTGGGGAGGCCTGGGGAAAACTCTTAGGTTGAAGGATGGGTTGGTTACAGGGGCATTGCTGGAGCAAGAATAGTTGGGGGAGAGGAGGTAGCAGGAGTCAGAAAAGAAACACAGACTACATCTTACACCTGAGTGGTACTTGCTAGTTTAAAAATGTTCTTTTGCATGTATCATTTGAGCTATCAGGTAACCATCCACATGCGCTGAGTTTACTATGAGCCTGATGCTGCAAGGTACAGGGATTCAAATAAGGAAGGAGATGGACACGTTCTGTTCTAGAACTTGTAGCCGTCATTACAACTCTTTGAAGTGGGCAGATCAAGTATTATCGCATTTTCCAGATGGAAAAACAATGGCTCAGTGAGGTTAGGTGACTTGCCTGCTAGTGTATGGCCAGCTGGGAACTCAGTGTAGATTTACTGGTCAGGGAACCAGTGCTCCTGTTACCGCCCAACGGGTTCTTCTTGCCCACTGCCCAGATAGAGCGGATTTGTGAAGACAAGGGCATTGCAGTAGAGAAAGAGTTTAATGCATGAAGAGCTGGCTAAATGGGAGAATGGAGTTTTATTATCCAAATCAGCCTCCCTGAAAATTCAGAGGCTAGGGTTTTTTTAAAGACAGTTTGGCAAGCAGGGGACTAGGGAATGGTGAATGCTGATTGTTTGGGTTGGAGGTGAAATCAAAGGGAGTTGAGTCAGTTCCTGCGTGGGAGGGGCCCAAGGCCAGATGAGCCAGTTTACTGGCCTAAGTGGCACCAGCTGGTTCATCAGAATGTAGGGTCTAAAAAATACCTCAAACACGAATTTTGGGTTTTACAATAGTCGTGTTATCCATAAGAACAGTTGGGGAGGTTAGGTGGGGAGGGTGGATGACTCCTGAGCCATAATTTCTAATCCTGTGGCTAATTTGCTAGTTTTACAAAGGCAGTCTGGTCCCCAAGCAAGGAGGAATTTTGTTTTGGGAGGGGCTGTTATCATCTTTGTATCAAAGTTAAACTATAAACTAAATCCCTCCCAAAGTTAGTTCAGCCTACACCCAGGAATGGACAAGGACAGCTTGGAGGTTAGAAGCGAGATGGAGCCAGTTAGGTCGGATCTCTCTCACTGTCATAATTTTGCTATGTCAAATTTCTTGTCATTGTCATGATTTTTGCAAAGGTGGTTTCACTCTTTCTAGCACTTCACGCAGACTCTAACAGCATTCGGATCTGTTGTGAGTTTCACTGTGGAAATAGTCTTAGTTCAGGCACACAGCTGCAAGGGGCGTCTGCAGCGTGTGTTCCCACCACAGATCCACGTCCTCTCACAGCCTAGGGGATGAGCAGTGGATCGTGGCTGGGAGAAGTGGATGCAAGTGAGTCCCTCCTGATTCTTTGCTGAATTCCCTTCCATCATGTTCGAACAGCCTTTCTGCAATGCCCCACGGTCCTGCAAAGAAACCAGCTGCTCTTTGTTATTCCTCTCTTTATGTATGAGCGAGGATTTTCTGAAGCTGGTAGTAGTTGGTTCAGTAATGGATGTATTGAAATCATCAAGAGGAAAATAACTAATTCATTTGCTGAAACTATAATTACAAAATTACCTGTATGTTTATATGTAACTCAAACATAAACACAGTCGACCTTAGCCAACTCCTTAACCTTAGCAGGCTCCTGTGCCTTTTGCTTCTGCTACCATTCCTTATACATTTTCATCAGCTTCTTACCTTCCTGTCAGTTTTCATTGCTGCCATTGACTCTGCCACCAACTCGGCATTCCCTGGACCTCAGTTCCTTATCTCTAAATGCTGAGAGTGGACTAAATGGTCTCTGAAAGCCCTTCTGGTTTGAATATCAATGCACATATGCCTCTGTGATATACCTGTTGACTTAGTTCGTGTCTTCCCAAAAGCAAACTCTGAGAGAAGAATCTGAATGCAAGTATTTTATTTGGTAGGTGATCGGGAAGTACCCATAGAGGAGTAAGGAGGCGAAACAGGAACGGGAAGGAAGATAATACAGAATTAATGATCAAGCAAGCTACCGCTGTGGGCAGCTGGAGCTTAGAGTAGCATGGGGAAAGGAGGGAGCAGGAGTCGGAAAAGAAACACAGACTGTCTCTCAAATCTGGGTGGTACTTGCTAGTTTAAAAATGTTGGTGAGGGAACCAGTGCTCCTGTGGGAGCCCAGTGGGTTCTTCCTGCCCACTGCCCAGATAGAGTTTATTTATGAGGACAGGGGAATTGCAGTCGTCCTGCTGGGGGATTCTGGGAGACAGTGTAGACACTGTAGAGTTATTTCTATCAAGCGTTGAGGAAGTCGGGGTATTTTTCCCCTGGCCCCCCATCTGCCCCTGGTTGAAGGACACGTCTGGGGCATTCCCTTCGGGTGTTTCTGATGTTCACTGGGGAGAGAAGCAGGCTCCTAGAGTCAGGGAAAAATCTCAAGTAGAGAGCCACAGTATTTGTCATCTTTGGTGTATAGACAAAGAGTGGCAGGCCGGGTCTCACTGACGCAGGCCTCCATGACAGCTGTCCTGGCATTGACTGAGTAGCTCCGTTAAACATTAAAAGCTGATCAGGCCAGTGCCCTTATACAATGGCTGGAATGTCACAGAAGCCCACCAAGAGTTTGTCTAGGCTTTTCGTGGGCCTTGAAGCTTGACAAGATAATGAAATAATTCTTAACAGGACCCGTTTAGGATTAAGCAAGTTTTACTGGGGGGTCTGAAGAAACTCCCCAGGCCTCCACAAACAAGTTTATTGGGGTCTAAAGGAACTCCCCAAACCTCCATGATTTAGCAGGGGACAAAATAAGGGTAATCACCCCAGCACCTGGACCCATTTAGATTAAGTTTACTGAGGCTCCAGAGGAAGGGCTTTAGGACTCAGACCTTAGTTACAGATGAAAAGAAGTTAATCACTTATGTGTTTAGATGAATGCACACTTACATGTAGACATATAGCTTAGAAGGTATATAAGCTCTGGAAAACTTTGTAATTTTGAGTTGGTCTGGAGATATTTTCTAGGCCTTCTCCCTGTAACCGGTTACAGAAATGAAAAACTCTCTTCCTCCCCAGTTCATCTGCATCTGGTTATTGGGCCATGAGAAATGGTAGCCTGACTGTCAGTCTGGTCTGGGAACAAAAGTGTTTGCAGTGTGTAGTGTATAGAGGTTAAGTGACTGACGAGCAGGGTATTGACAGTGCCCGCTACTTTTTCCCCCTTTTTAAATTATTGCTTGTCTATGGATCTTTGGTTTTGAAAAAGTAGACCTATCTTTTTTGCCATTAGCACAGTCTAGTCCTGTTAAACTTGGCATATATCTCTACACCTTGTAAGAAGGAAAGATTTAGATTTCTTAAAGCGTTGCATTTTAACGGAGAAGCCATAGATTACGGGATCACCCTAAAAACTATACATCCTGAGATAAGTAGAGGTACTTACATTTTGTCAAAAGGATGCAAGCATTATAGGATCAAAATTGTTGACTGCTGTGTAATAATTTGAACTATGGGCCGGGCGCGGTGGCTCACGCCTATCATCCCAGCACTTTGGGAGGCTGAGGTGAGCGGATCACATGAGGTCAGGAGTTCGAGACCAGCCTGGCCAATGTGGCAAAACCCCATCTCTACTAAAAAAAAAAAAAAAAAAAAAAAAAATTAGGTGGGCATGGTGGCAGGTTCCTGTGGCTGCTCAGGAGGCTGAGGCAGGAGAATCACTTGAACCTGGGAGGCAGAGGATGCAGTGAGCCGAGATCGTGCCACTGCACTCCAGCCTGGGTGACAGAGCAGACTCCGTCTTAATAATAGTAATAATAATGATAATAATAAATTTGAGCTGCGAATAGAATACAGCGTTCTCTCTTTGCCCTGGAATCACAGGCATTCTTGAAAGCCCCACTTCCTTGCCTGATGCCCGATTGTATATACAGTATCTTTCACTCAGCAT
Source organism: Macaca fascicularis (assembly GCF_037993035.2). NCBI lineage: Eukaryota > Metazoa > Chordata > Mammalia > Primates > Cercopithecidae > Macaca > Macaca fascicularis. Next base: position 92,110,269 of record NC_088387.1, read on the forward strand.
TCAGTAATTGTCTCTGCATTGTTCTTTGAGAGGATGGAGCTGAGATTTTCTCCTGTAGGAAATGCCTGGAGCCTGGATGAACATGTTAAAAGGGCAGAATGTGAACAAGAGCAGCTTCTCCCCAGGCTGTGTTCTCACAGGGAGGTGTTTGTTTACTTTGGAGGAGAAGCAGGTCACGTCTTCTCTGACCGGAACTGAGATTCGTAGGTGGTATAAGAGCCATGCTGAACACAGGACTAGTTAGACCTATCTGAGGTTCTAAGGTTCTCCTGAGTACTCTGCCTAAAGCCTGTGAATTATGAGGTTTTCTGGAGGGAACGGGCACTGGGAATCGGGCTGGAGGGAAAAAGCACTATTCCCAGCCCTATATGAGTGCCGGGTATTGTTCCTTCTAATCCTTCTAGGTGATTCCCTCCCCAGCCTTGGGTCATTTCTACCATGGATGCACTGGTCAGTTCTCTGCTGAATACTCAAGGGGGTATTGAAGGTCTCCCATGGTTTTATCTCCACACAGCTCTCTCTTCTCCAGTAGTTTGTCCTGTAAATGCTGGCTGCATTGTTTTCCCCAAATTCTCTGAGTTCTGTCTCCTCAACTCAAGGAATCCTCTGTGCATTGCCTGGATGCCCTCTTTTCGGTTTCTACCTGGACATTCTCTCAAGGCAATAAGCTGGGGCAATCATAGGTCCCATCTCAGGGATCAATCACTGGCCTTTATTTGCTGATGTCCACCATCATGACATAATTATTTTCATTTATTCCATCTGCATTTTCATTGTTTCAGGTGGGAGGATAAACCCAGCCTATATTAGGCTATCCTATTTTCTAGAAATGGAAGTCTCTATTTTTAAACAAAGCCTTATTTAGTAATATGTTATTTCAATTTCCTTTCATTACTTTTTGTTGTCTACCCAACCTCAGCTATTCACTCTATGGCCACGCTGCAAATCTTCCTTAATTTCAGTTTCCAGGCATTCTACTCTTTGGCCACCACACCCTAACTCACCAGCAGGTTTCCTGCAATGCCCTACTTCTGCCAACCCTTCAACCCCTCCAGTAACCCCAAATGCACAGATCCTGCCTTTCCCGTCCCTCCTGTCACTCTCCCGCTTCATGCTTCTCAAAGTCCTTACTCTTTTGCATACACTCAGATATTTTGCTCTTCTTTTGCTTTGTAGTATTCTCAGAGCAAAGCTTGAGCCTTGGTGATGTATAACTCTGTCTCTCTGTGCCTGTATTCACATAGCCAAAGGTGGCAGGAAAAATACACAAAACCGCGCTGGTTGGTCTCCTCTAAATTCATTACCACAGACTTCAGTGGAGCAGTTACTCCTGCTCAGTAATCCCATCCTGTTTCCATAATCCATTCATTCTCACTTTTGTAGGTGATATTTTAAAAATATTTTCTATATTTTTTGAGCTCCGTGATCTAACCTGCAACACTACCTCCTCCACGCATACACTGAAAGACCTTGCTTTCTATTTTCGAGACAATGAAAGTGACTAGCAGAGAACTTCCACAGCACCCACCGCCACGTCTACCCTCTTCCTGTACCTGCACCTTCATGCTCCGTCATCCTTCCTGCTTCTGCAATTTACATTTCAGCCTCCTAAATTTGGCCATCTCTGGTATGCTACCCTACCTCCTTGCCTTCACTCCAGGCATTGCTTCTGCAATTCTCCATTTCCTGGACACTTCTTACATCTTCATTATGCCTGTAGTCCTAGCACTTTGGGAGGCCAAGGTGGGTGGATTGCTTGAGCCCAGGAGTTTCAGACCAGCCTAGGTAATATAGTAAGACCTCATCTCTACAAAAATAAAGAACAGTTAGCCAGGGCTGAGCACAGTGGCTCACACCCATAATCCCAGCACTTTGGGAGGCCGAGGCGGGCAGATCACTTGATGTCAGGAGTTCAAGACCAGCCTGGCCAACATGGTGAAACCCCATCTCTCAAAAATTAGCTGAGTATGGTAGCACATGCCTGTAATCCCAGCAACTCAGGAGGCTGAGGCAGGAGAATCGCTTGAACCCCAGAGGCGAAGGTTGCAGTGAGCCAATGTCACACCACTGCACTCCAGCCTGGGTGACAGAGCGAGACTCTGTCTCAAACAAACAACCAAAAAAATTAGCCTGGTGTGACTAATACCTGTAGCACATGCCTGTAGTTCCAGCTACTTGGGAGGCTGAGATGGGAGGATCGCTTGAGCCCAGGAGTTTGAGGTTGCGGTGAGCTATGATCACATCACTGCACTCCAGCCTAGGGAAAAAGAAAAAACAACGAAAACCCACAAAACCTCTGTCTCCTTTATTTTTGTCTCCTTTTATCTTGATCTACTTTTAAAATTCACTGATTCAATCTGTTCTGCTATTTAACCCATCTATTTTAATTTTTATTTCAACTATCGTGATAGTCAAATCTAATACTTCTACAGTGTTCCTTCCTAACATTTCCAACAACGTTTTGCATTACTAACATCCTTACATGTCTTATTACTTTTACTTTTATGTTTACCTTTTTTTAAACCCTTAGCTCATGTGTTCAACATTTGTGTTTCAGATGAGTATATATTTCTTCAGTTTGCTGACTTTCTTTTGAGATACTTGTAACTCTCACTTGTCTAATTGTTTTTGCCTCTGACCTCATGCTCCATTGGAGATATTAGATACTCTGGTAATGTACATTTTAAAGTGTTTTTTATTTGCATTTTGAGTTTTGAATTAATTGCCTTGTAATCAGAAAATGTGAACTATTTCATAGATATTCTTTGAATTTATAGAGACTGGCTTTATGTCCTCCATAATATGTGGTCAATTTTTGTAATAGTTCCACAAGAGATTGAAAAGAGTGTCTATTTTCTAATTGTTGGGGGAAGCATTTTTATAAATGTCCATTTGATTAAGCTTATTAATGTATTGTTCAAATTTTCTATAACTTTACTTATATTTGGCTGTTCCATCTTTTTCGGTAACTGAGAAACATGCATCAAAAGATCTCACTATGATGCAGAATTTATTAATTCAGGCAATTTTTATTTGATATATTTTGAAGAAAGGTTATTAGTTATATACAAATATAGAATTGTTCTATTTTTCTGAGAATTGGAAAATTTATCACTGGATAAGTTACCTTTAAAAAAATCTCTAATAATGCTTTTTATCTGTTAAATTGTATTTTCACTCATGTTAATCTAGAGCTACTCAGTTCTATTGTTAATATGTGCATAGCTCATCTGTTCCCAGTCTTTTACTTTCAAATTGTCTGTGTTCTTATATTTTTAGGTGTATCTTAAAAATAGCATATGGGGGTGGGTGCAGTGGCTCATACCTGTAATCCCAGCACTTGGGAGGCCGAGATGGGAGGATCGCTTGAGGCCAGGAGTTTGAGACCAGCTTGGTCAACATAGTAAGACCCCATCAGACCCCATCTCTAAACCAAACAAACAAACAAACAAAAGCATACTGTTGGATTTTGTTTGTCATCCAAAATGACAATCTCTTTCTTTTAACTCCTGAGGATAATAAATTTTTCTTCTTTATGACTCTGTGATATATTATATATTATATTCATGTATCATTTTGGGCTTTTTACTTGCCCGTATTTTCAATGCTATTTCCTCTCCTTTTTTTTTTTTTTGAGACGGAGTCTCACTTTGTTACCCAGGCTGGAGTGCAGTGTGCAGTGGTGCCATCTTGGCTCCCTGCAACCTCTGCCTCCTGGGTTCACCTATTCTCCTGTCTCAGTCTCCCGAGTAGCTGGGACTACAGGCACCCGCCACCACGCCCGGCTAATTTTTTGTATTTTTAGTAGAGACAGGGTTTCACCGTGTTAGCCAGGATGGTCTCGATCTCCTGACCTCGTGATCGGCCCGCCTCGGCCTCCCAAAGTGCTGGGATTACAGGCGTGAGCCACCGCGCCCGGACTCTCCTCTCCTTTTTTTTTTTTTTTTTAACATATTTTAGGATTCATTTGCTTTTTGTTCAGTTCTATTTATCTATACTGCTTTAGAAGTTGCACATTTTGTTTTTTATTTATAGTTGTTTAATTTTTAACAGTTGCACTTTGTATTTTAATATATATATAACTTAAAATTTAACATTATTAAACATTTTTATCATTCTTCTGAAAAATACAAAGATATTTGTCCTTAATTCCAACTGCCTGTTCCCATGATAGATGTTTTATGTAGTATTTTTGTCATTTTAAACCATATAATTTAGATATTTTTGCTATTGTTTTACACAGATAATTTGTGAAGATTTACCCACATTTGTCAGCTTCTTTTCTCACTTTTTCTTTTTGTAATGCAGACAGTTTCTTCTTCCTGAAGTATCTTTAGTAGTTTCTTTAGTGAAGATAGCTGATGATAAGCACTCTTAGTATTTATTTATTTGAAAATGTAGATCGTGTTAGACATGGGTCAAATTTTGTCTGTTTTTTCACATGAAGGTCCAATTGCTCTAGCACCATTTGTTGAAATGGCTACCTTTTCTCTATTGAATTGCCTTGACATCTTTGTTGAAAATCAATCCATCATATATAGGAGAGTCTGTTGTGTCTCCCTATTCTCTTTCACCGATCTATGTCTGTCTTTTCACTAATACCCCACTGTCTTGATTACTATAGCTTTATATTATGCTTTGAGATCAGGTAATGTGGGTCCTCCAAAGTTGTTATGGCTAATTTGATTCTCTTGCCTTTCTATGTAAGTGTTAGAATCAGCCTATCAATTTCTATTTTTAAAAGCCTATGAAGAGTTTGATTTTGTTTTTGCTTTTGTTTTTGAGACAGGGTCTTGCTCTGTCGGCCAGGCTGGAGTGCAGTGGTGTGATCACGGCTCACTGCAACCTTGACCTCCTGGGCTCACATGGTCCTCCCACCTCAGCTTCCTGAGTAGCTGGGGACTACAGGCACGCACCACCATGCCCGGCTAATTTTTGTATTTTTATTAATAATAGAGACGGGATTTTACCATGTTTCTCAGGCTGGTCTCGAACTCCTGAGCACCAGAGATCTGCCTGCCTCAGCCTCCCAATGTGCTGGGATTACAGACCTGACCCATCACCATGGCCGGCTGAAAAGTTTGATTTTCATTGTATTGAATTAATGGATCAATTTGGGGAGGATTGACATATTAGCAATAATGACTCCTCCAGTTCTTTAACTCATTTTTGAAGTATCGTTTGAAATAGCACCAATACATGAAATAATTCAATTTAAATCTATCAAAATATGTGCAAGAATTGTATGCTGTACTCTAGCAGTCCCCAACCTTTTGAGCACCAGGGACCAGTTTTGTGGAAGACAATTTTTCCATGGACTGGAGCATGGGATTGGGGGTGGGGGTTGGTTTTTTGGGATGAAACTGTTTCACCTCAGATCATTAGGTATTAGATTCTCCTAAGGAGCACACAACCTAGATCCCTTGCATGCACAGTTTCCAACAGGGTTCTCGCTCCCACGAGAATCTAATGCTGCCATTGATCTGACAGGAGGCGGAGCTCAGGTGGTAATGCTTGCTTGTCTTCTGCTGTGCACCTCGGTTCCTAGCAGGCCATGGACCAGTACTGGTCTTTAGGGGATTGGGGACCACTACTGCAGGCACAAAACTGTGGCAATGTCAAAGAAGATATAATTGATTGGAGCGATATGCCAGTTATTTTAATGGGGATAATTTAATATGAAGAATTGTTAATGAGGCATAAATGTGTTAACCACGTTTCAGAAAACAACAAACAAACAAACAAAATACTAAGTGTTAGAAAGGTAGCAAGTACAGATACCATCCCTAAAGCTGGGAGAGCAAAAGTAAGAGACTGGAATTAGTAAAACTTTGCAAGCTTGGAGGAGGGGACGCGTGAAGCTGAAATTTAGATTTTGGGGAAGGGGTTACCTCCCATTTGGTGGTGGTACCTCCGAGCTCAGAGGTAGGGCCTTTTGGATTTGGAATCCAGACCTCTGAGGAGAGGCTCAGCTGGTGGGTGCTGGTCTCTCTGAGGGTATGCAATGAAGGCTTGTTCTGCTAGAGCTGAAAGACTACACACCGAAGACTGGGCACGGTGGCTCATGCCTGTAATCCCAGCACTTTGGGAGGCCAAGGCAGGTGGATCACAAGGTCAGAAGTTCAAGACCAGCCTGGTCAATATGGTGAGACCCTGTCTCTACTAAAAATACAAAAATTGGCCAGGTGTGGTGGCGTGCGCCTGTAGTCCCAGCTATTCGGGAGGCTGAGGCCAGAGAATTGCTTGAACCCAGGAGGCAGAGGTTGCAGTGAGCCGAGGTCGCACTACTGCCCTCCAGCCTGGGTAACAGAACAGGACTTCATCTCAAAAAAAAAAAAAAACTACAAACTGAATTCAGCTGATGCTGTGGGGAAGAACTGCTGCTGCCAAGGAGAAGCGTTGCTGAGGTGATGCTCACAGGGACAGGGAGCAGACAGGAAGCCAACAGGAGAAAGTCTCTCCATCCTTGCATTCTGCCTTTAGTGCCTCCTACTGGCAGAGCCTAACAAGAAGCCAGCTGCTAGGTCAGACGTGTGATGTACAGTCTCAGCCACAGCATCTCAAAACACAGAAGACTTAGCCTAACAACTGGAATAATCAGAGAGCAAAGGAAACCAAATAGTAGGGTATTTATGGTATTAAAATACATGGCTTAACAGCAGTTGAAATGCTGACAATAATATTAAATAAAAACAAGTTTTACATAACAACCCAAAATAGAAATGAGTCAAGGAAGAAACTATGCATGAGAAAACAAAGGGGGCAATTCAGCAAATTTAAAACTGTATACACATCACAAAAATGAAGGCATGGGATGAATGCAAGCCCTTCCACTGGATTAATAACATTTGTAGATAGTAAAATGAGACATTGCAAACGTTTTCTGGGCAAGTTCTTACCCAAAGTATCAATTCCTTTTTAAGATGTCATTGATCCATAGATCAATGACATTGATCCCCGTAGAAGGGATCAAAATTCTTGGCTAGTACTCAAAATTTTTTTCATACTCTGTTTTGGCAGTAGTTTCTCAAACTTTCTACACAATTTGATCTTATATATTTGGTTCGTTTAGAAATTTCTGTATTCCTAATAAGATACGTTTAGTTGTGATTGCTGGAATCCAATCCTTATCTTCTTCTAAGATGGGCAGGCACAATGCATCTAAAGGATAGCCATTGAGTGAAATAATGGTAGTTAAATTTACATGATTGTGTTGAGGATGGAAAATCATCCCTGGGAAACAATCATGGGTTTTTAAGCAGGTCTCTTTCCATTTACTTTAAAAAATATTCCTTTTAAATTTTAAATTTTTAATTGATAATCAATAATTGTATATATTTGTGGGGTGCAATGTGATGTTTTGATGAACCTGGAGAACATAAACCTAGGTGAAATAAGCCAGGCACAGAAGACCAATACTGCAAAATTTTACTAATATGTGCAATCTGAAAAAGTTGCAGTCATAGAAGTAGAGAGTAGAATGGTAGTTACTAGGGGCTGGCGGAAGGGGATGGATCCGAATGGGGAGATGTTGATTACAGGGTGCAAAGTGTCAGACAGGAGTAATAAGCTCTAGTGATCTATTGCACATTGCACAGAATGGTGACTATAATAGATAACTGCATTGCGTATTTCAAAGTTGCTAAAAGAGTATATTTTAAATATTTTCACCATTAGAAAAAGTCTCTCTCTTTTTTTTTTTTTTTTTTTTTTTTTTGGAGACAGAGTGTTGCTCTGTTTCCCAGGCTGGAGTACAATGGCACGATCTTGGCTCACTGCAACCTCTGCCTCCTGGGTTCAACCGATTCTCCTACCTCAGCCTCCTGAGTATCTGGGTGGCACCCACCACCACGCCTGTCTAATTTGTGTATTTTTAGTAGAGATGGATTTCATCGTGTTTGCCAGGCTGGTCTCGAACTCCTGACCTCAGGTGATCCGACCACCTCGGCCTCCCAAAGTGCTGGGATTACAGGCATGAGCCCACTGCACCCGGCCCCAAAAGTATCTTTTTAATGGAGTCTTTTCTGTCCTAGAGTGTCACTCTCTCAGTCCAGAAGGCTGATTCTGACATCTGGATTTTTTGTAGATATTGTCGCAAAACTAAATGAGAGGTCTTTTGCCATGCTTTTCTCTTGGACCTGCATATAGGAGTCATGCTTGATATCCTTCGTGTCCCCTTTTCCACGTTTAAATTGTAAGTTTCCTTTTATGTTTCCTTTTTTTTTTTTTTTTTTTTTTTGAGACGGAGTCTCACGCTGTTGCCCAGGCTGGAGTGCAGTGGCGCAATCTCGGCTCACTGCAAGCTCCGCCTCCTGGGTTCACGCCATTCTCCTGCCTCAGCCTCCTGAGTAGCTAGGTCTACAGGCGCCCGCCACCGCGCCCGGCTAATTTTTTGTATTTTTAGTAGAGACGGGGTTTCACTGTGGTCTCGATCTCCTGACCTTGTGATCCGCCCGCCTCGGCCTCCCAAAGTGCTGGGATTACAGGCTTGAGCCACCGCGCCTGGCCTTATGTTTCCATTTATGATAGAGTCTCTTGCAGGCAGTTGGGAACGCTCTTGGCATGGGTGGTAGGCATTGGTGTGGGGGAAACTGTGCTTCTCTTTGCCTTGGTGCCTTCTGGAACCCTTGCCTGGTTTTTGATTCAACGAGAGACATCGTGCTTGAAGAATTGTAAAGATAATTTGGGGCACTGGATGGTATCTTCCTCCAAACACGATCCACTTTTGCCTCAGTCAGCCGGCTGTGCTAGGCAAAGACTTAATCCATTTTGAGATGCAGTTGGTTTGACACTGGTTTCGATCTCTCTCTGTAAGGGCTGTCACCGTCACTCCCTGCTAGGCTCCTACTGGAAGACCTGGGGATACTTAACAGGGTCCTGAGCTCCACTTTGTCTCTCTCTAACCCTTAATACTACCAACAGCTTTCTTAGCCTCTCAGCATCTTTGTTGCCATTTTCTTCGGAACTTCCCATTCTCTCAGCTGGCCACTTTCAGCAACACCTTGGGAGGAAAAAGCATTGCTGAGTTTCACTCACATCTCTATACTTCCCTTCTCTTTGAGGTCCAGGTTCAAGGTTGCACTGTGTTGGTAGCTTTCTGAGGTTTGAAAACATCTTTTAAAACAAGAAATATGTTCTCCGTTTTTTTAAAAAAAGATGTTCTTAATAGAAACTTGGTCTTGTGTAGGCCGTAGTTTGAAGCAGAACCTATTCAGTTTTTGAAAACAATGATTATGTTTTTATTTCTAGAATTTCTTTTCAGATCTTTTTGGAATATTCTTAATCACTTTTTATAGGTTGGAACATTATTTCCATATTTCCTATTTCATTAAATGTGTGCACATATTTTATCAAGATAAAATTATTACACACTAAAATTGGCACAGTTTGATGAATTTTGACAATCATATACACCTATGAAACCACTATCTGGTCAACGTATAGAATAGTGCTGTAATCCCAACAACTTCCCTGTATATCTTTTCAGTTAATTTTCCTCCTCTCCCTTAACTGTTCTGATTTTTGTCACCCATAGATTAGTTTTGTCGGTTTTATTTGTTTGTTTGTTTGTTTTGAGATGGAGTCTCGTTTGGTCGCCCAGGCTGGAGTGCAGTGGCGCGATCTTGGCTCACTACAACCTCTACCTCCTGGGTTCAAGTGATTCTCCTGCCTCAGCCTCCCACATAACTGGGATTACAGGAGCACACCACCACACCTGGCTAATTGTTTAATATTTTTAGTAGAGATGGGGTTTCTCCATGTTGGCCAAGCTGGTCTTGAATTCCTAACCTCATATGATCCCCCCGCCTCAGCCTCTCAAAGTGCTGGGATTACAGGCGTCAGCCACTGTGCCTGGCCTGTTTTGTTTGCTTTTGAACTTTATGTAAATAGAATCGTATGGTATGTGTGTGGCTTTCGTATCTACCGTCTTTTGCTCAACATAGCGTTTTTGAGATCCATCCACATTGTAGCTTATTCCTGTAATTTATTTTCTTTCTATTACTAAGTAGTATTTCACTGAACGAGTATCCCACACTTTGGTTATCCCTTCTCCTATGGATGAACATTTGGGCTGTTTCTAGGTTTTCACCATTATAAATCAAGTTGCTATAGACATTCTTGGACAGGTATTTTTGTGGACATATGGCCTCTTCTATTTTTACTTAGTTTATCTTCTGTACCTGATCATTTTAATACCTGCATCATTTGGGATGTTACTCTTTGCTTTTTTGTTCATCTTTTCCTGGTGTTTGTTTCCTTGTGGTTTTGGCAGTTTTTGATTTGATAGTATTTTGCTGACTGGGAATCCTGAGAATTTGGAGCAGTTTCACATTTGCATCTTCCAGGTACCCAGGGTGATTCTGACTGAGAAGCACTCGAGATTGATTGATTGGTTCCCTATGTAGAAACAGTATGTTTTCAAACCCCTTCTATAGGAAGGAAGGTTTGTGCTTATAAATTTCCAGGAAGCATTTTTTTTTTTTTTTTTTGAGAGAGGGTCTCACTCTGATGCCCAGGCTGGAGTGAAGTGGTGCAAACACAGCTTCCTGCAGCCTTGTCCTCCTGGGTTCAAGCCATCCTCCCATTTTTGTAGCGATGGGGGTCTTACCATGTTGTCCAGGCTGGCCTCGAACTCCTGGGCTCGAGCAACCTGCCTTCCTCTGACTCCCAAACTGCTGGGATTATAGGCATGAGCACCACGTCTGGCCTTATTTATTTATTTATTTATTTTTTAACCACAACCTGTAGCCTGAGACAGACAAGTTTCCCGGTCAGCTTCTACACTGACACTTCCTCACAGTCACCACTCTTCAGGGCATAGCTCCTCAGAGATGTGGATTCATGTAGAGGTCTCACATCCCATCCTCCACCTTGGGTCTCTCAGTGCCTTGGATCTTCCATAAGACTGTTACAATAGGGCTTCTAGGTTCTGGGCAGAAGACCCTAGACATTAAAATAGGGTAACCTGAGCTTCTCTCATTGGTCTCCTTTTAGGTCCTTCTTCATTTTCGTGTCACCAGATTATCCCCTCCCTCCGAACAGAGGTGCCTGTGTTTTAGAAATGCCAGGGAAATGCTCACTGGGGCTCGCAAACAGGAGCATTTGTGGGCTCTGGAGCACCCAGTGCTGGCTGCCTGGCACTGCCAGTCCACTAAGCGGCCTTGAGCAAGTGACCTGGCCTCCAGGAGCCCCAGTTTCCTCACCTGCAAAGTGCAGATAATCCTCCCCTACTCCCTGTGGGATTGTGATGAGCACCAAATATGTCTTTGCATGGAGCTTAGCACATGGTAGGCACATATCCAAGGGCTAGTATGAGCCATCAGCCCTCCTCCGCAGCTCGTGGTCAGGCCTGACAAGCTATTGATCTTAGCATATGTTAGCAAACTGGTGCCAGCAAACATTTTATGCAATGTAGTTTAAAAGAAAACTTGTAATGATTACCAGAAGAAAAAGTAAGTCAACAGGACAAGTCAGTCCGAGACTGAGACACCTGCAGAGAGGGCTGTCTCTCGATTTCCTTCTTCACTTTCAGACCTTGTGGATTTCTCTTACTTTCTTCTGAGCCAAGCTATGCATTTAAAAAAAAAAAAAAAAAAGTTTGTCTATCTTGTACTTTTAGATATTTATAGCACTAGTTCCTCTCCCTCACCACCCACCCTGGCAATATCTGGCCGCCTTTTTGCCAGAAGTACAGTCCTCAAAATACTTTTCCCCAAGCTCTGCTCTGTCTTCTGCAGAGGGTATATCTCTGCTTCAGGCTTTCCACTTTCTGCATTCCTATTTTTGGAGTGAGCAGCAAGTCTGCTTACTCAGCATAAAATCCTGTATCGTCACAGGTTTTTTGGATAGTGTTTTAGCATTTACTTCTTTCCCTCTATCTTTGATCAGAAGTGGCAGAGCTGTTCGCTGGTTTGCTACCTGGTGTCAACCAACATCTAGTTTTTTGTAAAGTTTTCTCCTTCGGCCCACTTCCCACCTCCCCTGCCTCTGTGGGCCGGAGTGAGTTCTCAGATGCTCTTCCTTCACTGCCAAGCTCACGGTTGCCGGTTGGCCTGTGTGCTGACTTCGGCAGAACCGTGCACCACCCAAGGACTGGAGAGGGACTTGACTAATCTCTACCTGCTCTGTCGACTTGGCCCAAATAGCGGTTACTCCCCATCAACTGGGCTTTAGGGTTTTGGCTGTTTCGTAGTTTCCCTGAAGGTGGATTTTCTTCTCTGTTTTCCATTCTTTTTGGAAAGGAGAGTTGTGTAGAAAGGCTTTTTCACTGCCATCTTTGCAGAGGTGGTCTGTTCCGGGTGTGGACTCCCTGAGCTGCCATGGCCAGCCTGGAGGCTGGGTCTTATTTTATATTTGGGGCTCCCGATCTGGGACTCTAGATGCCCACCCCCATGTCTAAGGCATCCTGGCTACATTTTGGTGATGTGGTGTTATGGAATGATTACTTCACTTAGGATCAGGAAACCTGGATTTGTTAATAAATACCTTAAGGCCAGGTGCAGTCAAACCTATAATCCTAGCACTTTGGGAGGCCAAGACAGGAGGATCCCTTGAGTCCAGGAGTTCAAGACCAGCCTGGGCAACAAAGTGAGACCCCATCTCTGCAAAAAGATTAAAATAATTAGTTGGGCATGGTGGTATATGCTTGTAGTCCCAGCTACTTGGGAGGCTGAGGCGGGAGGATTGATTGAGCCCAGGAGACGGCAGCTGCAGAGGACTGTGATTGTACCACTGCACTCTAGCCTGGGTGACAGTGAGACCCTGTCTCAAAAATAAAATAATGAAAAAAAAGTACCTTAACGTCTCTGTGTCTTAGCCTTCTTTTCATAAAGTGGGACTTTGAGGACTTGTGCTACTGGCCTTATGAGGTTGTCTTGAGGATCAATTGAGGTAATAAATATGAAAGTATTTTAAAGACAGTCAACCTCTCTCTTTTTTCGGGTCTCATCATGGGAAAGAGCGAGCCATTTCTGTTTCACAGGGTTTGGCTATTTCTCCCATGGTCACCTAACTCCACTCTGTAGCCTAGCTTGCCCTCCTGACCTGGGAAGCCCAAGCGCTGCCCTGACTGTGTGATGCCAAGGAGTCCATCCCTCTTCTGTGTCCTGAATACAAAGATTGTGGAGAGCCTGGAGTGATCTCAGTGACCACTGGGTGTCACTCTTGGCCTCAAAATTGTGTATTACCTCCAGCCCTGTAGTTTTCCTTTCCTCAGCCTTGTTTCTCAGCAGTGAGCATGGCCAGTCTCAATTTCTAATATGTGTCCCCTGCCTTCTTTTTTTGTTTTTTGTTTTTTGTTTTTTTTTGAGACAGAGTCTCGTTCTGTCACCCAGGTTGAAGTGCAGTGGTATGGTCTTGGCTCACTGCAACCTCCACCTCCTGGGTTCAAGTGATTCTCCTACCTCAGCCTCCCTAGTAGCTGGGATTACAGGCTCCTGCCACCACACCCGGCTAATTTTTGTATTTTTAGTACAGATGGGGTTTTACATATTAACCAGGCTGGTCTCGAATTCTGACCTCAGGTAATCTGCCCGGCTCAGCCTCCCAAAGTGCTGGGATTACAGGCATGAGCCACCACGCCTGGCCTCCCTGCATTCTTACAATTTTTGGCAGCAACACTCGGAGTCATCATGCAGCATTCATTCAGGCCTTTGCTTTCAGGCGGAAGGTTCTCGTGCTATCCTAATTTATTTTTATTTTTGCCTAACCAACGTGTGACCAGAAAGGTACGTATCTATGGCCAAAATGTTCATAAGTTGAATTTCAGAACTAAAAGTCAGCAAATTTTTACAAGTCAGCACATTTGGGACTAGTTATGTCAAGTCCCCTGCCACCACTGTCCCCAAGATTTTGCTGCTAAAAAAAATGTTTTAAAAGCGTTGCCTCGGGGTGACCTAGTTATTCTAACAGCAGCACGAGGAAGAGGGAAGTTTCTGACTTGACTCCACTGAAGTCCTGCGGCTCCACAAAGCCAATGGCTGCCGCAGTTTAGCTTTTATCTTTCTGGAGCTCTCGAGGGGCATCAACTGTTGATTACTCTCCTGTTTTAAAAATTCTCCCTGAACTTTTGTGCACTGTTTTCTCCTGGTCTATTTGCTAGTTCTCTGGTTCCCCCACAGTCTTTCCCCTTAAATGTCACCATTTCCTACACTACTGTCCTTGGTCTCTGTTCTGGCACCCTACACAGTCTACTCACCCATTGGTTCCAAATCCACATCTTATATCCAGGCCTCTGTGCATTGCCGTCTCTACTTGGGTGTCCTGAAGGATGTTGTTTTAGAAAGTAGCTTTATTGAGGTATTTATATTCAATAAAATTCATTCATTTTAGGTGTATAGTTTCACAAATTTTCGTGATTGTGTAAGATATAGTCATGTAACTGCCACCTCAATCAAGGTATTGGTCTCAGAAAAAGGCACCGTCTCTCACTCTGTAAAATTTCTTTTTCACATCTTGGCCTTGGCTTTCAGTGTTCTCGCACCTTAAAAAGCTTCCTCCTACCCCTTTGCAGTTGGTCTCCTTCCCCACCCTAACCTGGTCCCTGGCATGCACTGATGTCTGCTTTCTGTCACTGTGTTGTTTTGCCTTTTCTAGAACTTTAGAAAAATGGAATCCCATGGTGTATGGTCTTTGTGTTTGGCTGCTTTCACTTGGCCTAATCCCTGCTTTTGAAGTGTGCAGAAACAATCTCATTTCTCATGCCAGGTTCTGCATGTGATGGCCCCTCCATTCACCCGACATCAAAGCCAGAAAGTTAAGGTTCACCTTCCCGAGGCCCCTTCCTCTCACTTACTGCCCCCCTCCGATTACACCCCATGCCATGAGTAATTAGTCAGGAAGTCCCAGCGCGTCTCTCTGTTCTGTAGTTTTAAAATTTTTTTGAGACGGGGTCTTGCTCTGTCACCCAGGTTGGAGAGGAAGTGGTGTGATCTCGGGTCACTGCCACCTCCGCCTCCCAGGTTCAAGTGATTGTCCCGCCTCAGCCCCCTGAGTAGCTGGGATTACAGGCATGCGCCACCACATCCAGCTAATTTTTGTATTTTTAGTAGAGATGGGGTTTTGCCATGTTGGCCAGGCTGATCTCAAACTCCTGGCCTCAAGTGATTCACCCACCTTGGCCTCCCAGAGTTCTGGGATTACAGGCTTGAGCCACTGCGCCTGGCCTGTTCTATATTTTTCAGTCCACTTTTCTCTTTATTCTCAAGGTTGCTGACTTAAGTGAGATTCTCTTCACTTCTTGCCTCTCCTAACTCGTCTTCATGCCTCTAGTCAGGACTTTTTCAGTCTGCCCTTCTGAAAACTGCCAGTGTGACCTTCTAAAACACAAATCTGCCTGTAATCCCAGTCCTTTGGGAGGCCAAGGCAGGAAGGATGGCTTGAGGCTAGGAGTTTGAGGCCAGCCTGGGCAACAAAGCCAGACCCTGTCTCTACAAAACATTTTAAAAATTAGCCAGGTGTAGTGGCTCACAAACTGTAGTGACAGCTACTTGGGAGGCAGAATCAGGAGGATCGTTTGAGTCCAGGAGTTTGAGGCTGCAGTGAGCTATAATTGTGCCACTGCACTCCAGCCTGGGCAACAGAGAATGACCCTGTCTCTAAAAACAAAACTAACATCAAACAAACTAAACCCACAGATCTGCTCTTACCACTCCCCTACTTCAATGGTTCCCCATGGCTTCTCAGCTTAACAAATGACATCCTCCATAATTAGATTTGTTTCTGCCTAAATCTCTGTATCTTATTTTCCAGAACTCTCTCAAATGCAGCCTATACTCAGCCATTACTTGTGTGTCTTTTTCCAAGGGCCATTCTCACTCATGCTTCTGTGTGCATGCTGTTCCCTCAGTCTGGGAAACCCCTTTCCTCCTCCTTCCTCGCCAACTCCTACCTAGTCCTTAAAAGCCAACCCACCTGACTCCTCCTCTGCAATACCTTCCCTCACCAGTGCCCCAGACTGGGTTAGGTGCTCCTCCAAGGTGTTCCCTCCATCATGGCATTGGTCATCAGTCATTATCAGCCTACTTGTCGAGCTAGTAATCTGTCCCTCCCACTAGACTGTAAGTTCTTTGAGGAGTTTGTATCTTGTTCAACTTTGTGTCCTTGTTTCTAGCACAGGGTCAGGCACGTTGGAGGCATCCAGTGAATCTCCTCAGAATGACTGAGGGAGGATGGAGGGAGAGATCCGAAGCTTCATGAGGAGGCAGGGATGAGGGTCAGGAAGACCTGGTGGGGAAAATAAATGCCCCATTCCATGGTCTCAATCATAGGTACATCTACTACTGTGAAAGAGGAGAAGAGTTAGGTGGGAGTCCTGGCAGAGAATCTATGAAGGAGAATGAAGTGTGGGAAGGCAAGTTCAAATGCCTGGTGCCCTGGCTTTGGCAGTGAGAGTGTCTGATGAGAGAAGGAGGATAGTGTAAGGGAAAACCAAGAGGGAGTGAGATCTTAAATGATGCCACACAGCAAAATAAGAGAAGCACATGTTCTTAGATTTATTTATTTATTTTTTGAGACAGGGTCTTGCTCTGTCACCTAGGCTCGAGTGCAGTGGCACGATCACAGCTTACTGCAGCCTCTACCTTTTGAGCTTAAGCAACCTTCCTACCTCAGCCCTTCTGGAGGCTGGGAGTATAGGCGTGTGCCACCATGTCCAGCTAATTTTTAAATTTTTTGTAGAGACAGGGTCTCAGTTTGTTGCCTAGGTTAGTCTCGAACTCCTGGGCTCAAGGAATCCTCTTACCTTGGCCTCCCAAAGTGCTAGCATTACAGGTGTGAGCCACCATACCTGGCCTCATTCCTAGATTTTTGCATGAAAGAGACGAAGACTCCTGAGTCCCAGACAGTGTTGTTTTCACATCACACACTAGATGGATCCCAATTGTTGCTTCTTACCATGAACAGGGTCCTGTAGTTTTCACAGTACTTTCCCAAGCACTGTCTTATGGTATCTGCACATCAACCCAGGGAAGTAGACAAAGATGAGCTGATGGATCCGGCCAAACCAATGAGGAATCAGAGGCTTAGAGATTCTAGTGCCTTACTCATGCCACAGGGCTGGATCTCTTCCTATGACAGCTTCTGTCTCTAAGGTGAGACCTTGGGCTGAGTTGCCAACGTCAGTTGTGTTTAAAAATGATGTGCCTGAGAAGGCTGTTGACTATTTGCCGACTCTACAATAAGACAATAGAGACCTGACAAAGGATGTCCAGAGGCGGAAAAAGCTACCGTAGGTTGGAGAGCAATCTCTGAGTGAATGAAATGTTAGAACCATTTAATGTTACGTGAACAGAAGAACTGTGAATTCCCTAAAGTATAATGTCTTCCAATTGCACAGCTGGGGCAACTGGCCAAGGAAGCTTTGGACTAGCTGGAGCTTTATGGGATGAAACATTTCCTGTGATAGTGCTTTTTCCTTTTTTTAATGAAACAGAAAAGAAATGATTCTCAGAGGAGAAAAGAGATTGTCATAAAAGGAGACAGTTTTCTTTTCACTCTTTAGTAGATGTTCTTGTGTTAAATGATGTTGAATCTTAATACCATACTATCAATCTTACCACAACATAAAATATAGAAATTTTTGTTTTGAATGGAAGATCAGCATTTTTCTTAGTCTATATAACCTAGAGGTTAAGAACACGGGTTATTCAATCCTAGCTGCACCACTTACTAGCTGTAGGACCTTTTTTTTATTTTATAGAATTGCTTATGCATTCTATACCTTAGAGCTGCTCCTACCACATAGGCTTATTTAAGTACTAACTGATATAATCAATAGAAAGAATTTAACATGTTGTTGATAATATTATAATAATGTAGTTTATTTTTGCAAGTAGCTTGTTTTAACTTTTTTTTTTTTTTTTTTTTTTTTTGAGACAGAATCTCACTTTACTCCCAGCCTGGAGTGCGGTAGTATGATCTTGGCTCACTCTAGCCTTCACTTCCTGGGCTCAAGTAATCTTTCTGCCTCAGTCTCCCAAGTAGCTGGGACTATAGGTGTGCACTACCACACCTGGCTAATTTTTTTTTTTTTTTGAGACAGAGTCTCGCTCTGTTGCCCAGGCTGGAGTGCAGTGGCACGATCTCGGCTCACTGCAAGCTCCGCGCCCCCCCAGGTTCATGCCATTCTCCTGCCTTAGCCTCCTGAGTAGCTGGGTCTACAGGCACCCACCACCACGCCCAGCTAATTTTTTGTATTTTTAGTAGAGATGTGGTTTCACCGTGTTAGCCAGGATGGTCTCTATCTCCTGACCTCGTAATCCACCCGCCTCAGCCTCCCAAAGTGCTGGTATTATAGGCGTGAGCCACCACGCCCGGCCACAGCTGGCTAATTTTTTTTTTTTATTTTTGTAGAAATGAGGTCTCTCTTACTATGTTGCCCAGGCTGGTCTTGAACTTCTGGTCTCAAGGGATCTTTCTGCCTTGGCCTCCAAAAGTGCTGGGATTACAGGTATGAACCAACATGGCTGGCCCCATTTCATTCTTATAACAACCATATGAAATAGGCAGGGCAGGGATTATTATTGCATTTCAACATTTTTTTAATTTTTAATTTTTGTGGGTGCATGGTAGGTGTATATATTTATGTGGTACATGAGATATTTTGGTACAGGCATGCAATGCATAATAATTACATCAGAGTAAATGAGACATTCATCAACTCAAGCATTTATCCTTTGTGTTAAAAACAATTCATTTACACTCTTAGTTATTTTGGAATGTACAATTAAATTATTATTGACTATAGTCACCCTGTTGAGCTATCAAATACTAACCATCCGCACTTCCCCCCAACCCCCAGTGCCCTCAGCCTCTGGTAACTATCCTTTTACTCTCCGTCTCCGTGAGTTCAGTTGTTTTAATTCCTTTTTTAAAGAAGAGGGTCTTGCTGTGTTGCCCAGGCAGGTCTCAAACTCCTGAACTCAAACTGTCCTCCCACCTCTGCCTCCCTAAGTGCCGGGATTATAGGCATGAGCCACTGTGCCTGGCAGAATTCCTTGTATATTCTGGTCCTTAATCCTTGTTAAATGGGTAGTTTGCAAATATTTTCTCTCATTCTGTAGGTTGTCTCTTTATTTTGTTCTTTCCTTTGCTGTGCAGAAGCTTTTTAACTTGATGTGAGCCCGTTTGTCCATTTTGGCTTTGGTTGCCCGTGCTTATGGGGTGTTATTCAAGAAATCTTGGCCCACTCCAATGTCCTGGAGCATTTCCCCAATGTTTTCTTTCAGTAGTCTCATAGTTTGAGGTCTTAGATTTACGTCTTTAATCTATTTTTAGTCTATTTTGATTTGGTTTTTGTATATGGCAAGAGATAGACGTCTGGTTTCATTCTTCTGCATATGGATATCTAGTTTTCACAGGACAATTTATTGAAGAGACTGCCTTTTCCTCAATATATGTTCTTGGCACCTTTTTTGAAAATAAGTTCACCGCAGATGCATGGATTTGTTTCTGGGTTCTCTATTCTGTTCCATTGGTCTATGTGTCTGCTTTTATGCCAATACCATGCTGTTTTGGTTACTATAGCTCTATAGTACAATTTGAAATCAGATAATGTGATTCCTCCAGTTTTGTTCTTTTCATAGCTTTGCCTGTTCTGGGTGTTTTGTGGTTCCATATCAATTTTAGAAGTGCTTTTTTTATTTCTGTGAAGAATGCCATTGGTATTAGTTTGGCACAAAAGTAATTGTGGTTTTTTGCCTTTGAAAGTAATGGCAACTTAATATTTTGACAGGAGTTGTACTGAATCTGTAGATTGCTTTGGGCAGTGTGGACATTTTAACTATATTTATTCTTCCAGCCCATGAACATAGAATATCTTTCCATTTTTCTGTGTCCTCTTCAGTTTTTTTCATCAATGTTTCATAGTGTTCATTGTAGAGATCTTTCACTTCTTCGGTTAATTCCTAGGTCTTTTATTTGTAGCTATTGTAAATGGGATTACTTTCTTGATTTCTTTTTCAGATTGTTCACCATTGGCATATAGAAATGCTACTGATATTCGTATGTTGATTTTGTTTCCTGCAAATTTACTGAATTTATTGATCAGTTCAATAGTTTTTTTTGGTGGAGTCTTCAGGTTTTTTCAAATATACGATCATACCATCTGCAAACAAAGATGAGTTGATTTTTTACTTTCCAATTTGGATGCTCTTTATTTCTTTCTTTTGTGTGACTGCTCTAGCTAGGACTTCTAGTACTATGTTGAATAACAGTGGTGAAAGTGGTCATCCTTGTCATGTTTCAGATATTAGAGGAAAGGCTTTCAGTTTTTCCCTATTCAGGATAATACTAGATGTGGATCTATCATATGTGAATTTTATTATGTTGAGGCATGTTCCTTCTATACGCAGTTTTTTGAGGAGTTTTATCATGAAGGTATGTTGAATTTTATCAAATGCTTTTCAGCATCGATTGAAATGATTACATGGTTTTTGTCCTTTCTGTTGACATGATGTATTATATTGATTGATTTTTGTATGTTGAACCATCCTTGCATCCCTGGGATGAATCCCACTTGGTCACAATGAATAATTTTTTTAATGTGTTGTTGAATTTGGTTTGCTACCATGTTTTTGAGGAATTTTGCATCAATATTGTTCAGGGATATTGGCCTATAATTCCCTTTTTTGATGTGTCTTTGTTTGGTTTTGGTATAAGGGTAATACTGGCCTGTAGAATGAGTTTGGAAGTATTCCATTCTCTTCTGTTATTTGGAATAGTTTGAGTAGGATTGGTATCAGTTCCTTAAATGTTTGGTAGAATCCAGCAGTGAGGCTATCAGGTCCTTGACTTTTCTTTGCTAAGAGACTTTTTATTGATTTCAATCTCATTACTTGATATTGGTCTGTTCAGGTTTTGGATTTCTCTATGGTTAAATCTTGGTAGGTTGTATGTGTCTAGAAAATTATCCATTTCTTCTAGATTTGCCAAGTTATTAGCATATAGTTGCTCACAACAGCTACTAAAGATCCTTGGAATTTTTGTGGCATTGGTCTTAATGCCTTTTTCGTCTCTCATTTTATTATTTGGGTCTTTATTTTTTTCTTAGTGTGGTTAAAGGGTTGTCAGTTTTGTTTGTGTTTTCAAAAACCCAACTTCTAGTTTTACTGATGTTTTGTATTGTTTTCTTCATTTCCATTTTGTTTATGTCTGCTCTGATCTTTATTATGTCCTTTCTTCTACTAATTTTGAGTGTGATTTACTCTTGCTTTTCTAAATCTTTAAGATGCATCATTAGGTATTTTTTTGAAGTTTTTCTCTTTTTTTGTTGTAGACACTTTTAGTTATAAAATTCCCTCTTATTATTGCTTTTGCTATATCCCATAGGTTTTGGTATGTCATGTTTCCATTATCATTTGTTTCAAGAAAATTTTCAATTTCTTTCTTAATTTCTTCATTGATTTGCTGGTCATTCAAGAGCATATTGTTTAATTTCCATGCATTTATATAGTTTCCAAAGTTCCTCTTGTTATTTATCTCTAGTTTTATTCCATGTGGTCAGAGAAGATCCTTGATATTATTTCATTTTCTTTGAATTTTTTGACTTGCTTTGTGACCTAACATATGGTTTATCCTCAAGAATGATCTTTGTGCTGAGGAGAAGAATGTATATTCTGCAGCCATTGGGTGAAATGTTCTGTACATACCTATTAGGTCCAATTTATCTATAGTGCAGATTAAATCCAATGTTACTTTGTTAATTTTCTGTTTGGAAGATCTGTCCAATGTTGAAAGTGGGTTGTTGAAGTCTCCAGCTGTTATCATATTGGAGTCTATCTCTCTCTTTAGCTCTAGTAATACTTGCTTTAGATATCTGGGTGCTCCAGTATTGGGCATTTATATGTTTACAATCATATCCTCTTGCTAAACTGACTCCATTATCATCAAATAATGACCTTTTTTGCCTCTTAACTATAATTTTTATTTTGAAATCTGTTTTGTCTGATGTAAGAATAACTACTCCTGCTCTGTTTTGGTTTCCATTGGCATGGAATACCTTTTTCCATCCCTTTATTTTCAATCTATGTGTGTCTTTATAGGCAAAATGTGTTTCTTTAGGTAATAGATCATTGAGTCTTATTTTTTTAAAAAAATCTATTCAGCCACTCTATGTCTTTTGATTGGAGAGTTTAGTTCATTTACATTCAATGTTGTTACTGGTAAGTAAGGACTTACTCCTGCCATTTTTTTTTTTTTGTCTTCTGGTTGTTTTGTGGTCTTCTCTTCCTTCT
The DNA here is from genome assembly GCF_037993035.2 of Macaca fascicularis. Taxonomy (NCBI): domain Eukaryota; kingdom Metazoa; phylum Chordata; class Mammalia; order Primates; family Cercopithecidae; genus Macaca; species Macaca fascicularis. The sequence continues at coordinate 92,132,501 of NC_088387.1, forward strand.
TTCCCTCCTTCCTGTCTTCCTTCTAGTAAAGGCGATTTTCTTTGGTGGTATGATTTAATTTCTTGCTTTTCATTTTTTTTGTATCTGTTGTATGTTTTTTGATTTGAGGTTACCACACGGCTTAAAAATACTATCTTAGAACCCACTATTTTAAACTGATGACAACTTAACATTGAATGCATAAACAAACAAATAAACAAGCAAAAAGAAAACTAATAAAAACTCTACACTTTTAACTTCATCCTCCGCTTTTTAACTTTTTATTGTTTCTGTTTATATCTTATTGTACTGTCTATGTCTTGAAAAGTTGTGGTAGTTATTAGTTTTGATTGGTTCATCTTTTAGTCTTCTTAGATAACAGTAGTTTGTATATCACAATTACAGTGTTATAATATTGTGGTTTTTGGGTACTTACTATTACCAGTGAGTTTTGTACCTTCAGATGCTTTCTTATTGCTTGTGAATGACCTTTTTCAGATTGAAGAATACCTTTTAGCATTTTTTGTAGGACAGATCTGATGTTGATGAAATCCTTCAGCTTTTGTTTGTCTTGGAAAGTCGTTATTTCTCCTTCATGTGTGAGGGATTTTTTTTTTTTTTTTTTTTTTTTTTTTTTTGCCAGATATACTATTTTAGGGTAAAAGTTGTTTGCTGTCACCTTTTTAAATATGTCATGCCATGCTCTCCTGTATTGTAAGATTTCCACTGAAAAGTCTGCTGCCAGACATACTGTATGTTATTTGTTTATTTTCTCTTGCTGCTTTTAGGATTCTTTATTTATCCTTGACCTTTGAGAGTTTGATTATTAAATGCCTTGAGGTGGTCTTCTTTGGGTTAAATCTACTTAGTGTTCTATAACCTTCTTGTACTTGAATGTTGATATATTTCTCTAGGTTTGGGAAGTTCTCTGTTATTATCCCTTGGAATACATTTTCTACCCCATCTATTTCTCTACCTCCACTTTAAGGCCAGTAACTCTTAGATTTGCCTTTTTGTGGCTATTTTCTAGATCTCATAGGTGTGCTTCATTCTTTTTTATTTTTTCCTTTTGTTTCCTCCTACTGTGTATTTTCTTTTTTTTTTTTTTTTTTTTTTGAGGCGGAGTCTCGCTCTGTCGCCCAGGCTGGAGTGCAGTGGCCGGATCTCGGCTCACTGCAAGCTCCGCCTCCCGGATTTACGCCATTCTCCTGCCTCAGCCTCCTGAGTAGCTGGGACTACAGGCGCCCGCCACCTCGCCCGGCTAGTTTTTTGTATTTTTTAGTAGAGACGGGGTTTCACTGTGTTAGCCAGGATGGTCTTGATCTCCTGACCTCGTGATCCGCCCGTCTCGGCCTCCCAAAGTGCTGGGATTACAGGCTTGAGCCACCGCGCCCGGCCCCTACTGTGTATTTTCAAACAGGCTGTCTTCAAGCTCACTAATTCTTTCCTCTGCTTGATCAATTCTGCTATTAAGAGACTCTGATGCATTCTTTAGTATGCCAATTACATTTTTCAGCTTCAAAATTTCTGCTTGATTCTTTTTAATTATTTTTATCTGTCTTTAGAATTTATCTGATGTAATTCTGAATACCTTCTTTGTGTTATCCTGAATTTCTTTGAGTTTCCTCAAAATAGCACTTCTGAATTCTCCGAGAGGTCATCTCTGTTTCTCTAGGATTGGCCCATGGTGCCTTATTTAGTTCGTTTGGTGAGGTCGTATTTTCCTGGATGGTCTTGATGCTTGTGGATGTTTGTCAGTGTCTGGGCATTGAAGAGTTAGGTATTTATTGTAGTCTTTGGAGTCTGGGCTTGTTTGTACCTGTCATCTTTGGAAAGGGTTTCCAGGTATTCAAAAGGACTTGGATGTTGTGTTCTAAGCCATGTCTGCATGAGGAGCTTCCTAAGTCCTGTAATGCTGTGGCTCTTGCAGACTCATGAAGGTACTGCCTTGGTGGTCTTAGATAATGTCTGGAAGAATTATCTGGATTACCAGGCAGACGCTTTTGTTCTTTTCCTTTACTTTCTCCCAAACAAATGGAGGCCCTCTCTCTCTGTACCAAGCTTCCTGGAGCTAGGGGTTGGGGGACACAAGCACTGTGGCCACCACCACCACCACTTGGGACTGTGCTGCATCAGACTTGAAGCCAGCACAATACTAGGTCTCACCCAAGGGCTGCTGTAGCAGCACGTGGCTACCACCTATGTTCACTCAAGGCCGTAGAGCTCTACCATAAGCAGGTGGCAAAGCCAGCCAGGCTCACGTCCTTCCCTTCAAGATGGTGATTTCCCCAGGGCCTAGGTGAGTCCAGAGATGCCATTCAGGAGCCAAGAACTGGAGTCAAAAACGTTGGAAATCTACCTGGTGCTCTATTCTGTTGCGATTAAGCTGGTGCTCAAACCATGAGACAAAATCCTTCCCACTCTTCCTTCCCCTTTCCACAGGCAGAGGAGCCTCTGCTCATGGCCACCCCCACCACAAACCATGGAGAGAACTACTAGGCTACTGCTGATGTTCAATTAAGGCCCAAGAATACTTCTCTCAGCTTGTGGTGTATGCTGTGAGGCCTGAAACTCACTGTTCAGGGCAGTAGGCTCCCCTTTGGCCCAGGGCAGGTCCAGAAATGCTGTCCAAGAGCCAAGACCTGAAACTGGGGACACTAAGGGCCTGCTTTGTGCTCTTCACATCTCAGAGTCTCACCCAAGGCTACCTGGGTATTACTCCTGATTCTTCAGGGCCCAGGGACTCTTTAGTTAGCAGATGACAAATCCTGCAAGGGCTGGGTCCTTCCCTTCAAGGCAGTAGGTACCCTTCTGGCCCAGGATGCGTCTAGATATGTCATCTGGGAGCTAGGGCCTGGAATGGGGGCCTCACAACCCTTGCTGATGTTTTATCCTACTGTGGCTGATCTGGTATCCAAGAAGTAAGACAAAGTTCTCTTTATTCTTCCTTCTCCTCTCCTGAAACAGAAGGAAGGAGTCGTTTTTGTTTCTGTTTTTGTTTTTTCTGGGAGCTGCACTGCCTGGGGTTGAGGGAGGGGTGGTGCAAGCACTCCCTTAGCCACCTTGGATGGTATCTTAGTAGGCCATGTGCCCACCATGTCCACTGGCTCTGAGCCCAGCAGAGCATGAGGACTTGCCTAGGAATAGCAGTCCTGTGACGTCGACTGCCTTTCAAGTTTATTTAGGACCTCAGAGCACTTCAGCCTGTGGTGATAAGGCTTGTTGAAACTCAAGTTCTGACGGCTGGGATGGGCAATTCCCCCCTGGCAAAGGCTGGTCTAAATACTCCCTCTGCGAGCGGGCACCTGCTATTTGGTTTCTGCTGTGGCAGGGCAGCACTGAGTTCAATGCAGGATCCCAGAATCACTGTGCTTTCCCTACCCCAAGCATGCAGATTCTGCATGCTACGCTGCAGGGGGATGGGGTAGAGGTGGCAGTGGAATTCAAGAATGCTTTTCTTACTCTCTTCATGCCTCTTTCAGTGACATAAAATTAAAATCAGGTACTGTGACTGCTTACCTGATGTTTGGTTCTTATGAATGTGCTTTCTTGATGTGTAGATAGTTGTTAAATTTGGTGTTCCTGTAGTGGGGGATGATTGGTGATGGCTTCTATTTGGCTGTCCTGCTCCACACCCTATTATTGCCTTTTAGACAGATGAGAAAACTGCAGCCCAGAAAGGTTAGGTGATTTATGCAAGGCCACAGAACTAATAAAGGACAGTCTCTTGGTTGCCAATTCAGACTGCTTCTTACCAGTTCACCTTTACAGAGATGGTGGAACTAGAAACTATCACTGGAGAGTGAAAGAGCTGGTGTGGTGGAGGCCTTAGCCTCTTTTTCCTAACCTTTCTGGTCTGGGGTTTGCCTTCACTGGGCTCTGGCTTTTAAGTTCTGAACATAAGCTGGGGCTCTATGAATTACATTGTTGTATGTCAAATCCTACTTACTGGTTTTAGAAATGAAGCCTTTGTTACTTTCATTAACTTATTCTTTGGGTTGTTTTATACACACATTTTATTCTTCAGTTTTACCTGATTAGATATGCACTCCATTCTAATCTTTCAGTAAATATTTGTCAGGTACCTACTTTGTGCCAGGAAATGTGCCAAGTCATTTCACACATGTTTGCTAACTTAATCTTATAACCACCCTGTAAACTATGGTAAATTGTCTTAATTTTATCAAAAAGGCAACAGAGGCTCAGATATGTTGTTATGCATCCAAATGTATTAAAAACCGCTACAAGAAAGGAATATTTCAGATAAATCTCTTCTTTGAATGATGATACAGAATCCCAAGAACATATTAACAACCTGATCCAGCAATATATAGAAAATATAATGTATCATGACCAAGTTGAATTTATATAGGAAATCAAGAGGTGTGTTTAACATTAAAAAATTGGCCAATGCAATTTACCAAATTAACACAATAATGGAGAAAAATCATATGATCTGTTTGATAGATGAAGCAAAACATTTGATTTTTAAAAAAACCTTTAGCTAACTAAGAATAAAAGGAATTTTTTATTCAGATAATGGAAATTTGTAAGAAACAGTAATAAAAATCTACTTGAAAATTAATTTATAAATTAATAAGAAACATAATTAATGGTAAAATTTTGGAAGGTTTCCTGATAAGATTAGGAAGGAGACAATGATACCCTCTAATACCAATTCTCTTCAACATTGTACTGGATGTTCTAGCCAGGGAAATAAGTCAAGAAGAAAAAAGGCAAAATGAATGGAAAGGAAGAAATAATACTCTCATTATTTATAGATGATATGATTGTGTGTACAGAAAGCTCAAATGATTTCACAGATGTAGGATTCAAATTGTTAGGTTGGCTCACACCTGTAATCCCAACACTTTGGGAGGCCAAGGAGGGCAGATCACTTGAGGTTGGGAGTTCAAGACCATCCTGGCCAACATGGTGAAACCCTGTCTCTACTAAAAATACAAAAATTAGCCGGGCATGGTGGTGCGTGCCTGTAATCCCAACTACTTGGGAAGCTGAGGCAGGAGAATCACTTGGACCCAGGAATCGGAGGTTGCAGTGAGCTGAGATTGTACCATTGTACTCCAGCCTGGGTGACAGATTGAGACTACGTCTCAAAATACAAAACAAAATGAAACAAAACAAAACAAAAAAAACAAAAAATCAAATTGTTAGGTAAGTTTAAGGCCCCTAGATACAAGACCCCTAGATATTGACAATGGTCAATAAACAATTGAAAAATAAAATTTTAAAAACATACCATTTATGGCTGGGTGTGGTGGTGCACGCCTGTAATCCTAGCACTTTGGGAAGCTGAGGAGGGCAGATCACCTGAGGTCAGGAGTTCGAGACCAGCCTGGCCAACATGGTGAAACCCTGTCTCTACTAAAAATACAAAAATTAGTCAGCATGGTGGTGCGTGCCTATAACCCCAGCTACTCGAGAAGCTGAGGCAGGAGAATCGCTTGAATCTGGGAATCAGAGATTGCCGTGAGCTAAGATTGCAACATTGCACTCCAGCCTGGGCGACAGTGAGACTCCGTCTCAAAATACAAAACAAAACAAACAAACAAAAACAAATTGTTAGGTAAATTTAAGTCCCCTGGATACCAGATCAATGGTCAATAAACAATTAGAAAATAAAATTTTAAAAACATACCATTTATGGCTGGGTGTGTTGGCACACGCCTGTAATCCTAGCACTTTGGGAGGCCGAGGCAGGCAGATCACCTGAGGTCGGGAGTTCGAGACCAGCCTGGCCAACATGGTGAAACCCCGTTTCTACTAAAAATACAACATTAGTCAGCGTGGTGGCACATGCCTGTAACCCCAGTTACTCAGGAAGCTGAGGCAGGAGAATCGCTGGAACCCAGGAGGCAGAGGCTGCAGTGAGCCAAGACCGCGCCATTGCACTCCAACCTGGGCGGCAGAGTGAGACTGTCTCAAAACAAAAAAGTAATAATAAAATAAATAATAAAATAAAAAATAAAACATGTATAATATCAAAACATCAACTATTAGGAATAAGTTTAAAGAAAGACATGCAAAATCCTCTGTATACTGTCTCCTTCTTAATATGTATAATTTCACTTAGTACGGTTCTTCATGGAGGCACCCCACCCTTGTTTTCTGAGAAGCCTGGTGTCCTCAAGAGAGATCCTTTTTGGTTCTGTTACAACAACAGGAAACCTCTAGTTTTCTCCCGAAGTGGGGAGGCATAGTTACTTAGTAGCTTGAGGGTGGGGCTCTTATCTGCTTTTAGTCCCTGCATTTTCAGCCCCATCTCTTCCACCAGACATTGAGGTTACATTGAGGTTACCTGATTCCTTCAAGCTCAGAGCTTTTCTGTGCTTCTGAGGTACAAACTGATTTGCATCTTTTTGATTCATCTTTTTCCGTGCCTAGTTTTCAGCCTTCTCCATACTAAGTCAGCTGTCACTTCCCTCTTCCAAAGTCTTGCTGCCATCCTGTGTCTGCCGTCATGTTCTTTCTCTTCTTTGTCTTATGGATTCACACTTAAAAAAACTCTTTTACTGTCATTTTAGTAGGATTGGAGGAGGAAGTAGATATAAATGCATGGTCTTAATCTGCCGGGCTTAACCAGAAGTTCCACACAGAATTATCAAAAGCAAGGTGATAGGCAGTGATTGCTACGCTTGAGTCCTGTACAAGCTGCTTAACACCTCCCTGCTGCCTGCTTCACCTGGCTCTGTTAAGTGCTCTTCCTCACAGGCACTGGAGTTCCCTGATGCTGGACCGGGGATCTCGGGGGCTCAATCTGGCCTTGAAAACCTGTCTTCACATTTGCTTCCCAGAAGGATCCAGGTTGACTGACAGGAAGGAGACTGGAATTCCCCAGCCCCCCACTTCATTTATGCAGTTGTCTTTTGGGGCTTGAATAAACACAGACCAGCCTGAACAATGCCATTAATTAAAGTGTGTTCTAATTGATTGGATAATCCCTAGATAGCTTAAGTTTAGAGAGGGGAGAAATAAAGGAAATGGGAATGGATGCAGGAATCTAAATGGAACACTCTTTTTTCTTCCTTCAGGCTCATCCCAACTCTAACGTACCTAATACGAAAGATCTCCTTGTCATGTTATTTGCCAAGTAAATGGCCCTCTTGCCTACCGATTCTTTGCCTTTCTTCCACTCCCAAACACCTCTAGTGTCTCCTAACTGCTAGGATGTACAGTGCAGTGACCAAGAGTGGGATGTCTTTATTCATACTGGGCTCCACTTCTTACCAGCTCTGTGACCCTGTGCAAGTTAGTGTACTTCCTTGTGCTTGAATTCTCATCTTCAAAGTGGGTCAACAGTAATGGCCACCTCACTGGTTTCTGTGAGAATTAAATGTGATAATACGTAAAAGTGCTTAGAACTGTGCCAGCCACATGTTAAGCACTCGGTGCATGTTAGCCATTAGCTATTATTATTACTCTGTGTGCTTCTCTGCAAATGAAAGTGAAAGAAGTGATCATTACACTGAAGAGCCCACCACCTACATGAATGGTCACAATAGAGTCATATATAAGTGTACAGGACACTCTGAGGACAAAAAGAGATATTCACTAGCTCAGTGGGGATTGGTGGTGGGTGGTTGTGGGAAGGGAGTAGGGAGGGGACATTTTGGAAATTATCCTAGAGCAGGTGGTGTTTTTGAATTGAGCCATCACCAGAATGTAAGCACCATGAGGGCAGGAACTTATCCCTAGGGCCTAGAACAGTGCTTGGCACATAATAGATGCTTAGTAAATATTTGTTGCATTAATGAATGAGTGATAAGCTGAAGCATGGGCCAGGTGAGTAAAAATAGAAGAAACAGTGTATGGGAAGGCTCCCAGAGAGTATGTGATACAATGGGAGAAGCGCAAGGGCACAGCATGGCAGGAGCCTGGGGTCTGTGTTGGAGAGTGGAGGCAGGAGAAGAGGCAGGCCCGGGTCCAGAGAGAATGTGGAAGATGTGCTTTGCAAGACACAGAACTGATGAACTGATATCAGTGGATCCTGGGACCTAGGGCCCGCATTTTCTTAAACACAATGTCTCAGATGCAATAATAATTCCAAATAATATTAATCAAGTTTACATTTTTAGAATGCCTTCCACTCTACAAAACAATGAAGCCCTTTCATATGTATTATCTCATTTCAGAATCACAATACCTTGTGAAGTTGGTGACATACATATTCCCATTTTACAGAGAGGAAAGCTGAGGCTCAGAGAGGTTATGTGATTTACCATGGTTACTCAGCTAATTAGTTACAAACTTGGGATTCAAATTAGGAATTTGGACTCAGGCCAGTACTCTTTCTCTTATGTAACAGTGGTCATATTGCTTTGCATTTCTTTGGAGAGCACAGTGCTTCACTGATTTTTGTTATTGTTGTTCCTGAAATAAATGCATAGGGGACTTACAGGTTTGAAAGTAAATGCTCATGTAAGTGTCACCCACATTAAACAATGGAAAGATTGCCGTCGATCCCAGAATGTCTCCCTTTTCTTTGTCTCATCCCCTTTCTCTCCTCCAGAGGGGATCATTCTCCTGACTTTTATGGTAATCAAATCCTTTCTTTTCCTTCTAGATGTAGCACCTGTGAATGCACAGACTTGTTTTGTGATAAATCAAAGGGTCACTATAATCTGGGCAGTTTTCTGTTAGTCTGTAAACTTGAGGGGCCTTCTCTGTGGCTTAATGCGTATTCACTTGTCAGATGTTTAGTGAACACCTCCCAAGAGCCCAGCAACTAAGTTCTGTAGAGCCAGAGATTAAAGAAAAGGAGGCACGATCTTCATGCTGGAACAATCTCATGGGCACTGCTTTAATAATTAGTATGATTTTTAATTAATTAATTTATTTATTTATTGAAATGGAGTCTCGCTCTGTCACCCAGGCTGGAGTGCAGTGGCACAGTCTCGGCTCACTGCAGGTTCCACCTCCTGGATTCAAGTGATTCTGGTGCCTCAGCCTCCTGAGTAGCTGGGATTACAGGTGTGCACCCCCACGCCCGGCTAATTTTTATATTTTTAGTAGAGACAGGGTTTTGCCATGTTGACCAAGATGGTCTTGAACTCCTGACCTCAGGGTAATCTGCCCACCTCGGCCTCCCAAAGTGCTGGAATTACAGGCATGAGCTACCGCACCCAAACTGAGAGTAGTCCCACTGAGCCAACCAGAAGTCAAGCCTGGAATCTTCTGATTCTTAGTCAGACGCATTATCCATTGAGCCACTGGCCCTGAGCCTGATTTTTAATTAAAAATAAACGGTAATGGCAACATGATAACCCATACCAACCCTGGAATGGGAATGCTTGATATCATGTGACTTTTCAGAAAGGTGACTTCATCCATCCTGCCCAGGTGTCCGTCTCTGTTCTGCAGTGGCAGCTGAGCAACCAGAGTGCCAGTTCCTCACTTTGTCAGTGATCAATACCTACAAATTCTAGTTGCAAAATGATGGCCACTTGCCATCATTTTGATTGATGTGTAATCAATAGCAAGTGGCCATTATTTTGCAACTAGAATTTGTAGGCATTGATCATATTCAGAAACGAACCAGTTATTCACATTTGGAAATTCATAGACTCATGAGAATATACCTACAAACGTCCAGCTTGAGAGACTCTTCCTTAAAAGTTAGCACTTGTAGTTCTGGATAATCACCTTAGTGTCAATAAGGTCAGCACCCAATTATAACAACAACATTGAAATCTCATGGCAAGGTTCAGTTATCAGTGGCCATCCATGAGAAATAGAATTCACTTAGATTAATTTTTTAAAAGTTATCATAAAAATTTAAAATAGAAAAACAATTCTTATGGAGAACTTCAAATTCTTAAGGATATTTCTACAGACCTGTGTGAGAAACACTGATGTACTTACCTTTGTCAAAGAAAAGGCATGAACTCCCATATTGATTGGAATTATAGATAAACCCAAGACCAATCTAGTTTTGGATGCATCTTGATGTCTCTGATCTGAAGTAGGTTTACCTTCTAGTTATATTTAAGTCACATTCTGCAATACTTGTTGACTCCAGGAAGAACCCTTGGGGCCAAAGGGTGGATGGCTTAGATTATCCTTGGACAATCTATATGTAATAAATAGCATACTAAGTCAAGGGACCTGTCTTTGGATCCCTAGTGGAATTTTAAGTTTCAATGAAGAACTGGGAGACGATCTATTTTTACAATCTGGTTCCCGGTAAATCAAATGCTCCCATTTTTTCTCTGTTTGTTATTTCTTCGACCACCAGTCTCAGTGGAGCAGACAACTCACTGTGCCAGTTTGACCTATGTTCTTTCTAACATATGGAGCAGAGTTAATGAGCTTGTTGTGACTACTAGCAGCATTTCGCTCAGAGAGTCATAGAATTTCAGAGTAGAAAAGATAAAAAACAACATTTCTTAGCAGGATTGTGGCAGCAGGCTCCTAACTTGTTTCCCTGCCTTACTCTTTATCTGATCCAATTCATGTTCCACACAAAATCCTAGTTTCCTTGTGTTGAGTTTCTTAGAAGCAGAGCCTGAGCCAGGGTTTGGGGATGTTTATGCAAGCAAGTTATTGAGAGAGTGCTCTCCTGAGAAAGAAAATGAGGAAAGCAGGACATGGCAGAGGAAAAAATGCAAGGGCATGGTCTCAGCTAAACCCAGCTTCAGCTTGATCTCGTGGGATGCTCTGGAGTAGAAATGGCACCACACAGGTGGCCCACTTTGAAACAAGGGGTCCACCGTTTGTACTCCATGTCAACCAGTTGTTAGCTGTGGGCTGCCAAGGCTAATGGAGGGTGGACTGAGGGCAATTCAATTCTTAAAAGAAGGCGGCAGCTCTGAATATTAGCAGCCAACACTCAGAACATTGGGGAGGGTGCCCATCCTAGAAATGAAGATATGGGCTGGGCACCAGCTGTCTACATTACACTAGGTAAACTTGAAAGATCAATTTGATGCTGACGGCTGGTAAATTGACTTGCCCAGGAGCACATAGCTACTGTTGTGGTATTTTGTGACTAGCCCCATGCCATGTAGCTTATAGTTCAAATGCTTAATCTGAGATTAAGTTTTATAGGTTGGAGCAAAAACAAAAAACGAAACGCAAAGATTTCTCATAATTCAGGCAGGTTTGGTGGTGAGAGTGGCAAGTGTGGAAGGGAAGAAGCCAGGACTGGCCTAAACAGAACTGACTAGTTAGATCACAGGCTTTAGAGGAGGGTAGCCTTTTTTTTTGAGACAGAGTCTCTTTCTGTCACCCAGGCTGGAGTACACTGGCATGATCTCAGCTCACTGCAACCTCTGCCTCCCAGGTTCAAGCGTTTCTCCTGCCTCAGCCTCCCGAGTAGCTAGGACTACAGGCGCCCACCACCACGCCCAGCTAATTTTTTGTATTTTTAGTAGAGATGGGATTTCACCATGTTAGCCAGGATGGTCTCGATCTCCTGACCTCATGATCCACCCACCTCGGCCTCCCAAAGTGTTGGGATTACAGGCGTTAGCCACCGCACCCTGCCTGAAGGTAGCCTTTTAAAAGACTATTCTGTGAGTTGGACACAACAATGGGATATCTAGAAATGGCATTCTTAAAAGTCAGATGGGTAATAGAGTGATTGTGGAGTAGGACAAAAAGGGCCTAGGTATCACCCCAAACTCTAGACCTGTGACAACACAACTGATCTGGACCCTGTCCACTGAGAACAATGGGACTTCTGATATGCTCTGTGTTGATGTGGGTTGGCGTGGGGACTGTGTGGGACTGGACCTCAAAGACTTAGTTGAACAGGTTCGGGTAAGGCAGGGGTTAGTAGGACCTAAACTTTGATTCAAATCTTTAGTAAAAGATAGTATTTCCTATTTGAGAAGCTCGAATAAAGAGTTGGGTCCCAAGGGTAACTGTATTATTTTCGTGTTACAGACTAGTTGTTGCTTCATTTTGGTGAGAATTACGCTTTTCCCTGAAGTCCCTGGATGGTTTGATGATCTTGATAGCAATTATAAATGTGGTCTGAAAACTGGTGGCAGATGAAAGGCACTGTCCCTGTGGTATATATCCCTGTGTGCTCTATTGACTGGCAAATATGGCGCAGAGAATTTCAAGCATAATGATTGTTCAGCCAACTAGATCCAATCTTATTTTTAAAAGCTGTTTTCTCTCAGAGCTAATGCGTTTGCTGCTGACTCATTCTGATCAGTGGGGCATCGAGTTGAAGGAGCAGATTGGAAAT